>NC_137874.1:40065827-40350827 GCF_963924005.1 Protomyctophum bolini
TTGTATATATATATTCTTTCAGAGCGAACGTTCTTAACTCAAATCTTTGCTTCTGAGGGGGTTCCCTGGAACAACATATAATTCAGATGGGGGCCAATTACGTATCATTTTTGGGGTCCTTGACATGAAATATTGAGCACCACTGATATAGAAACATGAGTATTTCAGAAAACTGTCATGATTTAGTTTATTTATTTATTTCGACGTCAGGTCTAAATGCCTTAACCCATTTTGAGCGGGAACCCCTTTTGATGGTTACATATTATTATTATTATTATTATTATTATGTTATAATTGAGCTATTATGTTATAATTTAGCTATTGAAAAATAGCAGATCTACAAGCTCATAGCGCGCCACCGAGTGGCGCGCTACGAGCTTGTAGGTCTGCTATTTTTGAAAAATCGTGAAAATATTTATTTCAGAAAACTGGAGGATTTAGAAGATTCTTTTTTAATTTCGACGTCAGGTCTAAATGCCTTAACAACTCAGTTTGACAGTAGATAGACAGAAGTTTTGGGTTTTTTTGGGGTCTTGTTCTGACGCACTATAGCTCTCTCCGCAGGAGGTTATGAAAACGTCAAAACCCCAAAACATTTATACCGCTCGGGGCTAAATCTCTACATTCTGACACAAAAAACATGTGCTATTTATGGGATTTTCTTCTAGATGCTACTTTTGGTAAACAGAAAAGTTTCGCCTGTTGGTTTTTGATCAACACATAGCCCTTTGGGGGAGAGGGGGGGACAGTTAAGCCTGAGGCTACAGACATTGTGGACTCGCAGCGCACATAAACTTTTTAAAAAGAAAACTGCTTGTGCTGGAAAGTTATAACAACTTAAACACTATATATTTAGTTGACCGCTATCCCCCATGGGCTCTATACTATAGTAGTCTGCTAGTATTTCTCTCTTCTCCCCAGAAATACGGGTGTTAGGGCTAACATTTCAAGCCAGTAGACTTTTTTTTTTTTTTTCTCCAGCAGACAGTGTTAGTCTAGATGTGCTCACGGATTCAGGTTCTCAGTCGGCCAAAAGTGATTTCAGTCAGTTGGATTCCATAAAAGCCAGCATGTCTATGGATGCCGATTTACAAGCTCTCAATGCGTCGCAGTTAGATCTACAAGCTCTCAATGCGTCGCAGTTAGATCTACAAGCTCTCAATGCGTCGCAGTTAGATCTACAAGCTCTCAATGCGTCGCAGTTAGAGCAATTGAAGCAATAAAACTAGCAATATATTCAGAGGCTAATGGTCTCGTATATATCATATAAAATAAAGGATAAAGCCTCAGTCTGCGATTTCGTCACCTGGTTGGCAGCATGTAGACCAGCAGGAGCAATATTAGTAAAGCGTCGTCATTTTACATATTGTGTTAATTGTTTATGAAACAATGCTAGTGTCGGGGGACATCTTTTACAACGCTTCACAAAAAATAAAAATAAAATAAAAACAGTGTGATTTTTATATTGCTTTAACCCATTCAGGGCGGGAACCCCCTTTGGTGTTTTAAGCATTATACCGGTATGTTATACTTTATAGCTATTGAAAAAGCTATAGCTATATCTAATCTACAAGCTCATAGCGCGGCACCGAGTGCTGCGCTACGAGCATTTATTTATTTTCATCGTGAAAATGTGGCGCAAGTCTTTGAATATTCAGAGCGAACGTTTTTGGGGGGTCTCTGGAACAACATATTTTCAGATGGGGGGGTCCTTGACATGGAAAAAAGTACCAAGGACATATAAAAACATGAGGTCTTTCAGAAAACGTTTAGGATTTACAGAAGACTTTTTCGTTTAGGATCGGGCCTGCAGTCCTGCATGGCTTCATCCTTGTGTGCTGCTGTGTGTGTGTGTGGAACCCGGGCCTCAGTGCGTCTCCCCCTGCCCCCCCCCCCTCCAGGCACCATCATGACCCCCAACTACGTCAGTAACAGCAGCATGGACGTGTCCCAGTGGTGTGGCTGTGAGGGCAGCGGCAACGAGTGGCAGGGCTGTCAGCGCATCCTGCACATGTTCACCAACAACGTCTGTCTGCGTGAGTACGGTACACACATCCTCCACATGTACAGTACACATACAGTACAGTACAGTAGAGTACACATCCTCCACATGTTCACCAACAACGTCTCTCTGTCTGTCTGCGTGAGTAGAGAACACATCCTCTAGATGTTTCATCACATTACCTCTGTGGGCTAGTTCTCAGAGGAGCACCTGGAGATGTTTCATCTTAACCTCCGTGGGCTAGTTCTCAGAGGAGCACCTGGAGATGTTTCATCTTAACCTCCGTGGGCTAGTTCTCAGAGGAGCACCTGGAGATGTTTCATCTTAACCTCCGTGGGCTAGTTCTCAGAGGAGCACCTGGAGATGTTTCTTGGTGCACACGTCAGTCAAAAACAGCCTAACAATGCTGTTGCCGTGCAACACCCAAGCGATACAGTGCTAATTAAATATTCAGTCCTGACGTCGAAAAAGAAAAAGAAAGTCTTCTAAAACAGTTTTCTGAAATTCCTATGTTTCTGTATCAGTGGTGCTCAATATTTCATGTCAAGGACCACGAAAATGATATGAAATTGGCCTCCGACCCCCCATCTGAAAATATGTTGTTCCAGGAGCAAAGATTTGAGTTTAAAAGGTTTGCTCTGAAAGAATTATATTATTCAAAGATTTGCGCCACATTTTCACGATTTTTCAAAAATAGTAGACCTACATAGAGCTTGTGGATCTTTCAATAGCCTGTAGATCTTTCAGTAGCTAAAGCATAACATAATGCTTAAAACACCAAAAGTGGTTCCCGCCCCCAAAATGGGTTAAACTTGACTCGGCCTTTAAGGTAATTTCACGCCAAAACAGAGGTTTGTTATTTTTTGTACCCCAGTCAGTGAAGTGGTAATCACGGGAGCCGACCATCCCTGGCGACACACAGACACACACAGAGTGTGCAGGTACGTAGCTGGCTGGCTGCCAAACCTCGGGCGTTTCTCCACAGTTTAAAGTGGCGTTCTCCTTGACAACGCTTGTCAATCAGGGGCAATTCATTAACATAATTGGCAGCAGCTTTACTGTCCTCATGGCGACTCTAATTATGGCCATATATAATAAGGTGATTGATGATGTCTGATGATGTCGCCGCATCGAGCAATGAATGATGATATCAATTTACTGCATGGGGATGACGATATATAATATATAATATATATATTATCATCATGGCTTCTATCTGTTCCAGGGTTGTTTTCGTCAAACTGTCTAAAACTAAGACGAAAAATGTTCGTCGACTACCTTTTTTCACTGACGGAAACTACATGGAAACTAAATGAAAACTAAGCTATGATGACTAAAAATAAGACTAAATATACTGGCAATTTCGTCAAATAAAAACTAGACTAAAATGTTAGGAAGGGACTATAGTGGACAAGAGATCCAGTACGAGTCATTTTACACTTGGTTGTCAAGACATTTTACACAACACGTCGCGACGATATGTTTTATATCTATTTTCTGCATCCTTCGTTCTGTGTTTCATGAAATGGACATCATCATCATGGCTTCTGTCTTTTGCTGTTTCTCCTCGCTATAGGCAACGCCATCAGTTCCATGGGCAGCGCCGCCGGCACTGCGTCCGCGTCGCCTCCTCATCCCGCCGTGGCGGGCGGCGGCAGCACGCCCGTGACACCCTCCGCGGCGGCGGCCTCGCGGCCCTCCTCCTCGCCCCGGGTGTACCAGGAGAGAGAGCACGGAGGAGACCACGCCCCCCGGACACACCTGAACAGCGTAAGGCCCGGTTCATACTCCTGTCTTATACCGCTGTAGAGCCGAAATGATTTCGGCTCGTCAGACATTTTCAGTATTGCACCGAAGAGAGCCGACTTCGTCATAACGCGACGGCCTCGTCACCCCCAGGGACCAATGGGAACACGGTGACGCAGTAGAACAGTTAACTACTATTCCCCCCAGGGACCAATGGGAACACGGTGACGCAGTAGAACAGTTAACTACTATTCCCCCCAGGGACCAATGGGAACACGGTGACGCAGTAGAACAGTTAACTACTATTCCCTCCATGGACCAATGGGAACACGGTGACGCAGTAGAACAGTTAACTACTATTCCCCCCAGGGACCAATGGGAACACGGTGACGCAGTAGAACAGTTAACTACTATTCCCCCCAGGGACCAATGGGAACACGGTGACGCAGTAGAACAGTTAACTACTATTCCCCCCAGGGACCAATGGGAACACGGTGACGCAGTAGAACAGTTAACTACTATTCCCCCCAGGGACCAATGGGAACACGGTGACGCAGTAGAACAGTTAACTACTATTCCCTCCATGGACCAATGGGAACACGGTGACGCAGTAGAACAGTTAACTACTATTCCCCCCAGGGACCAATGGGAACACGGTGACGCAGTAGAACAGTTAACTACTATTCCCTCCATGGACCAATGGGAACACGGTGACGCAGTAGAACAGTTAACTACTATTCCCCCCAGGGACCAATGGGAACACGGTGACGCAGTAGAACAGTTAACTATACTATTCCCCCCAGGGACCAATGGGAACACGGTGACGCAGTAGAACAGTTAACTACTATCCCCCCCAGGGACCAATGGGAACACGGTGACGCAGTAGAACAGTTAACTACTATTCCCCCCAGGGACCAATAGGAACACGGTGACGCAGTAGAACAGTTAACTACTATTCCCCCCAGGGACCAATAGGAACACGGTGACGCAGTAGAACAGTTAACTACTATTCCCCCCAGGGACCAATAGGAACACGGTGACGCAGTAGAACAGTTAACTACTATTCCCCCCAGGGACCGATGGGAGAGAAGCTCTCTCTCTCTCTATCTATCTCTAGGAATTTGTCGACATGAAAGAAACACATATTGGCACAGCAAGTTGTGATACAGACACAGAATACAGATGCAAATAGCAAACTGTGTAGAATACAGAGGACATGGAGGGTTCATGTTTACTATACAGATGAAAAAGGAAAAGGAAAGGTACTACTGTATGTATACCCTGCAGGGTAACTGGACTAAGCTCAAGAACTTGTTTACAGCCAGGCCCTGCTCATAGAACATTTCATGGTAGGGGGTTCAATGCCTTGTCCATTAAGGGCACTTCAGCGGTGGTATAATTGTAACGTGCCGGTCCGGGGATACGAACTATAGCGACCTTCACGATATCAAGACCGCTCCGCAAACCGTTGGGCCACCGCTGCCCCCAAGGAGACATGGAGGGTCACGCTCGTAGAACATTCAGTAGGATAGACTAGAGACACCCAATAATATTATATTCCCTCACTTCCTCGCTCGCCCGAAAATAGCCGATCGATACAGTACGTTCATTTCGGCTGTCTCTCTCTCTCTCTCTCTCTCTCTCTCTCTCTCTCGCTGTTGAGGATTAACCCATTCTGAACGGGAACCCATTTTGGTGTTAGCATTATGTCGTGCTTTAGCTATTGAAAAATAGCAGATCTACAAGCTCATAGCGCGCCACCGAGTGGCGCGCTACGAGCTTGTAGGTCTGCTATTTTTGAAAAATCGAAGAACGACTGACATTTTTAGAATCTGATCTCAGGTCAGAATGGGTTAATCATGACCAGTGTGTGTCCAGTGGAAACCTCGTATGAATCTGATCTCAGGTCAGAATGGGTTAAGCGTAGGTATGGGCCAGAATTAGAATCAGCCGTGTGTGTGTGTGTGTGTTGGGGTTAATATTCATTTATTCACACTCACACTGGCTCCCTATCCCCTCTTCCCTATAATCCTCCCCTCGTTCCCTATCTCCTCCTATCCAATCCAATCCCTCCATCCTGCATTGCGTGGTTTACCCACACCTCTCACACTGGTAAGCCCCGCGCGGCGGCTGCATCCATCCCGCTATATTCTTATTCCAGATATCGCTTTAACCCATTCTGGGCGGGAACCCCTTTTTGGTGTTGTATAAGCATTATGTTATGCTTTAGCCATTTAAAAAAAAGCAGATCTACAATGAGCTTGTATAGGTCCTCTATTTTTGAAAAATCGTGAAAATGTGGTCGAAATGTTTGAATATATTCTTTCAGAGCGAACGTTTTTTAACTCAAAACGTTGCTTCTGGGGGGGGGGGGGGTCCCTGGAACAACATATTTTCAGAAGGGGATTCGGCGGCCAATGACATATATTTTTAAGGGTCCTTGACATGAAAATGTTTGAGAACGATTGACATAGAAACATAGGTTTTTTTCAGAAAACTGTCAGGATTTAGAAGCGTTTAGAGCTCAGGTCTAAATGGGTTAATAGTGGGGTTTTTTCCATCCTCTCCCTTTTAACCCATTCTGACCTGAGATCAGATTCATACGAGGTTTCCACTGGAAAACACACTGGTCTGATTAACCCATTCTGACCTGAGATCAGATTAAAAAAATGTCAGTCCTTCTTCGATTTTTCAAAAATAGCAGACCTACAAGCTCATAGCGCGCCACTCGGTGGCGCGCTATGAGCTTGTAGGTCTGCTATTTTTCCAATAGCTAAAGCACGACATGATGCCAACACCAAAAGGGGTTCCCGTTTAGAATGGGTTAAAATGCTACATGTACAACCCTCTCATTAAAATACACGACTGTGAAATTAGCTGTGATTACACATTCTATAATGTCAGCAGCAAAAAAAAGTGAAAGTGGCTGATTCTGACAAAAAGAAAGAAAAAAAAGTCCCGAAACTTTTATTCTTTCTACTGTGTGCTTTGTACTGTGAATCGTGCAAGGAATAGTTTTGGGACGGGTATTAATATTAACATGGACACACTTCATTCACCAAACATTAATTCAATATTTTTTAGTCCGAAGGGGGTACAAAAGAAACGCTGTGAAGTACTGTTCTCAAAACCAGGGGTTCTCAACCTGTGGGTCGCGACCCCTCGGGGTGGGTGAGGGGGGGGTCGCCAAATTATTTTGTGTGGGGGGGTCCCCAAATTATAATTCTTTTGCAACTGAATGGCTGTAAAATGGAGTTTACATGGTACACATAGTACATGCATACACCTCCCTAATGAGTAAATCTGGTTTCAGTATTCATTTATGGTGTATTGTCTCTATTATTCACCCATTTTATTAACCCAGAATGAGGTCGATAAAAATAAAAAGGATTCTAAATCCTAACATTTTTCTGAAAAACCATATTTTTCTATGTCAGTGGTGCTCAACCTTTTTCATGTCAAGGACCCCCAGAATTATCTCTATTGGGCCACGGACCCCCATCTCAAAATATGTATAGTTCCAGGGACCCCTCAGAAGCCAATATTTTAGTTAAAAACGTTCGCTCGGATACGTTCTGTCAAAAGTTCACTTCATAACCTTCATAACACGCCTTAATCATTCTTCCCCCGTGTCGCCCCCCCCTCCTCTCTTTTCCCAGATGGAGGAAGAAAGCGATGAAGAAGACGAGGAAGACGAGGAAGACGAAGGAATGGCGGTCGTGGAGGATCAGAGCCATCAGAAGTTCAACGTCATCCCGCCGTATTCCGACAACAAGGACAAGGACAGCGCCGTGGAGCCGGTGGCCAAGGGCAGCCAGCGGGGGGCGGCGCACCGCCCGCTCGCGCCCGCGCCCATGATGCTACCGCTAATGCTAATGTTAGCGCTGGTCGGCCCAGACGTGTTGTTGTTGTGTTGGGGCTAAACTACGGACACATCCTCCACACAGTAAAACGACCACCACCCATCCAGAACACCACCTCTCTCCCACCCTCCACCCTCCATACACCACCTCCGTCACCACCACCTCCGTCATCACTACAGCTCTGGGGACTTGGCGACTGAGGACGACAAATTGCCAACGAAAAGGAAAGAAACGGAAATGACACTCGCCCGCAGCCTGCCTATGGGACATTTGACTTTGTGTGTAAAAAAAATGTTTGCTTTCTTTCTTTAACCCATTCTGACCTGAGATCAGATTTTTTTTTTTTAAGTCTTCTACATCCTGACAGTTTTGTGAAAAAGCTATGTTTCTATGTCAGTCGTTCTTCGATTTTTCAAAAAATAGCAGACCTACAAGCTCGTAGCTTGTCATTTGTTTTGCTCTCGCACTCGACTATAATCCCTCCCGGCCTCGTCGATATGCGTAGCACGGGGGGGGGGGGGGGGGGGGGGGGAGGTCCCATCTGGCCGTAATAATAATAATATCTCCACAACGCGGGGGAGGGGCTCGAGGCAGAAGACAGAAGACGATGCGCTATGTTACGGTGATGCGCGGCTGAATTGATAATGGCTGAATTGGTGAACCGTCTATATATCTGGGGAACTGGCTCTCCTTCAACTTCAACCCATTCAGACCTGGGAACGACTCTACAGACGTCTTCTGAATCCTGACAGCTTTGTGAAAAACCCATGTTTCTATGTGTCAGTGGTGCTCAACCTTTATCACGTCAAGGACTCCCAGAATTATCTGCATTTGGCCCGCGGACCCCCCCCCCCCCGCCCAGAAGCAAAGATTTGAGTTCAAAACGTTCGCTCTGATAATAATACAGTAGTCAAAGATTTGCGCCACATTATCACGATTTTTCAAAAATAGCATACAAGTTCATTATGAGCTTGTAGATCTGCTATTTTTCAACAGCTAAAAACGCCCCCAAAATGTGTTAATGTGTTGTTTTTTGACAGGATGCTTGCTCTGCCCCGAGGCCAGTACTTTCTCTCTACACACTCACACACCTGTACTGTACGTTGGGAATTACACGCAAGCTATTGCCGCTCGACATGTGAGCTGTTTTTATTTTGGTTTTTGAAGTGTATAAGACGCGTTTGGGTTCTCTTCCCACCCTCGGGAGTGGCTGAGAACTCAGCACCGTGGCTGAGAACTCAGCCACGGTGCGAAAGTAATTAGATCAATTTCCACTGAAGCAAAATGACAAGCCAAGGGAAAAAAGCCACATAAGCAATAAAAGCAAAGGGGGTAAAGAAAAAAGTTTAAAAAAAAAGCTGGGCTGGGCAGTCAGGGGGACTTTGGTAAAGTTGGCACAGGGGAGAGAATAGCCAATTTACTGCTGTCTGCCTTCTTACTGTTCTCTCCTTTGAGCTACCCCCCCCCCTTTCATGTATATCCCATTCAGGCCTGATGTCGAAATTAAAAAAAAATCATCTAAATCATGACAATTTTCTGAAAGATTTGAGTGCACATTTTAACGATTTTTTTTCAAAGATAGCAGACCTAGATGTTCAGGTGAGTTTGTAGATCTGCTATTTTCCAATAGCTAAATTATAACATAATGTTTAAAACACCAAAAAAAAAGGGGTTTCGACCGCCCAAAACGGGATATGTAATGGAAGAGAGAGCTCCGGAGATAAGGAGGAGAGAGATACCTGCGTCGGTGGATATCTCTGAGACACTAGATGATAGCCCTGCTGGGCTAACCTGATCATTGAGCCTTATTCTCTCCCTCTCTCCGTCTCATGTATCTTTTCCGCTGATGTTAATGATTTCTTTAGCCCTTTTTATGGCTCATTTTCTGGTGAAATTGCTCAGCTGCGGGGGGTGGAGGGTGAGGGGGGGTGAGGTGGGGTCTGCTGCAGAAAGGTGCAATCTGAAGTCGACGAGGGGAACGACCTTGTCTACTTTGAGTTTGTGTGCGTGTGTGTGTGCGTGTGTGTGTGCGTGTGTGCGTGCGTGCGTGCGTGCGTGCGTGTGTGTGTGTGTGCGTGCGCGGAATGATCTTATCGTATAGCAGTGTAAAAGGGAAAAGACCCCGCTGGCGACACCGTTGTTTCAGAGATGATGCTGTTTGTGTTTGGATGGATTCTGTTATTGTTATTATCATCAGGGACGTGCTGGACAAAGTACTCTGTATACTTGAGACAAGAGTATAGATACTCAAGTTGCTTTCATCAAAGTGTGTGACTTGAATTATACTGGAGTACTGGATTAGGCTATATATACTTTAAAAGAAAACACTCGTTTTCAACATTTTATTATGTCATTAATACACCTTAGAGTTGTGGAAGTAATACATAAAACTGCGAGGTCTGAAACTGGAGGTCTGAAACGTGGGGTAACGTGGAACATAGCATGAGTACCAGAATGCCATGCCCACTGCTATGCCCTGTGGCAGAGGGCATAGCATGAGTACCAGAATGCCATGCCCACTGCTATGCCCTGTGGCAGAGGGCATAGCATGAGTACCAGAATGCCATGCCCACTGCTATGCCCTGTGGCAGAGGGCATAGCATGCGTACCAGAATGCCATGCCCACTGCTATGCCCTGTGGCAGAGGGCATAGCATGAGTACCAGAATGCCATGCCCACTGCTATGCCCTGTGGCAGAGGGCATAGCATGCGTACCAGAATGCCATGCCCACTGCTATGCCCTGTGGCAGAGGGCATAGCATGAGTACCAGAATGCCATGCCCACTGCGATGCCCTGTGGCAGAGGGCATAGCATGAGTACCAGAATGCCATGCCCACTGCTATGCCCTGTGGCAGAGGGCATAGCATGAGTACCAGAATGCCATGCCCACTGCGATGCCCTGTGGCAGAGGGCATAGCATGAGTACCAGAATGCCATGCCCACTGCTATATGCCCTGTGGCAGAGGGCATAGCATGCGTACCAGAATGCCATGCCCACTGCTATGCCCTGTGGCAGAGGGCATAGCATGAGTACCAGAATGCCATGCCCACTGCTATATGCCCTGTGGCAGAGGGCATAGCATGCGTACCAGAATGCCATGCCCACTGCTATATGCCCTGTGGCAGAGGGCATATAGCATGCGTGTAACAACCTGAATGCTTTCTCCTTCCCAGCACTCCACCAAGGTGGTGAGATGTCCCCTGTCGCCACTCACCGTGACAGACTTACATTAACCCATTTTGACCCGACATCGAAATTAAAAAAAAAGTCTTCTGGATGCTGACAGTTTTCTGAAATACCTACATGTGTTTCTTTAGCAGTGGTGCTCCATATTTCATGTCAAGGACGCCGGAAATTGTATGTATTTGGTCGACCCCCGTCTGAAAAGCAAAAGATTTCAGATTCAGAAGCAAAAATTTGAGTTAAAAATGTTCGCTCTGAAAGAATATATACATTAAAAAGATCGATCTGCGCCTCATTTTCATGATTTTTTCAAAAAGTGCAGCGCTATGAGCTTGTAGATCTGCTATTTTTCAACAGCTAAAGCATAAAATGGTTCTGAATGGGCCCGTCCTGAACGGGTTAAGCAGGCATGATGGTATCGGTGCCGACTAACGCGAGGTCCAGCACGGACATTGACCATGTGACTGAACGGGTCTTTAATGGCGATCGGATTCAAAACGCCACTTGGCAAAATGAATTCTCCTTAAATTCATGTGACCTCACAGACATCTTTATAGGCCCCGTTAGCAAAATCGTTAGCACGTGGTTCTCAAACATTTTCATGTAAAAAAGGACACCCAAGTTGATTTAACCCATTCTGACCTGAGATCAGATTCTAAAAATGACTTTATACATCCTGACAGTTTTCTGAAAAAGCCATGTTTCTATGTCAGTCGTTCTTTGATTTTCCAAAAATAGCAGACCTACAAGCTCGTAGCGCGCCACTCGGTGGCGCGCTATGAGCTTGTAGATCTGCTATTTTTCAATAGCTAAAGCATACAGTTGACAGTGTCCACGGAAACCGCATTTGAAAAATATGTTGTGCCCCATAAGAGAAAGACTATAAGTCATCATTATCATGTCAACATTTATCCAAAAAAGAAAAAGAAGTAGCAGAAAAATAAAAACGGATTTAAGTGTTTAAACTGTTCCTCATTTTGCCGGGGACCCCCCGGGAACCCCCTCAAGGACGACTGGGGGTCCCTAAAGGCTGGACCCCACACCGGTTTATAAAACACAAGTAGTGACTGGTTCCTCCACGGAGTGAAGGCAGCAGTGGCCGAACGGTTTGCGGAGCGGTCTTGATATCGGAAAAGGTCGCTATAGTTCGTATCCCCGGACCGGCACGTTAAAATTACCACCGCTGAAGTGTCCTTATGGACAAGGCATTGATTGAACCTCTACCATGAAATGTTCTATGAGCAGGGCCTGGCTGTAAACAAGTTCTTGAGCTTAATAGTCCAGTTACCCTGGGTAAACATAGTACCTTTCCTTTCCTTTCCGTGTGTGTTTGCAGATGCTCAGACATCTGAATTTTGTGTTTTTTCTTTTTTTTTGTAAGATTGAGAGTTATTGAAATAATTCTAGTGGGATTGACGACGTCACTGGAAGAATCCCTTGGATGTAATAATGTATAATGTACAGTATATACAGTATATATCACAACGCCCAGAACTGAAATGATCTCGCCGTCGCTTTGTGTACATAGTGAATTATTGAAGACATTATTTTCATTCTTCTATATCGTCTGAGCTTTTTTATACACATCATGACATGCAGTATTAAAATGGTGAAACGTTGAGTTTTACGACTGGGCCTTATTGTTATTATTATTATGTGCCAATGTTACTGTAAATATACTGGAATAAAAAAATCACCCATGTTTTGAGTTGAGTCCAGGAGGTTCCCAAGCGTGTTCTTCAATTATTATTCAACGACAATTCACAAGTCAAAAAAGCTCATCGACAATCAACCGTCAACTGACCACAGTGCTGTCTGTTACTGTACTGATTACAACCCAACAACCGTCAACTGACCACAGTGCTGTCTGTTACTGTACTGATTACAACCCAACAACCGTCAACTGACCACAGTGCTGTCTGTACTGTACTGACCACAGTGCTTTCTGTACTGTACTGATTATAACCACGGACATCAACAACCAGACATAAGATTCAGAAGCACAAATTAAACAAATCAGCAACAACAACCCATTTAGAAAACAACACAAACCAAACCAACCATATCAGGGGTTAATTCAAATGCAAGTGGATTTTACAGTGCTATAGACCGGTGCAGCCCGGCTGTATAGAGCACCGGTCGGTACCGATGGAATCAATCAATCAATCAATCTTTATCTGTCACATACATATTAAAGAAGTAGTATCTTTAAAATGCAGTGAAATGTACGTAGGTCAGCCCCACAGAAGTGAGCAGTAAAAAGAGGACTAAAGCTAAAAATAAATGTACCATTTAAAACACTTCCAACCCTATAAAATAGCAGACTATAATAAATAATTAAGTTGTAGATCCATGCCCCACCCTGCTATGCGATACCCGAGTACCCCCATCTGAAAATAATGTTTTTCACATATTATGAGCTAAATACGTTGGCTGTGAAAGAATATATAGCCTATATTCAATGATTTGTACATGTTTTTTCAAGAATAGCAGATCTACAAGCTTGTGTAGATCTGTTATTTTTCAATAGCTAAAGTTTATAATAATGGTTATAAAACACCAAAAGGGGTTGGTAAAACTGACGTTGAGAGCCACTCTCCTAGATAAAGAGATGCTGAATTCAAGAGGTATAATTTGCAGTAATTTAGAGTTTCCATTCAGCGCTTTCCTCGTTACACTGTTACCGTCTCATCTGTCCATATATCTAAGAGACTCCGGGCTGGAACTAATTTGAGAAATCTAAAACGAGTAACGCTCTCAAAGCCGTAGATCGTGTCGTGTACAGTACGTACGTGACAGTGACGCCAGCGGACAGAATTTTAGTCCATTATTATCTTTGAGCCCACGCTGTGATACGAAAATGAAAAATGATATAGTAAAAAAAGGTTTTGTGAAGCCTAATTAATTTAAATACAATTCACAGTTATGTGTGACGATCTGTCTGCTGTCTGTCAGGCCGTATCACAGTGAATCATTTTTACATTTTTAATGTTAGGCAGGTTGAAATGAAGTTCCCTGTCAGATTAGGCCCGCTGTATGTCTGTGACAAAAACATTTCTGCCTCACTAACAGACAGTCTGTATCTGTCTGTGACTAAAGCATTGCTGCCTCACTAACAGTCTCCAACATGATGTTCAACTATAGAACTAAACAGAATCATGTAGAATCACTGAAATCAACTCTCTCTCTTCAGCTTCAGTTCAAATTAAAAAAAAGGTTTCAAATTCAGCATGGAAAGTAGCAGATCTACAAGCTCAAAAGGCGTTGCTTGGGCCCACGCTTTGAGCTTGTGGATCGGCTGCTTTGGATGCTTCTGTGTGACGCTGTTAGATCATAGTTAGATCATACAATTCCTGTGACTATAATATAGTCACAGGAACATTCTAAGCATTCTGTTGTTCTTATATTATAAGAACAACAGAATGCTTAGAATGTTGTCATCCAGAGTGCTGGTGATGTCAGAAACCAAGCAGGTGGTTTAAACTTTAAACACATGATGGGACCCTATAGTGTGTGTCCCCTATTCTGACAATATCTGAAGACAAGGAGTCTTCGACGTTTTTCAGCCCAAGGACCCCTTAAGGTTCATACATATAGTCTGGATTTTCGGTGGTAAGGTGACCACCGAACTACAACATGACGTCACTGAGCCGCGGTGAAGAGCAAACCAACCACCGCCACCGCTCCAGCCCTTCTCTCTGTTTTTACTCACCACCGCTCAACGTTATTTCAGCTCCGGTGGTCAGCTCACCACCGGAGTGGTGGTCAGCTCACCACCGGAGCGGTGGTCAGCTCACCACCGGAGCGGTGGTCACCTCACCACCGGAGCGGTGGTCACCTCACCACCAGAGCAGTGGTCACCTCACCACCGGAGCGGTGGTCACCTCACCACCGTAAATCCAGACTATGAATAGGCCTTTAAGGCCTGTAAGTTTTAAGTGATAAGGTGACCGGCAAAAACTACAACATGACATCACGCTGCGGTCACACACACACAGATTTGGCGACAACCCCTGTAGTATCTCTGAGGACCCCCCTAGGGGCCCCGGAAGACCCCCTGTTAAAGAGCCCTGGTGTAGAGGGGGGGGAGGAAAAGGAGCTGACCAAGTACAGAGCTCTGGGGGCCCCCTGTCAATAATGTATTGTACCGTATACAAGGTTTTATGGAACCATCTAAAACCCCCAGGAGGATTCAGAGTATAAAACATTAGTCGTGTAACCCGTGGAAGAGTGGATGGTATTGGAGTCCCGCCGATAATAGGTTTTCTTGATGCAGTTTCTTGATTCGTTGACATTCTCATTTCCACCCAGACCCGGTGTTTCTTTTTATCGTTGTTGTCGCCTCATCTCTGAGCTGACAAAACAAAACCGTCCCGCCCCATAAAAACCCTTCACATTCCATACTCAAGACTGTCTTTTAACCCATTCTGGGCGGGACCCCATCATGTCGTGCTTTAGCTATTGAAAAATAGCAGATCTACAAGCTCATAGCGCGCCACCGAGTGGCGCGCTACGAGCTTGTAGGTCTGCTATTTTTGAAAAATCGAAGAGCGACTGACCTAGAAGACATTTTTAGAATCTGATCTCAGGTCAGAATGGAAAACTGTCAGGATGTAGAAGATTTTTTTAGAATCTGATCTCAGGTCAGATTCTAATGGGATAAGGCGTTAAGGGGTGGTTGTTTACATGCAATTTCCAGCAAAATGCTGTGAACGGAACGGCACTCGTTTCTCTGTCAATTTCCATGGTTTGGTGAACATTTGAATGTCTCCCCTGTTAGTTTGACTGACAAGCAATTAGGTTGTGTTTGTTTTCAGGCCGGGGGGGGGAGAGGGGAGGGGACCCCCAGAGTTTCAGACTAATGACTATAATTAATGAAAATGAGAATGGACAGGCGTTAAGTCGCTGCACGAGAATATACTCCTGACGAGTCACGACAAGACCTGTTGTTTCCACTGATGTATTCATGAAAAACACATTATTTTTTTAAATAGTTCAATAAACAAAAAACGATGAAATAGAAATGGGTTTCCTTTTTGACAAAGGGCTTTTGTTTTCAAAGTAAATTGAAACGGTTGGTTAGGGTTCATTATTCATGGAAGCTGCATATATCATACAAGTGGAAGTGTCACCCTAACTTCCGTTAGCCAAATTAACCCATTCTGACCTGAGATCAGATTCATACGAGGTTTCCACTGGACACACACTGGTCTGATTAACCCATTCTGACCTGAGATCAGATTCTAAAAATCTTCGATTTTTCTAAAATAGCAGATCTACAAGCTCATAGCGCGCCACTCGGTGGCGCGCTACGAGCTTGTAGATCTGCTATTTTTCAATAGCTAAAGCATAACATGATGCTAACACCAAAATGGGTTCCCGTTCAGAATGGGTTAAAAGGGTGACAGTCGGCATCATTAAAATGCTAATTATGCAAATGGTGGTATAACAAATAAATTAACCACTGGGGCCCATTATTTTTCCTTTTTACTATGCCGTACGATGGTGTCAAAGTGGTGAAAATAGACAATATACAAACTCATGATGTGAGATCGGCTATTTGTGACAATTATTGACCATTTGTGTCAATTTTCACCTATATGCTGTATACAAGAACATTGAATTGCCTTAAAAAATAAAGTAAACTTGCCTTAAAAAATAAAACGACATTATAAGGCTATAAGGAACACAACAAAGTCCTGCATGCATGGGACCCGTTTCCATTGTGGTCCCATCTATTCAATTCATCAACATAACATACAAGATTTACACCATGTCATGAGCAAATACTGTACAAACACTATTATGTGCAGGCCTACAAAAGAGATGGGAAGTTACCTCCCCTTGTGGTCTCCTAATAGATGTCTTTATACATCCCTTAATTTTTAGACCAATTACAAGTTAACGGACATCTAAAAGACGACTATTGCTCAGTGGGGTTCTCAGGCCAAGTTCTCTTTGTACATAATATCGTTTAGAAGTAAGTGAGCGTATATACAGTGGGTGCCAGGTCAGTGTGCCAGGCCTCGTTTAGCAGGTACAGAGAGAGTGTTGATGACACAACAAACAGTGTTTGAACCACATTAACCTCATATCTATAGTCCACTTATAAAAAAACAGTTCTGGCAACCCTCCACGTGATGATGCTGCCATTGAGGGTTGCCAGGTCTTTGCAGTAATGGTGTTGGACTTGGCCAACACCACATCGTCTCTGTCGGGTGGAAACCTCATATGTGTCCAAAGCTGTTAGTATTAATTGTCAGGATTTCAAATTCAAAAGTAGCAGATCTACAAGCTCAACATGTGTCCATTGAGCTGCAGTAATAACACCCTGACATTGACATTGAAAGGATCATTTACGTCATGCCGATTTCTTTCCCCCCATCGTCAGTGATAGAGGGTAAAAAGAATCCCTTTTACTCCCGGTAATGCCATCCCAGTAATGCAAGCTGATGCAATGAGACCATGTGACCATTCTAACGATACGATACATCCCAGGAATGGGCGGCGCAAAAAGAGCAGTTTATAAAGTATTCAATCAATCAATCAGCTGAACTGAATGGACAATACTCAGTCAGTCAGCCAGCCAGCCAGTCAGCCAGTCAGCCAGTCAGTCAGCCAGCCAGTCAGCCAGCCAGCCAGCCAGTCAGTCATGCAGCCAGTCAGTCAGTCAGTCAGTCAGTCAGTCAGCCAGTCAGTCAGTCAGTCAGTCAGTCAGCCAGCCAGCCAGCCAGTCAGTCATGCAGCCAGCCAGTCAGCCAGTCAGCCAGTCAGTCAGCCAGCCAGTCAGTCATGCAGCCAGTCAGTCAGTCAGTCAGTCAGTCAGTCAGTCAGTCAGTCAGTCAGTCAGTCAGTCAGCCAGCCAGCCAGTCAGTCAGTCAGCCAGCCAGTCAGTCAGTCAGTCAGTCAGCCAGCCAGTCGCTCGTCTCCTTTGACTACCCTGGATGATGAGCTATGTGAGCCAACTACCAAATGACAGAGAGAGACAGAGACAGAGACAGAGAGAGAGAGAGAGACAGAGAGAGAGAGAGAGAGAGAGAGAGAGAGAGAGAGAGAGAGAGAGAGAGAGAGAGAGAGAGTCAATGCATTAAATGGCGTTGCTTTAATAATGGGCTTCTATATCACCTCCTCCGGTGAATTATTAACACAAAACAAATGTATGGGATTAAGATGAGGCGTCAGATGATTGCTGCGGGACTGGGAGGAATCTGTATAGCCTACGTGTTATACATTATGCTCGCCATACAATTACTAAACTTGTACTAAAGTGGGGATTGTTGTGTTAGGGGCGTAATTGAAATCTTTCCCTGGTCCGGCCCATTGAGTAGCGAATGCCCCCCAAGGGCTGGGTGGTGTAGTAATAGTATAAGAGCAGATATTATGATATAATGCTGCCGCAGGGGAAGCATTTAAATAAGCAAGGGGAACGTCTTCCTCCTGCATCATGGAGCAGATCGACACTCACTGAAAACAGCAGATTGCAGCGCGTGGTGAGCTTGTGGCACTAACAGAGAGACGTTGCATTATACTATACATGCCTGCCTGTCACTTGTGGAGCGATAGAAAGCTCCTGTTGTTGTAAAGGGATTCTGTTTTGTGTATTGTATATTTTAATGTATTGTACCTTTTAAAGTTTTTGATGCATGGGTTTTTTTATTATTGTTTGGACCCAATGTTTTATACATTTTGTGTCAATAAAGTAACTATAACTAACTAACTGTGTGGGGAGGCATCGATATTGGCCTATATATAATGACTAAATTGGGATATAATGAGAAAAAGGGGGTTAGAAGCCCCCCCAAAAATAGGTATAAATATAGTGTTGTGTCGCTGAACAAGTTGACACAATTCAACAGGAGGTGAGTTCAGTAACCATCACCTGACCTCAAAAGGTGAATGTGGCAAGACTCTGGCTTAAATAAAGAACCTCCCCGTACAGTAGGCTACGAGCGCATGTAAATTGCACTCTGTAGGAAAAGATCAGAGCGTGTCCGACGTGTGTATTTTTGACATCACCAGAGCGAGCGATTATATGGATGGGGAAAGCAGGCGGTACTTGGAGAATTCTTTGACAGACAACACAGCATGGTGAAATGTGTGCGTGTGTGTGGGTGCGTGCGTGGGTGCGTACTGCATGCGTGTGTGTGTGGAGGATTTAGAGTGCACACAGAGCTATCTCCCCTGACGTTGCCTAAATGAAATTTCTTTCCGGGGTCTCGTCTCACACCGGCCGACGAAAGCGATAAAAAATTCAAGGAGTTAAAAACACCTGCTTGCTGAAGCAGGCAGAAAAAAACACATCCATGGCAGGATCAGAAAAGCTATCTGGAAGTACAGCAAGCTAAGGTCCGTTTGACAGTCAACACATACTGTACACGCACACGCGTGCACGCACGCACGCACACACACACACACACATGTCCTGTTGACCACAGCCTATCCCTGTGTTGATTGTCAGTTGATTCCTGTGTCTATTTAAAGTTTTAACTTTTAAACTCTCGTGTGTGGTCAGATAATCATAACATTGGCATGTTGAGTTGCATTATGTATGTATAGAGTTTGCGTGTTCAGCCTTTGCAGACTGTCATGTTTTGACATAATTATGTCCCATTTCTGGCAGACCTTATAGTTTGCATGACAAGTTTTGGCGAACCTTTGTTAGTTCATAAAACCTTTTGAGTTCATCATCTGGGCCTTTGACTTCAGAATGTGTGTCCTCCTGCTCAACACTCATCCATCCTTGACTAAATGTATTTTCAGGATTTTAATTCACTAGACCTGTACGTGGTAAATAGCGCCTTTATCCAAGGTGCTTTAAATAGATTGTGCATTACATTGTGCATTACATTCACCCATTCATACAACGATTGCAGCGGAAGCCATGCAAGGTATACCAACCAGCACATCGGGAGCAATGTGGGGTTCAGTGTCTTGCCCAAGGACACTTCGACATGTAGACAGGAGGAGGAGGAGCCGGGATTCGAACCGCCGACCCATGGATCATTGGACGACCTGCTCTACCTCCTGAGCCACAGTCACCCCCTACGTGCCCGTCCAGTTGGGTATGAATATTTCTATCTAGTCCCAGATAACAACAACAAGAACAACAGCAGCATCACCAGGCCACCCTGAGGGTCACTCAGAACCCAAAACAAGCCCACAGAGGACCGCTCAGAACTCTCTGGATCTGCTTTACTTATTTATTATTATTATGACTCATCTGGACACCACTGTCCATATCTTTACATACTGTAACTGTACCTTTACCACTGGACACCACTGTCAGCTCAATGACGGAAAACTGAGAAAACACCCACCGTCTGCTCATGAAGCTCCTGCTGCTTCCTTTCGCATTTTAACCCATTTAGACTTGAGGACGATTCCTATACTAATGTTTTCTATAAATCCTGACAGTTTTCTGTAACATTGTGTGGATAAGTAGTACCTTGGTGGCGTCTGTGGACATGTTGATGTGATGCTTGAAGTGTGTGGACAGGTAGTGCATCTTGTCCACGGTGGAGCGGATGTGTCCCTCGTTGACCAGGAACTTCACTGCTTTCCGTCAGTGGTTCTCGCCGACCCCCATCTGAAAATAGATGCGGTTAAAAACATTCACTCTGAAACTATTCTTTTTCGTTTTTGGTCTGAGAGGCTGAACCTCATCAACATTATAATTAATGGTGGTCCTTAATTGGCTCAAATGCACAATAAATAGTAACGGGCCTTGATATGAAAAGGGGTTGAAAACCTCATTAATTCCTGATCGATAATTTTGATTTGTTGTTTGGTGGTGGAGAGGTCATGTGCTCCTCGCTGGTAAATAACCTCATACTGTAAGCGTTGTTTAGAGTTAAGACCTCTGTACAGGAATGTGACCTTCTAGAAAAGTAGATTGTTGCCTTGGCAACGCCAGCAGCAGAGCTGTCTCTCATGACAAGCCTCTGTGTCGTCCCGGAATATAGTTAAGTAACTACAAATCATTCTTAGACTACATATCCCATATTGAATCATTTCCATTGCAGTCAGTGCCACGTACTCCATGTACACCATTTTGAGTAAACCAGTATATATACTCCTCGCCCATCTTGGCGAGGGGGAGAGAACCATTTAGGACCGGTACGGAGGGACCTCCGGACCGGTCCGATCTAATTGTAAATAATAATTATTGCTGCATGTTCAATCTAATTTCTTGTCTCTCTCGATCAAACAAATGAATGAAATGACTAAAACCACATCAGCTCTGGACATTACTTTCTTTCCGGTGGAACTTCATTTAATCTTGCATTCATCTAAGGTAACATTTTGGTATTTAACAGGTTATACTCTTAAAGTAACACTATCTACAATTTACATTTCACTTGGAAAGTATTCTGTCTAAGCTCCGGTAGATATTGTAATTAGAGTACTTTCCAAATAAGTATTTAGACGGCTCCGGTATTAGGACCGGAGTCCTCCGGAGCACAGCAGCTCGAGCTATCGAAGTCCTTATCAGTTTACAGTAATCATACAGTCCTTGTTAGTCTCAACATATATTTTACAGAAATATATCCATCAATTGATCCTCGAGCCGTTCTTTTTTAAAGAGTTTAAGTCTAATTTATGATAGCTGCTCTGAAAAACAAAAAAGCTGCACCATGCGGTCTATTTTTAGCTAGCGTCTCCTCCACCGGAGTCGCCACGATTTATTAGCTTCTAGTTCAGAGGTTATCTGAAGCGTAGTCAGTCTGCACCTCCAAACATTAAGAGCCCATAAGGCTATTACACATTAATTAATTACATTGTCTATTTTGGGGGACAAACCCTCACAATTATTTATCAATAAAGTTCCACTCGGACCGGGGTCTGGTCGTCGTCATTTGTTCGATCTAAGATCTTGGATAATGTCCTTTTGGAGACATGCCAGCTTCAAGTCTGTGGATACGAGAAGCCACGTCTGGCCTTTCGCCTCCACGGACATCAAAGATCTGCTCTGCACTGTCTGCTGGTCGAAGCGACCGTCTCGTCTCTGTCTTCTGCTCTTTCCATAAAGTTAAGTAAATCCTCTATTCATCAATCTTGTTTAATCTGTTAATAATTGGATCTGTAATTCATGTCTAGGGCGTAACCCATGGTCATGTTTACTTTGTTTTAATTTACTTTACAAAGAGATGGGAGATGCGGCGCCATCGTGCATGGGCGTAGATCCGATCTCTGGGTCAATCATATATCTATGCCTTTCCTCATGCGGTGGTCATGATCGCGAAGTGATTTACCGTTATGTGGAGAGGTTCTATAGATATTAACCATTTTTGTTTCTCTTCCTCGGCCGGGGAATATGGGATACAGGAAGGGTTCTTTTTATACCACAAAAGGTCTTATTTCTTTTTCATTTCGGCCACTATCAGAAGTTTGAGGGTTCTTATCTGTGGAATGCGTGAGGAGTGCTCTGTCTGTGTGAAAGGGGAGGGGGGGGGCGAACGCCTTCTCCTCTCAGTCTCTGTATTCCTCCATGTCTCTCTCAGTCCCTGAGTGTGTGTGTGTAAATCCGCGTGTATTTCCCCCCACCACCCCACCCTCCCAGTCCCTGAGTGTGTGTAGCGGTGTGTCGGGCAGAAGCCATGATACGTGTTTTACATTCTTCCTCTCTGTCTGCATGTCTCTGTGTGTGCGCTGTACCCAAGAGGATCTATTCCTCCTGTCTCTGTCTGCATGTCTCTGTGAGCGCATGTGAATATCTGTCTCTGTCTGGGAGCCCTGGCTTGTTACGAGGTTTCCATTGTGGAGCGTCTGCTCTATCCTTTTCATGCGTGTGTGTGTCTGAGTGTTTGGAATATTAAAATTAAATTAGTTAGTATTGTTTTCTATTATGTTCATAATAGAGGTCGCATTTCTGATATCTTGCCCGCATTTTTACTAGAACATAGCTTTTTTGAAGTGTGTGAGTAGAAAGCAATAAATTTATCATTTTACGGCCTTTTCAAGAACGCTTTTCTTCCTTGACTCGAGACGAGGATAGAGGGGAATTGTTGAGCATGAACATTGCTAGATCAGCATATCCGGTTAAGACAAGAGTGTGACGACCAATTCTTCTTCTTCAAAAAAAAAATAAGTTTTGTGTCAGCCTCCACTCGTAATGTCTTCATATTATTATAATTTGGCATTCCCCTTTTGACATCATGGTATCATGACAATGTACTTTCCCCGGAGACTTCCACGAATGTTCGCGTGGGGGCCTCTGAGGAGATAATACGACGGTTAGTTCTGGATTAACGACCCAGAATTCACAGTCTGCTCTGGTGAATCTCACCGTTCTAAGACTTTTGACGTCTCGGGCGTCCCGGTTGTGAAGTGATTCAGTTGTGTGCAGGAGTATCCCCTGGGAGTAGTCGTCCCAGCAGGAGCACACGTGGTCATATAGTAATATGGAGAGATGCAGCGGAGCTGATTTAGACAGCAGCCATCTCTTGCAGTTGGTTAGATCAGTTAATGAGTATCTCTTATATATAACATGTGTGTTTTAGTTAAACGGTCAACAGCCCCCCTCTGTCTTACTCTCTCTCTCTCTGAACCTGTTTTTTTGAACCCACAAGATTTGAGGGGGAAGGACAGACTCACTGTTGCTGGGAAAATAGCTGCCGAGAATGTAGGCAGACTACCACATCATAGTCTCCCTCGATCCTTATCTATTTGTGTACTATAAAAAGAAGACAACTCTCTCTAACTGTCTGTACCATGTGGAACAAGTCTCTAATCTCTCTGTTGATTAGGGCCAATTAATCTCCACATGTCTGTTGAAGTTGAATCTGAAATATGCATACTTTTTTTTTCTCCTCCTATCCCTTTTCATGATAACTATGGTTACTATTTTTGATTGGAATCATTTTATTCAATATTAAGGCTCCTGCTACTCGCTCGAAAGATAAAACTGTGCAAATACGTAGATTAAGATCAACACCTGTTGACCTGAAGATACTCTCCCTCCAATAAAATTCGATGATATAGATTGTGGCAGGTTAAGACTGAATATGAATAGATATATAATTTGGTTTCATTTCACTCACCAGAGATCTTGTTTGTTTTTTCTCTTTGATCTCCAGATACGGACTTCTGTGGGGGAATCGGTGGTCAAGGAGGCAGGCAGACAGAATTTCAAAATCCACAAATACGGGGGAGATTGAGTCTGACGTTTGATGGTTGCGGACTTCGAAATTCCATTCTTGCCAAAGGTTTTACACTTGATCCGCGATTCCCCGCTCAGAACAGATTAGATTAGGCCCAATACCCCAGAACAATAACTCATAGTTTTCCAGATGGAACAAAGTTATTCCACTCACATTTCACCAGACATTTTTTGTTTTCATGTGTTCATGTTGTAGTCTGTTTGCTAATTGCTGCTTACCAAGCCATGTTTAATCATCTCCAATTAAGTAATTGCAAATATTACATTACTTTTGATTTCATTTGTTTTATAAAAAAAATATATAAAAAAGGTTTTAGCCATTCCATTTCATAATAAGATCTGCCCATTACATAAATTGTTTAAACTGAATTATCCTATTTTTGGACAATCTAAATTTCATTCCATTATGATTCATTTTCCGATCTCATCATATTTGGATTATTTTAAATTTCATAGTTGAATCATATTTCTCCTAATTTGGAATATTCCTCCCTTAAAACAGTTCACCACTTTCACTTTAAATTGTTTAATATAGGAACATTTTATTATTTTGGTTTTACCATCATATTGATTGAATTAGGCATTAAATCTCACCAGAATCCACTTGATTCTATATTTGACATTTTTATGGTACGAAGGGACATCCCCAAAGACATTGTTGCGACATCGCGCAGGAGCGCCTCATCATCAGAATACCCTATTTCCCCTCTCCAAGAACTATGATACTGATAGGACACCCAGCCAGTTTTCTGTACATTGAGAAACTAAGTTCATGTCGGGTCACCTATACAGGGGGGGGAGGGGGCGAAGAATAGGCTCCGACAACGAGCAAAGAAGAACTCAAGCAGACAGTCCGCTCTGACCATGAGCTGATTGACTGTCCAAAGAACTCTCGCAGCAGTTCCGACCACGAGCTGATTGTGAGAATGAACATTTGTTGCTGGGTCCCGAGGGGACCCCGAAGACGAGCTCTAACGAACACTGTTGCCGGCCTGGAGGCTGCACCGGTTGCTGGGTATCGTACCCCGAAGACATCATCAAGAGAGAAAAAACCATTCTCTCTCTCTCTTGCCCACTGTACCATCTAAATAAGGATTTTGTGCCTAGCCCAGTCAAATATTGTGTTTTTTATTTTTATTGTTCCTGTTGACATTCTGTTCCATTTCGGCCCATAGTAATAAGTAAGTTTTTCCCCTGAGATTTGATATTATCGTGTCCCATGACCCTTCCGCCACCAATTGGGATGGAGTTGATCGATAATTTTGATTTGTTGTTTGGTGGTGGAGAGGTCATGTGCTCCTCGCTGGTAAATAACCTCATACTGTAAGCGTTGTTTAGAGTTAAGACCTCTGTACAGGAATGTGACCTTCTAGAAAAGTAGATTGTTGCCTTGGCAACGCCAGCAGCAGAGCTGTCTCTCATGACAAGCCTCTGTGTCGTCCCGGAATATAGTTAAGTAACTACAAATCATTCTTAGACTACATATCCCATATTGAATCATTTCCATTGCAGTCAGTGCCACGTACTCCATGTACACCATTTTGAGTAAACCAGTATATATACTCCTCGCCCATCTTGGCGAGGGGGAGAGAACCATTTAGGACCGGTACGGAGGGACCTCCGGACCGGTCCGATCTAATTGTAAATAATAATTATTGCTGCATGTTCAATCTAATTTCTTGTCTCTCTCGATCAAACAAATGAATGAAATGACTAAAACCACATCAGCTCTGGACATTACTTTCTTTCCGGTGGAACTTCATTTAATCTTGCATTCATCTAAGGTAACATTTTGGTATTTAACAGGTTATACTCTTAAAGTAACACTATCTACAATTTACATTTCACTTGGAAAGTATTCTGTCTAAGCTCCGGTAGATATTGTAATTAGAGTACTTTCCAAATAAGTATTTAGACGGCTCCGGTATTATGACCGGAGTCCTCCGGAGCACAGCAGCTCGAGAGCTATTGAAGTCTTATCAGTTTACAGTAATTATACAGTCCTTGTTAGTCTCTACATATATTTTACAGAAATATATCCATCAATTCCCCCCTAAAAAAAACAACGTATGGAGTTATTAACCCATTCTGAACGGGAACCCATTATGGTGTTAGCATCATGTTATGCTTTATCTATTGAAAAGTAGCAGATCTACAAGCTCATAGCGCGCCACCGAGTGGCGCGCTACGAGCTTGTAGGTCTGCTATTTTTGAAAAATCGAAAGAACGACTGACATTTTTAGAATCTGATCTCAGGTCAGAATGGGTTATAATCAGACCAGTGTGTGTCCAGTGGAAACCTCGTATGAATCTGATCTCAGGTCAGAATGGGTTAATGGAGATACAAGGTTTCTGCCCGACAGCAACCACAACAACAACAACAATATACTGTGGTTCAGCTTCGTTCCTGACGCCACTTATAATCTATAAATGTACAGTAAAAACATGATAAACAGTATATAATACAGTATATAATAGCAAAGCTCTTGCGCTGCAGTTTTCTGCCAGACATATTGCGATGCATTTTAATGCCCCCCAGCGGGCTACTGTATATCCGTGTTTTTTTAACACCTTAAGACCTCGCCACGCATCCGTGTGTCTTATTATTTTAAGCTTTATAAAGCTATTGAAAAATAGCAGATCTACAAGCTCATAGCGCGGCACCGAGTGGCGCGCTACGAGCTTGTAGATCTGCCATTTTTTGAAAAAAATCGTGAAAAAAATGTGGCGCAAATCTAGGAATAAATTATTCTTTCACGGCGAATGTTTTTTACTCAAATATTTCTTCTGGGGGGGGGGGGTCCCTGGAACAACATATTTTCAGATGGGGGTCCAGTGGCCAAATACAGAGAATACTTGGCGTCCTTGACATGAAATAGTTTGGGCACCTGCACTAGAAACATAATGTGTTTTTCAGAAAACCGTCATGATTCAGAAGACATTTTGTAGAATATGGTCTTAATGGGTTAAAATGGTATACAGTACGGTATGGTGTGCTACTGTATACTATACTTACTGTATAGCACGCTGACTTATTTCTGCTTATTATTATTACCGACAAGCCCTTCGCCCGTACAGTTTATCTGACTAATTGCATTTCTGGACAGAAGCAACCTTGTGCTTATCTCACCATGGGGGAGAGAGGACTGATGCTGAACTCCTTTATACTGTAACAGGCTTTTATACTCTGAACGGATACTGTAACTTTTACAGTATTACTGTAGTATCGTTAGTATCCGTCTGGTCAGGAAGAAGTACTCTTTACTTAAGTAGAGTCGGTCCGTTGGCGTCCCGAGGTCACCCAAGTTTATTTTTGAGCTCTGCTAGGAGTGGAATTCAAAGATGACCATGTCAGTCAGTCAGTCAGTCAGTCAGCCAGTCAGTCAGTCAGTCAGTCAGTCAGTCAGTCAGTCAGTCAGTCAGCCAGCCAGCCAGCCAGCCAGCCAGCCAGCCAGCCAGCCAGCCAGCCAGTCAGTCAGCCAGCCAGCCAGCCAGCCAGTCAGTCAGCCAGCCAGCCAGCCAGCCAGCCAGTCAGCCAGCCAGCCAGCCAGCCAGTCAGCCAGCCAGCCAGCCAGCCAGCCAGCCAGTCAGCCAGCCAGCCAGTCAGTCAGCCAGCCAGCCAGCCAGTCAGCCAGCCAGCCAGCCAGCCAGCCAGTCAGTCAGTCAGCCAGCCAGCCAGCCAGCCAGCCAGCCAGCCAGTACATCTGTCTGCCCCTCACTTAAACTAAATGTCTCAAATAAACCATTGGCTATAGACTGCACTGCCCTGGATAATTTTCCTACTGATTAGTGAAACTCTACAAACTATAGGATGCCATCTGCCTAAATAACATGTAAACATCTAAATTAACATTTTACCCTTTTGCATAAACCTGACAAGTTCGTCAAGGCTATAATAGGACATTGATAAGTGCTACAACAAAGTGCTATACGGGCTAAGGTGGAGTCTAATATTCACCGTATGACAGAGTTGGCTCAGCATTCAGCAGATATATGCCTGTATATCCCGAGTGAGCTACAGTGCAAGGTCAGAGTAAATATCACATGAACCCTGATATGAACCTGCAGGGACGTGCAGAGGGTGTTAGAGAGGCCGGGACTGAAATCCCGCTAAGAGGGTGCACTTTTGGACAAAAATAGCAGATCTACAAGCTCTCAACGCGTCGCGCTGCGACACGTTGAGAGCTTGTAGATCAGCTATTTTCTGGGGCGCAACCGAACCCAGCACTCTTTATAGCTATAGTGGAGATGCGGTGCAACAACATGGATTTATGAAAGAAATTTGTTCAACTCCAAAATACTGTGTTTCAAGTTCAGGAGACTTCAGGGGGGGAAAAAAATAAATTCTCCTGAATGCTGCCTTCTGGTCTTGTCCTAAAATTCAGAAATACTGGCAGGATATCCACTCCACCTTGGAGACCATTCTGTGTTTTGAGATACCTCTGTCTGTTTCTTTTCTACTGTTGGGAAATATCCCTGAAGAGTTTCTAACACATGATAAATATTTAATCAAGACCCTCTTAGCATCAAGTAAAAAAGCAATCACACGACGCTGGTACCAACAGGACCCACCAACGAAAGATCAATGGATGGACATTATTGAGGAACTGTATTCTATGGAAAAACTAACATTCATACTGAGACTACAAGAGGATAAATTCTATAAAAAATGGGAAAAGTGGAATCTCTTCTCTCAGCCTAGCGATATTGCAATAGGATTTCATTGAATGTTTGTTGTAATATGAAAAATGCAGCCTTTTTTTTTGCTTTTACTTTTTGTCTTTTTCTTTCCCGTATTGTCTTGTTAGTTGTTGTTTTTGTCTGTTCTTCCTTCAATAAAAATTAAGTGAAAAAAAAAAAAAAAAAGGAAAGGAAAGGAAAGGAATGGCGTTTGCATTTCTTTCACCATAAAAAAGTTAAACGCTGCATTCATGGGTCTGGAAACTAAGGGCCAGTTGTTGTCAGGTGAAAAATGGCATGGGGCTGAAGCCCCCTTTGCTGTCTATGTGTATGCTACGTCCCTGACCCTGAACAACCGGCGACGACCATTTAAAAGGAGGTTTTAAATGGTCGCGTATAAATATAGAGTGCAACGAAAAACCTTTCAGTGCAACAAAGTGTGTAACCACAATACCGTACCAGGGGACAGCATCAAGGCTATATAGCAGCTGTCTATATACTGTACACAGCATGGTACAGTATCTGGAACACGTGTGGTAAAATAAAACTGCACATGGATCTACAGTAAATGACATACTGTACAATATGCCACTGTTGTTTTCGTCGACTATACAACGACGAAAAATGTTCGTCGACTATACATTCTTTCACAGGCGAAACTGACTAAATGGAAACTAAATGAAAACTAAGCTACGATGACTAAAACTAAGACTAAATATACTGACAATTTCTTCAACAGATAAAAACTAGACTAAAATGTTAGGAAGGGACTATAGTGGACAAGAGATCCAGCATGAGTCATTTTACACTTGGTTGCATTCTGAAAATAGCAGATATACAAGCCCACAACGAGCAAGTGTAAAATACTACCTGTCAGTGGGGAGTGTTGGCTGATGAATGAATATTAACATCCTATCCTAATACAGGGGGGTCAAAACATGAGAGGCAATTCCTCCTGTCAAAATATGACCTCCCCCACAGTCAAAAAACACTTAGTTTGAAATAGGACTAAGGCCCTATACGTCCTCTCTGGGGGGGGGGGGGGGGGTACTACATGTCAGTGGGGAGGGGGGGGGGTACTACCTGTCAGTGGGGAGTGTTGGCTAATGAATGAATATCAACATCCTAATGTATGATGATGCTGATGAAGATGATGAAGATGATGAAGATGACGTGCTTTTCACCCTGCTCGGAGAGTCATACTCTCTGGACCATAGAGTGACAGCCATACTGTATTACTGTACGCTGTAAAGACAATAAACACTAGTGGCCTTTCATTTTCACTCTCCTCTTGACACAATAAGCCATGCGTAGCGGAAGCAATTAAGTGTATACGTCTCCCTTTACTGCATAGACACACACTGTAACACTGACTGTGTCATATCGCACGCACGCACACACACGCACGCACGCACGCACGCACGCACGCACGCACACACACACACACACACACACACACACACACACACACACACACACACACACACACACACACACACACACACACACACACACACACACACACACACACACACACACACACACACACACACACACACACACACACACACACACACACACACACACACACACACACACACACACACACACACACACACACACACACACACACACACACACACACACACACACACACACACACACACACACGATGTCAAAACACTTCCAATAATAAGAAGCTGTCCTTTAACAGCACTCACGTCATATTTATTCGTGAAGAACTTTTAACAACTTTTAATGGCATGTGAGCACTTGAGCCTCTCCAATTGATCCAGATAGCCAGCCTGCAGCACGCCTGGCCTGACTTCAACCAGCTAAATGTTCACATGCCTCTCCCCCCTCCCACACCCTCAACATGGAGTTAGGAGGTTTCCTCCCGACAGCAACGATTGGTATGTACTGTACTGTACTGTACTGTACTGCACTGCACTGCACAGCACAGAACAGAACAGCACTGCACTGCACTGCACTGCACTGCACTGCACTGCACTGCTATTGGAAGCACAGGCGGTCGAAGGTCAAGGTCACCGCGACCTCCACGCTGAGTGGGTAGAGAGAGAGAGGGTCGGTCGGTCGCCCGCGTGGGGAATAAGCGGAGAAAGGAAAGGAAGGAAGGTCTCCGGTTCAAGTCCCGACCCCGTTTCTGTGTGATGAAGTGTCTGAGCAAGGCACTTAACCCCAGATAAGTGTTCCCCGAGGCGGACCGGTGCTAATGGAGCTCACTGCGTTCTGTTCCTTCTGCTGCGTATAGGAACGGCTTTAACGCATTCTGACCTGAGATCAGATTCATACGAGGTTTCCACTGGACACACACTGGTCTGATTAACCCATTCTGACCTGAGATCAGATTCTAAAAAATGTCAGTCGTTCTTCGATTTTTCAAAAATAGCAGACCTACAAGCTCATAGCGCTCCACTCGGTGGCGCGCTACGAGCTTGTAGATCTGCTATTTTTCAATAGCTAAAGCATAACATGATGCTAACACCAATATGGGTTCCCGTTCAGAATGGGTTAACGCATTCTGGACGGGAACCCCATGTTGGTGTTTATATAGCTATTGCAAAAATACCAGATCTCCAAGCTCATAGCGCTGCACCGAGTGCCGCGCTATGAGCTTGTAGATCTGTTTTTTTTTTTTTAAGAAAATCACAAAAGATCTTTGAATATATATTCTTTCAGAGCGAACGTTTAAAAAAAAAAAACTCAAATCTTTGTTTCTGGGGGGGGGGGGGGGGGGGTTCCTGGAACAACATATTTTGAGATGGGGGTCGGCGGCCAATTATACATTAATTAATGTTTGGGGGTGCTTGACATGCATGAAAATGTTTGAGAAGCCTGTTTTCTCAACTCGCTGTTTTCTGCAAGACATTACTCTATAAGCCATATCTCCAAAACTGGTGGGTCAAACTGAACAACCAATATGTCAATTTGAAGCTATGATTCCCTGCTTTGATATGAAATGAAAAAAAAAAATTCAATGGCAGTCTCCTAGTCAAATTTGGTCACATTATATAGGTTTTCTGCATTTAGAAGGCATTTTGTAGAATGGTCCTCATAGGTCTATATGAGTTAATGCAGAAAGCACATTCCACTGGGTATGCAAATATATGTGACCAGGCGTGCAAAGGACTGACTGCGGACCAAATTATAATAATAACAATTATTATTACTTCAGACATAAACGGCAAATGGCTGTCGGAGGGGGGGAGGGAGGGAAGGAGGGAGGGAGGGAGGGAGGGAGGGAACTTTAACACATAGCAGATCTACAAGCTCGTAGCGCGCCACTCAGTGGCGCGCTAAGAGCTTGTAGGTCTGCTCTTTTTGAAAAATCGTGAAAATGTGACGCAAAATTTGAATATATATTTATTCAGAACGAACGTTTTTAACTCAAATCTTTGCTTCTTGGGGGGGACGGACCTAAGGTCGATTAAAATAAAATAAGTCTTCTAAATCCTAACTGAAAATATGTTGCTCCGGGGGACACACCCCAGAACCAAAGATTGAAGTTAAAAACATTTGCTGTGAAAGAACATATATTCAAAGATGTGAGAAACATTTTCACGATTTTTCAAAAACAGCAGATACAAGCTTGTAGATCTGCTATTTTTCCAGTAACTAAAGTATGACAATGCTTAAAACACCAAAAGGGGTTCCCGTCCTGAATGGGGTTAAAATACATACATGACAAAGTGATTTAAATGACACATTATATACTGTGGTGATACTGTAGAATAAAGGGAACTATAGGCAGAGTTTTAGTGAGAAACGTTGAGCAAGTAAATGTACTTATAGTTACTTCCACTGCATGTGCATAAGCAGTTTAAACATGCATGCTTTAACACACACACGCACACACACACACACACACACACACACACACACACACACACACACACACACACACACACACACACACACACACACACACACACACACACACACACACACACACACACACACACACACACACACACACACACACACACACACACACACACACACACACACACACACACACACACACACACACACACACACACACACACACACACACACACACACACACACACACACACACACACAATCAGACTGAAATGGTGGAAATCGACCACGGGTTGAAAAAAAAGGTACTCGGCAAGAAAAAAAACCCCGAAATATTTCCGCTTTAGCGACTCACTATTCGTGGGTTGATCCCTTTACAGCAGCGTCTATAGAGTGCTCTTTTGTATTCATGTGTGTATGCGCTGCGATGCCGTACAGTACATTACAGTGAGCACTGGGGTGTGTATACGGATCATAAAGTTAATTATTGTCATCATTGTCATCTTTCACGCTCGGCTGGACTTCTGTAGATATTTAGCCAGTGTTCTTCTTCTCATCCAAAGGAAAGGAGGCTTGATCACGCTCATGTGGGCACGCTGTGAGGTAGGCTTTCAATGTCAACGCTCAAAGACCGTCTGTGGGCACACTGCAAGGTGTAGGCTTTCAATGTCAACGCTCAAAGACCGTCTGTGGGCACACTGCAAGGTGTAGGCTTTCAATGTCAACGCTCAAAGACCGTCTGTGGGCACACTGCAAGGTGTAGGCTTTCAATGTCAACGCTCAAAGACCGTCTGTGGGCACACTGCAAGGTGTAGGCTTTCAATGTCAACGCTCAAAGACCGTCTCAGTCTGTGCCGAGACGTCGGCCGCTGAGCAATACAGTCTGCTTTTAGACGTCTAACAAATGGGGTAAAAATGGTCTTTTAGGCTATTTTCACCCCATTGTATAGACGGACATTTAAAGAATGCTCAGTGGGGTAGACTATAGATGCACAAAGATCTAAACAGCACCAGGTATATCGTTTCTGTCTCTGAGGTATCGCGAGATTTGGGTGCCAGACAGGAAACAGCGTGGACACGCGATACTGCTACTGTTTAGATCCTCACATAAAAGTATATAGGCCTATACTGTGCACATCAAAAAACAAGTGAAAACAACCTGCGATACTACTAGGCGATAGGTCTTCTTTCATACTCCTGAACCGATTATATGCGGTCTCAATTGTTCGTAACTCATTTTGTTATGTTATGAGCTTGTACAACCGGCTCCATTCACTGCCATGTATTCATGTATTCATGTAGCACGACATTAATAATTGTAAACAGGCCGGGGTCTGATCAAACCTCGGTTCGGGTCGCCTGCCCTGGAGGAGGGTGTCTGTTGCAAGACCCAGAAACATGCCTGATGATTCCAGATTACAACACGGACGGATGACAAGTTTGTGCATCAGTAGATGTTTTACTTTACTGATGCTATTTCTGTGACACTGTAATCAAGTACTCTAGACTCTGGGCTGTATTTTGCGTGTCTTAAGTACCAGGTCTTATTCCCTAACTTGAGTATAAACTAAAGACCTGGAGGCGTGATCAATGCCATTTGGCTATTCTGAGTGGCCAAAGAGCATTGATCACGCCTCCAGGTCTTTAGTTCACTCAAGTTAGGGAATATTGAAGATTCTGACCTTCAAAGTACATAATTCTTGTTTTGATTGTATTGCTGTATTGTTGTTTTGTTCTTTCTGCTTTGGCAATGTAAACGTATGTTTTCTCATGCCATGAATTGAATTGAATTGAATTGAATAAGACCTGGTACTTAAGACACGCAAAATACAGCCCTCTGAGTGCATTCATGTACGAAAAAACACAACAAGATAAATATATAAGAGATAAGAGGTTTTCTGCCCGACATGCAACTATATATATATATATATATATATATATATATATATATATATATATATATATATATATATATATTCGTGAGCTTGTAGATCTGCTATTTGTTTTGCAGATGGTTCGCCCCGTATATGACGCATGCCCAGATAAGGGACACTATATAATATATTATATAGAGTTCAGCTGGTTGAAAAAAAAATGAATTGTCTGCAATAACACGAGCCTCTTTCCAAAAATGTACACAAGCTGAAATGTTCTTGGCGGAGGTACGGTAGACGCATTACTCATCCTGCACCTTGTCTTAAGACATTTAGGACGGGATGTTTTAAGGATTATGTTAAAATACTGTTTATAGCTATTGAAAAATAGCAGATCTACAAGCTCATAGCGCGGCACTACGAGCTTGTAGATCTGCTATTTTTTGAAAAATCTTGCAAATCTGGTGCAAATCATTGAATAAATATATTATTTCACACAGCGAACGTTTTTAACTCATATCTTTGGGGGATCAAGGGTCCCTGGAACAACACATTTTCAGATGGGTGGCCAATTACATATATGTTTGGGGGTCCTTGACATGAAAATGTTTGAGAAACCGCTGACATAGAAACATTAGGGTTTTAACCCTGTGAGAACCACTGACATAGAAACATTAGGGTTTTTCAGAAAACTGTCATGATCTAGAAGGCGTTTTAGTAGAATCGTCCTCAGGTCTTAATGGGTTAATGTCTGCACTGTAATCTGCTGTACACCAGAGACTATATATGATGTACAGTGTGCCCTGCTGACGTGTCTCTGTAATATACTGTATATACAGTATGTACTGTGTATATATATACAGCAGTGGTTCTCAGAGCGTTTCAGCTCAGGTCACCTCTGTAAATAAATAAACTTTTCCACACCACCTGAATGACATTGTTCATTTTTACCCTATCATTATGATGCTACTGTACGTAAATATGTGAAACTTTCCCTCTATAAGATCCAGTATACGTCATGATAGTAAAACTTAGAGAAAATAGTTTCCATTACTACAGAACTTACTTGACATTTAACAACTTGAACCCCTGCAGCATCCCTTTTCTATATATGTTCTCGAAAAACTGCCGATCTACAAGCTCACAACACGTCACACACGTTGTGAGCTTGTAGATTGGCTATTTTTTTAATGAAGAGACATTGTGTATTTAGGTAGACTCTAGAATCTCCATCTAAACCAAGGGGTGGTGGGTGACGATGGGCTGAGTCACAGCCAGGTGTTCTAAACCAAGGGGTGGTGGGAGACGATGGGCTGAGTCACAGCCAGGTGCGGAGAACATATGCCAGGCCACCTATTACTACACATACACTGTGCCAGGAGGAGGAGCCGGGAATCGAACCTGGAACCGTGCAGTTATGCAGTACCACCGACAATAACATAGTTGCTTCCCCGTGGATGTCTGATCTATACATCATACTGATTACGTTCCCCTTGCCCCATGGAGGGACGGTGCAACTGGAGATCAGATGAATCAATTCACAAGAATTACGAAAAAATATTCACACCATGCAGGAAATATATTCACATTATTATGTGTGAAATATTCAGGGATTATAACTTCCTTCCCCCTCCACAGGCTGACACCTTGCACACTACATTTGGTCCAGTGGTTTGAAGATTAGCCACAGACACACACACACACACACAAACAAACACGCACATGTGCACGCACTCACGCACGCACACACACAGTACACACACACACGCACATACAGAGAGACAGACTTAAGACAGATAGGCCCCTAGATGCCACATCATACAAATACTTGTTTACTTGTTTTGTCTCACACACACACACACACACACACACACACACACACACACACACACACACACAACAGCATAGTTCTAAGTAACAATAACAAAAGAAACCCACATGTGCATCATTATTTAATGGCCATCTGTCCATACACATCCATATAAGGGCGGCTCAGATAACTGCCAGAGAAAACAACCGCTATATGAACCTTAAAGGAGAAGGAACGTGTTTGGGAGAATATAATGAATAAATCGCTCGTGTTGATTTTCGGCCATTAATTTCCCATCTGTAAAGACCTTTACAGCAGGAGCACCTGTTGTGTGTCTATATTCTCCTCCCTGGTGGTCAGCGTTCTCCCTGTCCATCTGCTGGCCTGGCGCCCGCCTCTCATTAGAATGCTCTTCACAAAACCAACCTGGCGCCCGTCTCATTAGAATGCTCTTCACAATACCAACCACAGCCACACTGTTGCCAGATTCTGAGAGAGAAACAAGCAACCGCCAGCAGGTCTATTGAAGACAAGCCCAAAGGAAGTGACTATAGTCTCAGAAGCGAGCGCTGAATCGCCTTCGCATTTGAGTAAATGGCCCCGGTGGAGTTGCGACCCGATATGGACAGAATAGTGCATCATGGTTTGGCGAGAGCGTTTTGCCCCCCCCCCCCCCCCCCCCCCCGACTGCCACTCAAAGTGGCTTCTGCCGCCATCGGTGTATGAATGTGTGTGTGAACGGGTGAATGTAATGCACAATCTATGTAAAAGTGTATGAATGTGTGTGTGAACGGGTGAATGTATGCACAATCTATGTAAAGGTGTATGAATGTGTGTGTGAATGTAATGCACTATCTATGTAAAGCGCCTTGGATAAAGGCGCTATATAAATGCACCATTTACCATTTAGAGGACTATAGCTTGCATATCGCTGATATAGACGACTTGCTATTAGCATATAGCAGCTGGTGAAAAATAAAAAAACAAGATATCTACATATTGACATGGTGCCTGAGATGAAAGGTGCATTAATTAGCAGCAGGTGTATGCTTGCTGTGTGCATGATGTACTTGTGAACATTAGTCAAGGTGCTACAACAGTATAGGAAAGATCACACCCCAAGCTCACAACACGTCGCAGCTTGCAGATGGGCCCTTTTCAAATTACAAACTCTTGAGTAAAAGTGACAAATGTGGAACACTATAACATTTTAACAGCACAGTGTGGGGGTGTCCACTGGCACAACAAATATTTACAGATGGCGCTGCGCGGACAATTACATTATTCATTTCGGGGGTTCCTGGGTATGAAAATGTTTGAGAACCACGGATTTAAACAACATGAAAGCAAAGCCCAAATAAGCAACTATACTGCACACGCCCCCAAAAAAAACTTCAATCCGCAACTGTCAATATTTACAAGTGACTTTACAGGAAAAACAAGCCCAAGGTCACTTAATGCTTTGATGCATTGCAAACTACTTGTCTTCCTGACTTCCACCTTCCTCTTAGCGTTCTGACGGTATAAAAGCCATACAAGCTTAGATTTAACTCTTAGAGCGCAGGCTGAAATTGGATCTCTCAATTCAATTCAAAAAGGCTTTATTGGCATGAGAAAACGTATAAGTTTACATCGCCACGGCAACATGGAACAAACAGGCTATAGAGTGTATGTCAAACTAAATGGGAACAAAGTAACATTTCAACAGAGCTGCGTTACATTTTAACTTGGATAAAACTATATCTTACAGAACGATGCAAATAATAGTTAATATTAGTTATACATCTAAGTAGGAACGGTTAAAGGTATATTCAGTGATTTTTCACTCAAAAAACCGTAGGTTTCGTTTTTGCCTTGGGACCCAAGCTTTCATCCAATCAGGATAGAGAACCAAAAACGAAACCTAAGGTTTTTTGACCCCCAGGGGTTAACTGGGGACAGGGAGGAACTCCTTATATGGTCAGCACACTCTATAGTAGAGAGGATTATCACAACAAAACAAAAAAATAAGTGATATTTGAATTAAGTGAAATCACTGAATATACCTTTAACTTGGGATATACTTTTTTAAACAAATGGCAGCAACAATGTTTTGCTCTTTCTCTCTCTCTCTTCCTCTTAGTTTATTGTCCCCTAACTCTGAGGGTGTACAGATGGACCCAAATGGACCTGTAAGGGTCCATGTGTACACATAAACAGCCAGGATTTCCCAGCAGCAGCATCTGTTTGTTTCCCACAGGGTCAGCGGAGCAGGTCCATGTGCTGTTTCCTTAACTTCCTTCTACCGTTATTTATCCCATTCTGACCTGAGATCAGATTCTAAAAATGTCTTCTACATCCTGACAGTTTTCATTCTGACCTGAGATCAGATTCTAAAAATGTCTTCTATGTCAGTCGCTCTTCGATTTTTCAAAAATAGCAGACCTACAAGCTCGTAGCGCGCCACTCGGTGGCGCGCTATGAGCTTGTAGATCTGCTATTTTTCAATAGCTAAAGCATAACATGATGCTAACACCAAAACGGGTTCCTGATGAAAATGGGTTAACAAAGACCTTCTTAACCTTCGTAACGCTGCACTTAACTAACAGCGTTGCTTTAATCATGGCTTTGTGATTTTAGTTTAATTGGAAGCTATTATACAGCACTTGAGAGGATCTTTTTTTGCATTTTTGTCTATCGTTAAACTCAAGCTTGAAACGCAGCGTTGGTTGCAGTGTTAAATTGCCCAGTGTTACCAGGGCACTGTTTAGCCGCAATTTGCAACGATAGATTTTTTTAATAATGGGATGAATCTAGAGTTGCAATACCCTCCATTGACTCCCCACTCATCCAATTTGGTTTGCGATCTGCTTGTCTTAAACGACGTTAAACTCACCAACATTGCAGCTGTAGTCCAAGCTTGAATGATCCTCTTTCAATCTGCCGTGCTTGTTTTTCATAAAAATTCACCATAGAGATGTTATGAGCTACTTTCTGTCAAGAAATTCTGTGCAGATTATTTTTCTATAAAGTGCTGGAGTTTGGAAGCACTCATCGTATGCGTATACTCATATAACTCGCCAAGAATAGCAGATCTATAAGCTCAAGAACGCGTCGCAGCTGACATTTCTGCTCAGGGACAACTCACTGTGACACTAACTCTGGGTGTCGAACCCGTGGCCATGTTTTATATGCCTGCTGAGCCACTGCTGCCCTGTCCCCCATCCCCCATCCCCCTCCCTCCCTCTCCCTGGTCACACTGTGCACGCATCAGCGCCCTCGCAACATTTTGGTATTAATCAATTAATTAATACTCATGTTTGCCTTCAATTCCCTAAAAATATGAAGTCTTAGAGATTGACTATGTAACGTCAGGCTGCTACACAACACTTCACATTCCCAAATGTAAACTAAAAAGATCGTCTTCAATGTTTGTGTTTATGTTACACAAACATTCAAATCTGGCCATCCATGTCATTCAATATTTGTGTTTACACAATGTTTGTGTTTACACAATGTTTGTGTACAATGTTTGTGTTTACACAATGTTTGTGTTTACACAAACATTCAAAGCTGGCCATCCATTGTCAATGTCATTCAATGTTTGTGTTGACACAATGTTTGTGTTGACACAATGTTTGTGTTTACACAATGTTTGTGTACAATGTTTGTGTTTACACAATGTTTGTGTACAATATTGTGTTTACACAAACATTCAAAGCTGGCCATCCATTGTTGTCAATGTCATTCAATGTTTGTGTTGACACAAACACAAGCCATCAGCTGGACTAGCCGCAATTTGCAACTCTAGATTTTTTTACAATTGGCTGAATCTAGAGTTGCAATAACCTCCATCGACTTCCTATGCATTGTTTTGGTTTTGCATTGGTTTGTGACCTCCTGGTCTTAAATTACGTTAAACTCACCAACACTGCAGCTGTAGTCCAAGCTTGAATTATCCTCTTTCGATCTGGTGTCGCTTGTTTATCATAAAAGTCCCCCGTAAAGATGTTATGAGCTACTTTCTGTCCAAAATATTCCAAGAGTGACAATATCGAGCCGCCATTTTGATTTTTGCAACGTGCCATAAAACAAGATGTGAGGGGGAGCGCTTGTTTAATAGAATCTTACCTGCGCAGGTAAGACACCCAAAGAAGAGGCCGACGCCCTAGGGAGGGAGGGACGCTATTAAACAAGCACTCCCCCTCACATCTTGTTTTATGGCACGTTGCAAAAATCAAAATGGCAGCTCGATATTGTCACTCTTGGAATATTTTGGACAGAAAGTAGCTCATAACATCTTTACGGGGGACTTTTATGATAAACAAGCGACACCAGATCGAAAGAGGATAATTCAAGCTTGGACTACAGCTGCAATGTTGGTGAGTTTAACGTAATTTAAGACCAGGAGGTCACAAACCAATGCAAAACCAAAACAATGCATAGGAAGTCGATGGAGGTTATTGCAACTCTAGATTTCAACCAATTGTAAAAAAAATCTAGAGTTGCAAATTGCGGCTACAGCTGGACATATACTGATAGGAGCACTCCTCAACAACCATAAAACAACAACATGTGCACTCTCCCAGGCAGCCTACTGGTATTTAACCATAAAACAACAACATGTGCACTCTCCCAGGCAGCCTACTGGTATTTAAATATAAGTACCGGTATACTAGTATACTAGTAGAGTGTTGAAGACTGCAGAGTGTAACAACAGCTAGTTTATTTCAACTCACTTCCAAATTACAAATTAGCAAGATGGCACCCCATAGCATAGCAGCAGACAGCATGGTTATCACCCATAGCATAGCAGCAGCAGACAACATGGGCACAATCAATCAATGAAAGTCCATTCAGCAAAAAATTACAATTCAATAATCTGACCTTTGATGTCTTCAATCACGTAGCCTAGTAGTAATCCATAATCAAGGGTGGACGGCCGGACGGACGCTGTTGTGGAGTTGTTGCCCAGTAAAGCTGAAGTCCTCAGGATACAACTGTTGTAGGCCTACAGTAGGCTAGCTCCTCTAGGGACTGTTGTAGGCCCTACAGTAGGCTAGCTCCTCTAGGGACTGGTGTAGGCCTGCAGTAGGCTAGCTCCTTCTAGGGACTGCATGCTGACTTCCTTTCTTTCCAAAAAAATAGACGTTTGACATTGTGAGGATATAACATTTAGGATACTCTCAGAGAGGCTAATTCTCATTAATATTTCATCATAAACAAAGAGGCGAGTTTCTGGTGTGAAGAAAAACAAATCTGCCACATTCTAGAAACAAGCACATGATGACAGGCCTCAGGCAGGCATGACCAATCAATCCATGATGCAGGTACAGATGGACAAACCAGGCAGTGCCAGTGGCTACAGATCCAAATAGGAAAATAAATAATAATAATAATAATACACCCACTGCCATATTTCTTGCTACATTGAATGCAGTGATTGCATTCACATTATGTTATGCAATGAATGACGCTATACTGGCATCATATTTAAAAAAAAATATTTTTTTGTTATTTGGCTGGGCCGAGTTCTGAAATACCTGCGGGCCTAGGCCCAGGTAGGACCAGGTGTGGATACGCCCCTGCTTAACCCATTTTGGGTGGGAACCCCTTTTGGTGTTAGTATTATATGTCATGCTTTAGCTATTGAAAAATAGCAGATCTACAAGCTCGTAGCGCGCCACCGAGTGGCGCGCTACGAGCTTGTAGGTCTGCTATTTTTGAAAAATCGAAGAACGACTGACAAAAATCGAAGAACGACTGACATAGAAACATTAGGTTTTTCAGAAAACTGTCAGGATGTAGAAGACATTTTTAGAATCTGATCTCAGGTCAGAATGGGCTAACAGACGACATCACACTGATAAGCACCAGCATGCGTGCGCAGGCCGGCCTCTCATATACAGTATAAGATGCAATGGAAAAGTTCTATAAACTGCACTCATGTCACTCTTGTGTAAAAAATAAAAAATGCACCATCACTGAGGAGCTGAGGTACAGTATATAGTGAAGGAGAGGAGCTGAGGTGTATATATATATTTATATAGTGAAGGAACTCCACGCAGAAGGACTGTTCTGCTTCGTCGCCACCATCAGCATGACAACACATCTCCTCTGCTGCTGATAATCCCTCCGGCCAATTCCCTCTGGAAGTTTGGCTTCTATATGGATATGTAGTACAGACGGATGATTGCTGCTGCTGCTGTGTGTGTGTGTGTGTGTGTGTGTGTGTGGGGGGGGGGGGGGGGGGGGGGGGGGGAGGGGGGGAGAGAGATAGAGAGAGAAATACATAAGAGAAAAGAGAGTGACAACAGAGGAAGAGAGAGAGAGACAAAGAGAGAGATAAGAGAGAAGAGAGGGAGAGAGAAACACGAGAGAAAGATAGAGAATAAGAGAGAGAGAGATAAGAAAGAGAGAGAGAGATAAGAAAGAGAGAGAGAGATAAGAAAGAGAGAGAGAGCTGAGAGAGATATACAGAGAGAGAAACAGGCATATAAAAACAGAGACAGAGAGAAGAGGATTTCCGTGCTCTAACCTATTTAGGCCTGACGTCGAAATTTAAAAATGTCTTTTTTTTTAAATGTCTTTTTTTCTGAAAAACCTCATGTTTCTATGTGAGTGGTTCTCAATATTTCATGTCAAGGAACCCTCAAAAATATAATGAAATTGGCCGCCGACCCCCCATCTGAAAATGTGTTGTTTCAGAGACCACCTCCCTGCAGAAGCAAAGATTTGAGTTAAAAACGTTCGCTCTGAAAGAGTATATATTCAAAGCTTTGCACCACATCCTCATGATTTCTTGAGCATTTCTAGTGCGCCACTCGTTTTTTTTTTCTCGTTTTTTTTCCGATGCAGTTGTGAACAATAGCAAGTAAGATAAGATACATATCCATTGGCCATTCAAATGGTTCACTGCAGCTCAACAGTCAGTGTTGAGGGGTGGTCTGCTGAGCTCTGCGTTTAAAGGCGTTGTCTGTGATGGAGTCACTACATGCTCTGGTATAGGCTGTTCCACACCTGGACAGCAGTGTGGAGAAAAGTTGAGCTTGTAGATCTGCTATTTTTAAATAGCTAAATTATAACGTCTTAATGTTTAAAACACCAAAAGGGGTTCCCGCCCAGAATGGGCTAAAGCCCTAGGCTGGGATGCATCTTCTTCTTCTTCGTACTCCTGAGATTCTCCATCGCTCTCCGTCTGTCTGTCTGTCTGTCTGTCTGTCTGTCTGTCTGTTATCCCCTCCTCAAACCTCTGTCTGTCTGTCTGTTATCCCCTCCTCAAACCTCTGTCTGTCTGTCTGTTATCCCCTCCTCAAACCTCTGTCTGTCTGTCTCTTATCCCCTCCTCAAACCTGTCTGTCTGTCTCTTATCCTCTCCTCAAACCTCTGTCTGTCTGTCTCTTATCCCCTCCTCAAAACCTCTGTCTGTCTGTCTGTCTGTCTGTTATCCCCTCCTCAAACCTCTGTCTGTCTGTTATCCCCTCCTCAAACCTCTCTCCGTCTGTCTGTTTGTCTGTCTGTCTGTTATCCCCTCCTCAAACCTCTCCGTCTGTCCTGTCTGTCTGTCTGTCTGTCTGTCTCTTATCCTCAAACCTCTTTAATTCTCCATATTCCCAGAGACGTTTCATTTCTCTGCCTTATTCCTCTATCTCTCTCGACAGAGACGAAGCCATCACGGTTGCATAATTTACCCTTGGAGCAAAAAGTCTCTCCCCCCCCCCCCCAAAAAAAGAAAAGGAAAATAGAGTGGGGGCCTCTTCTGGTATTGGTGTGTGTTTTCAATACGAGGAGGAAGTGCTTTTGTCAAAACGTCACCCGGGCCTCAGACTGCATGGCTTTTAACACATTTCTGGCGGGAACCCCCTTTTGGTGTTTTTAAAGCATTATGTTAATACTTTATCTGTTGAAAGAAATATATAGCAGACCTACAAGCTCGTAGCTACGAGCTTGTAGGTCTGCTATATATTTCTTCAGAGCAAACGTTTTTAACTTAAATCTTTGCTTCTGCGGAGTCCCCTGGAATCACATATTTTCAGATGGGAGTCGGCGGCCTTGAATACACATATATTTTTGGGGGTCCTTGACATGAAATAGCTTTGAGAACCATGCACTGACATATAGAAAAATAGGGTTTTCACGAAATTGATTCATGATTTTATAGAAGACATTTAGTAGAATCTGCAGGTCTCAGGTCTAACTGGGTTAAATACCCGGTCTTCTCCGCTCCGGGGCCAAAGCTATAACATCAACGGGCCGCTGGCCACCAGTTTGTTCAAAGAACCTTAGAAAGAATTAAGGCCCGGCTTAACGCTTCTAATGCATTATGTGTCTGTGTCTGGGTCTGGGTCTGGACGTCGGCCCAGACATCTAGGATGGCACAATGAGGAGGAGCTGCCTCTCCAATGGCTTAACCCGTCACCACCTGAGGCCGCTGCTACCGATGCCTTCTAAAGTGGTACTTCTCACACTGTTCGTGCCCAGCCAGGACCCTGTGTTTTTTGTGGCGTAACCGTCTGGGCACCCCGACTGGTAATCCAGTCGCAGTGTGCCGCGGGTTCGACTCCCGAGCCCGACACGGCCTTTACTGCATGTCTTCCCCCCCCATCTCTCTCCGTTTCCTGTCAGCCTACTGTCTGTCCCTTCAAAAACCAATAAAAGGCATAAGCCGCAAAAAAATTATATATAAAAAATAAAAAAACGTTCTGTGCCATGAAGGCGCTCCAGAAGAGAAGAACATTTTAAAAATGATTCAACATTTATAAAAAAAAACACTTCACGATTTAAATAAATCGGCCTGCTATTTTGATTAAATGAACCATGTTCGGTGCTAAGTGCGTCGGGCATAATTATGCATGAGTGATTTTGTGCACGTTTTAGAAGAGAGAGGCGGACGGTTAACCCATTCTGAGCGGGAACCCCTTTTGATGTTAGCATCATGTTGTGCTTATAGCTATTGAAAAATAGCAGATCTACAAGCTCGTAGCGCGCCACTCGGTGGCGCGCTACGAGCTTGTAGGTCTGCTATTTTTGAAAATCGAAGAGCGACTGACATATAGAAGACATTTTTTTAGAATCTGATCTCAGGTCAGAATGGAAAACTGTCAGGATGTATAGAAGACATTTCTAGAATCTGATCTCAGGTCAGAATGGAAAACTGTCAGGATGTATAGAAGACATTTCTAGAATCTGATCTCAGGTCAGAATGGAAAACTGTCAGGATGTATAGAAGACATTTCTAGAATCTGATCTCAGGTCAGAATGGAAAACTGTCAGGATGTATCGACATTTTTTTGAATCTGATCTCAGGTCAGAATGGAAAACTGTCAGGATGTATAGAAAGACATTTCTAGAATCTGATCTCAGGTCAGAATGGAAAACTGTCAGATGTATAGAAGACATTTTTTAGAATCTGATCTCAGGTCAGAATGGAAAACTGTCAGGATGTAGAAGACATTTTTTTAGAATCTGATCTCAGGTCAGAATGGAAAACTGTCAGGATGTAGAAGACATTTTTCTAGAATCTGATCTCAGGTCAGAATGGAAAACTGTCAGGATGTATAGAAGACATTTTTTTAGAATCTGATCTCAGGTCAGAATGGGTTAATTAACTCGGCATCGTCAGAAGGAGCCTCTCTGCCCGACCATGGCAGTGAGATGCATTGCAACGGAAGTGCCGCCGCATAATCATTCATTCAGCACCAAAAGACACTTTGGGTTTGCATTTTGAATACCTAAAATCTGTTCCACTGGCAGTGCGTGTGTGTGCGTGCGTGCGTGCGTGCGTGCGTGCGTGCGAGTGTACGTGCCTGTCTGCACAATAGAGCCCGGCCTTAACCCATTCTGACCTGAGATCAGATTCATACGAGGTTTCCACTGGACACACACTGGTCTGATTAACCCATTCTGACCTGAGATGATGTGAGATCAGATTTAAAAAATGTCAGTCGTTCTTCGATTTTTCAAAAATAGCAGACCTACAAGCTCGTAGCGCGCCACTCGGTGGCGCGCTACGAGCTTGTTATTTTTCAATAGCTAAAGCTATCAGACATGATGCTGACACCAAAATGCGTTCCCGTTCAGAATGGGTTAACCCTCGGTCCGATATATATATATCCGTAATTTGGCTGTCTTTGTAATGGATAAATCGGTATTGGCAATCGCAGAATACTGCATATAGAATTATGCAAAAATGGGGGGCGGAATTTATGCATGAATCTCACCTGACAATCACTATACCTATACACAAATCAACACGTACATATTTCCCCTATGAATAAATTTTACTTTTAACCAGAGGTCAAGGGTCATACTTAACCCATTCTATACGGGAACCCATTTTGGTGTTAGCATCATGATATGCTTTAGCTATTGAAAAATAGCAGATCTACAAGCTCATCTACGAGCTTGTAGGTCTGCTATTTTTGAAAAATAATTTTCATTTCATTTTTTAAAATCTGATCTCAGGTCAGAATGGGTTAATCAGACCAGTGTGTGTCCGATGGAAACCTCGTATGAATCTGATCTCAGGTCAGAATGGGTTATGCTGTCACCGGCGGCTGATAGCTAAGCCATGCCTTTCTGGAGGCTGTGTCACGGGGCAACGTCTCAGCAACGTGTTACAATTTAACAAAACGTATTAGATTTTTTTGTCTTTACTAAATTGATCAAAACATGCAGGTTAATAATCAGTGGTCTAGGTCTGGCCTGACCCAAACATAATCACAGGCAACAATATCTAAACAAACACGTAATATGTTTAAAGTTTCACATAATATGTCATGTGAAACAAACACATGTATACAGCAGTACTGTATGTGTGCAGAAGACAGTAAAACTTAATCCACAACGATGACCTACAAATGATGACCTGTTGTCAGTTAGGAGCTAACAGTTGACTCTTTTGTTTCTGTTTTCTGGTTCTGTGAGTTTTTTGAGTGGTGCAACCACTCCTATAGACATGCAGCTATGTGTGTCCCTGGGTCTGCCCCTGCAGGGTTCCTGCATGGGTCTGTCTGTCCGAGCACGAAAATAGCGTTGGTTCACCACCAGGGGTGTCACTGTCGCACAGCCTAAACACACAGACACACACAGGTGAGCTTGTAGAATCGGCTATTTTCCGGGCACAACCCATCACTCGTCTTTATCTGGAGATTCATGCGGTGTATAGAAGGCATGGATTTAGATGGACTTTGCTTTAAGGAGTGGCATTTGCATTTCTTTCACCATTAGCAAATACTGCATTCATGGTTCTGGAGAGGACAGTTGTTTTACAGACAGGTAAAAGGGCAGGGGTTGAAGCCCCCTTTTAATGTCTATGTATGTGCACGTCACGTGCCCGTTTGGACTGGTCATTAATGTTGTATGGCTGGTGGGGATATGGTTTATCTCCCTGCTTGTGGTCAGGCTGAATACAAAACGACGAAGGGGCAGCACAGCACGCACACTATCCTTGGAGGACGGAGGAGGAGAGAAAACATGAATTTTTAATTTTGCACTTCGTCCTCGATAAATATTTTGGCACTTTAGCTGTGCGAGGGTGCCGAGCTGAGCGGCTACTTGTCAGGATCTGACCCCCATGTTTTATTTCGTAGTGATATTGTTGTAGTACGTGGTGTTCTTCTTAGGCAAAGAATAAAGATGGATGATTTATGAGGATATATACACTGACTACACAAATCCTTTTTAGTGTGAAGAATTTGGGAAGATATTCAAGGACCCTCACATTGACACTTATCCCATTCTGACCTGAGATCAGATTCTAAAAAATGTCTTCTACATCCTGACAGTTTTCCATTCTGACCTGAGATCAGATTCTAAAAAAATGTCTTCTATGTCAGTCGCTCTTCGATTCTTTAAAAAATAGCAGACCTACAAGCTCGTAGCGCGCCACTCGGTGGCGCGCTATGAGCTTGTAGGTCTGCTATTTTTCAATAGCTAAAGCACGACATGAGGCTAACACCAAAACGGGTTCCCGCGCAAAATAGGTTATTATCCAACATTATAAAATAAATGCAAAGGACATAAGAGAAGATGTTAACGGCTCTAGCAGTGAATCTCAACCACTTTCATTTCAAGGACCCTCGAAATTGACATGCATTATTAGGCTACGGACTCCCATTTAATGGCATTTCTATCTCTAAGCCCAAAATGTATTATTGTAAAATCAATGTTAATTCATGTTGTAAACTCTAAAGTACTGGACCCTCGTCTGGTTCTGACAGACAGGTAGTGTGTGTGCAGGCTGGGTGGTGTGTGGTTCTGACAGACAGGTAGTGTGTGCAGGCTGGGTGGTGTTGTGTGGTTCTGACAGACTGGTAGTGTGTGTGCAGGCTGGGTGGTGTGTGGTTCTGACAGACTGGTAGTGTGTGTGCAGGCTGGGTGGTGTGTGGTTCTGACAGACTGGTAGTGTGTGTGCGGGCTGGGTGGTGTGTGGTTCTGACAGACTGGTAGTGTGTGCAGGCTGGGTGGTGTGTGGTTCTGACAGACAGGTAGTGTGTGTGCAGGCTGGGTGGTGTGTGGTTCTGACAGACTGGTAGTGTGTGTGCAGGCTGGGTGGTGTGTGGTTCTGACAGACAGGTAGTGTGTGCCGGCTGGGTGGTGTGTGGTTCTGACAGACTGGTAGTGTGTGTGCAGGCTGGGTTGTGTGTGGTTCTGACAGACTGGTAGTGTGTGTGCAGGCTGGGTAGTGTGTGGTTCTGACAGACTGGTAGTGTGTGCAGGCTGGGTGGTGTGTGGTTCTGACAGACAGGTAGTGTGTGCAGGCTGGGTGGTGTGTGGTTCTGACAGACTGGTAGTGTGTGCAGGCTGGGTGGTGTGTGGTTCTGACAGACAGGTAGTGTGTGTGTGCAGGCTGGGTGGTGTGTGGTTCTGACAGACAGGTAGTGTGTGTGTGCAGGCTGGGTGGTGTGTGGTTCTGATAGACTGGTAGTGTGTGCAGGCTGGGTGGTGTGTGGTTCTGACAGACTGGTAGTGTGTGTGCAGGCTGGGTAGTGTGTGGTTCTGACAGACTGGTAGTGTGTGTGCAGCCTGGGTGGTGTGTGGTTCTGACAGACTGGTAGTGTGTGCAGGCTGGGTAGTGTGTGGTTCTGACAGACTGGTAGTGTGTGTGCCGGCTGGGTGGTGTGTGGTTCTGACAGACAGGTAGTGTGTGCCGGCTGGGTGGTGTGTGGTTCTGACAGACAGGTAGTGTGTGCAGGCTGGGTGGTGTGTGGTTCTGACAGACTGGTAGTGTGTGTGCAGGCTGGGTGGTGTGTGGTTCTGACAGACTGGTAGTGTGTGCCGGCTGGGTGGTGTGTGGTTCTGACAGACAGGTAGTGTGTGATAGGCTGGGTGGTGTGTGGTTCTGACAGACAGGTAGTGTGTGCCGGCTGGGTGGTGTGTGGTTCTGACAGACAGGTAGTGTGTGATAGGCTGGGTGGTGTGTGGTTCTGACAGACTGGTAGTGTGTGCAGGCTGGGTGGTGTGTGTGATAATCCCGCTGAAGTATCCCTTATAACAATAACGCGACATGAGACAGTATCACGCTAAAGGTTCACAAAGTGTATTACACAAACAGGAACACATGTAGTGCTGGATTATAATGACGTGACAACAAGATATGAGACATAACAACGTGCCTACTGCAGCAAGGCTGACCTCGCTGTCGCTGAGATGTCTCTCGTAGCCTAACTATAAAGTATGCTACAGTTCAGGCAGTACACAATACATATCAAGTACACTAGTGTCTCACGTTCAAGTACACAGACATGGGCAACTCATGCTTATTATAACAATATTACTCTGAGAGTGTACACATAGAACCAAATGGCATACATATACTGTTTAGTCGGTGTTTCCTGTTGTCTGTGTTGCCTCACCTACCCTGGCTGTGATCAGTGCTAATCTGAGTCACCTGTGTCCTGTTTTGCCTCAGCCCAACGCCTGTGTTGTTGTGGTTGATTTCCACCTGTGTCTAGTTAGTTCTCTGTGTGTACATAATAATATAAGCCTGTTTGTTTCTATGAGCGTTTTTTTTTTGCCAGATCCTCTGTTGTTTATTCGATGTGTTTTTGTCGTCAGTTCGGCTGTCCTGCGTTATGTACGGGCCGGACAAATGGAACTTTGTTTTCACTTGGAAATGTTCCTGCACTTGTATTGCATTATAGAGAAACCTTGACATTTCTACTAGTGTTTCTTATTATCGATGGTGTGGTACCTCAGTGGGACTGGCGTGGTGCGTGTCACCTCCATCTCTGTGAAGTCTATAAACACACACGTTTTCCTTTTGCGAAATGGAAACTTATATCTGATACGTTTCATAATGTTTGACAATCTGGGAACGCTAAACTGTTGCGCCCTTCTTTGTCCATCGTTTAGGACTTTAGGTGGTCTCAAATACATCATCAAGAAAAAATAAATGCCCTACTCCCTTAAACTATATTAAAGGAAGACTCCTTAGACTAAGAAAGTTGTATTTCTTAAAATGTATACGTGCACATAAAGACACCTTGTGAGCTTGTACAGTAAGATCAGCTATTTGATCAGCACCGAAATGGTGGTTAATAAAAACAGAGAGATGTGTTGTTGTGTGAGCGGTGATCACCGCGGCTCAGTGAGGTCATGTTGTAGTTTTAGTAAAAACAGAGAGATGTGTTGTTGTGTGAGCGGTGACCACTCAGTGACGTCATGTTGTAGTTTTAGTAAAAACAGAGAGATGTGTTGTTGTGTGAGCGGTGGTGACCACCGCGGCTCAGTGACGTCATGTTGTAGTTTTAGTAAAAACAGAGAGATGTGTTGTTGTGTGAGCGGTGACCACTCAGTGACGTCATGTTGTAGTTTTAGTAAAAACAGAGAGATGTGTTGTTGTGTGAGCGGTGGTGACCACCGCGGCTCAGTGACGTCATGTTGTAGTTTTAGTAAAAACAGAGAGATGTGTTGTTGTGTGAGCGGTGACCACCGCGGCTCAGTGACGTCATGTTGTAGTTTTAGTAAAAACAGAGAGATGTGTTGTTGTGTGAGCGGCTCAGTGACGTCATGTTGTAGTTTTAGTAGAAACAGAGAGATGTGTTGTTGTGTGAGCGGTGGTGACCACTACGGCTCAGTGACGTCATGTTGTAGTTTTTTTTTTTTTTTTAATATATTTTTAACCCACGATTTTGTAACCCATTTTTCACCCCTGTGTCAATCATCTAATGTGATCCTGGGCTCTACACACCCTCCGCCAACCTGGGGAGAGCAACGGACTTAACTCATGCTTCCTTCATGCTTGAGTGTCCAAGTTGCTCCTTTACACCTGACAGGGGGAGTTTCCCTGGTTGGACGTAGCGCGTGGAAGGAACACGTTATTCCAACCAGTTCCTTTCCCCTCCATCAGGCGCCCCAGCTGGCCAGGGGGAGGCAGTTTAGAGACCAGGATTACTGCATGTTTTTGTGAGGGTATCTACCCTAGGGGACACGGGGAGAACATGCAAACTCCACACAGAAAGGCCCTTTCGCCAACCCCACCTTCGGGTATGGGCACTGATGACGCGGAGGAGGAAACACGCCGCCAGCACCCGTCCCACAGCGTCCCGAGCGGGAATCGAACCCAGGACCTTCTAGCTGTGAGGCGACAGCACTACCGACTGTGCCACCGTGCCCCTTTCATGTTGTAGTTTTAGTAAAAACAGAGAGATGTGTTGTTGTGTGAGCGGTGACCACCGCGGCTCAGTGACGTCATGTTGTAGTTTTAGTAAAAACAGAGAGATGTGTTGTTGTGTGAGCGGTGAGCACCGCGGATCAGTGACGTCATGTTGTAGTTTTAGTAAAAACAGAGAGATGTGTTGTTGTGTGAGCGGTGAGCACCGCGGCTCAGTGACGTCATGTTGTAGTTTTAGTAGAAACAGAGAGATGTGTTGTTGTGTGAGAGGTGAGCACCGCGGCTCAGTGACGTCATGTTGTAGTTTTAGTAAAAACAGAGAGATGTGTTGTTGTGTGAGCGGTGAGCACCGCGGCTCAGTGACGTCATGTTGTAGTTTTAGTAAAAACAGAGAGATGGGTTGTTGTGTGAGCGGTGACCACCGCGGCTCAGTGACGTCATGTTGTAGTTTTAGTAGAAACAGAGAGATGTGTTGTTGTGTGAGAGGTGAGCACCGCGGCTCAGTGACGTCATGTTGTAGTTTTAGTAAAAACAGAGAGATGTGTCTGTGTGAGCGGTGACGTCATGTTGTAGTTTTAGTAGAAACAGAGAGATGTGTTGTTGTGTGAGCGGTGACGTCATGTTGTAGTTTTAGTAGAAACAGAGAGATGTGTTGTTGTGTGAGCGGTGACGTCATGTTGTAGTTTTAGTAGAAACAGAGAGATGTGTTGTTGTGTGAGCGGTGACGTCATGTTGTAGTTTTCGGTGGTCACCTCTTCACTGAAAACTGGACTATCAATAGACCTTTGGACACACATAATGTAGGGCTTATAAGTGGCTAAGACTGACCAGCTGAGAAGCGTATTTTTGACATGATAAAAATGGCACGATCCTGTATGATAAAACAAAAAGGTATGTATTGGGGAGGTAGTGCACGCTGACCGCAGGAGACAAAACTGTGACAAAGAAAGAAAAGATGCCGCACGTTTAGCTCGCAGTCACGATGCTATAGAAACTTTTATAGAACTGACGTTTCGGCAAACAGGGATGCCTTCTTCAGGGTATATGCTATCATAATTATGATACTGTATGATAACAGTGGGATGTGGCCTTTCTTTTGATTTCAAGATGTGATCTCTCCTGTCTTTCTGGCTTGCATTGTTTTGCGGTGAAAAACAAAACTAAACCTTCCCCTATAGAGCCCTATATAGCTGCCACCAGTCGATTTAAACTGAAATGCTATACATGTCGTTTTTTAAAAGAATGAAGACAGGTGCTCTCAAATACATTTGGTTTGAGTGAAGGGAGAAAAGATTGAACGAAAATGAAACAATCTTCATGTGAAGAAAATCAGAGAAATGTTATATCGTCTCTCCACGTCAGGTCGAAAAACCTCATATGTCCAGAAATGTTTATAGTTTTCAGGATTCAAATTAAAAAAGCAGCAGATCTACAAGCTCAAAACGTGACGCGTTTTGAGCTTGCAGATCTGCTACTGTCGATGCTTTTGTGTTGATGCTGTGCTGTGATCAAGTACAAAAACGGGGGGAAAAAAACACACCGTTAGAATATGAAGATAAGAGGTTTCTGCCTCCGACAGCAACGACATTAAATACTGAACTGTATGTGTAGTGTATTGTGAAAGAAGAACCAGACAGTGGATGAAATATGTACGTGTGATTGACAGAGACATGCAACAGAAAATAGAAGAGGAGGCAGTACAGCACCCAGCAGGAGATGGGAACATCAAGGGAGAGACGAGCACACAGTCAACACATTTAAGTGGAAGTGGTGGAAAACAGTAGTCTTTTACGTAAGTAAAAATATCAATACTGCAATGTAGAAATAGGGGTAACAAGATGACTCGCCCCGTTTCTGTTTTTACTGTCCCAGAATTTTCCCCAGTGAGGGGTGGGAGAGGCTGGACAGCAGACGGCTGGACTTTGAATTTCTCTAACTATAAACTTTCATGACAGCAGAACAGCCTAAGTACAAATATAATTTATGAAAAGCTACTACAGTGAAGTCGGTTCACAGAAGTTGTTGTAGGATATGTGGGGATTATCTGACGAGGTACCATTTGAGTGGGCAAAACCTTACATATACTAAATAATACTACATTGTTTATTGGGTCAATATAAGCAAAATAATATAGCCTTTCCACAGGAGTATCTTTTTATATTTTTCCAAAAAGAATACAAACAGCCAATAGCATATTACAAAGTTATCCCCCTCACTGGGGAAAATTCCGGGAGGAAAAACGGGCAAGCACCGGGGCGAGTCATCCGGTATTCGAAATAGGTACTCCATATCGGCATAAAAATAGTACTTAAAGTATTTACTTACTTACGCCTATAGCCCAACTTTGGGCATAGGCCACGAACAAGAGCTCTCCAGACATCACGGTCCTGGGCCATCTTCTCCAGCTGTCCCCATGTGTGGCCAGATCTCTTCACATCTGCATCCAGGTCACGGCGCCAGGTGTTTCGTGGTCTGGTATACTTAAAGTAGTAAAAGGAAATGTAGTCATTATGCATAATGTGCCATTTCAAAGTTTGCAAATGTATATAAAATAGCTCTATATCTACAAGCTCAGCATAATAATGTGTGTCGCATCGCATAACGCATTGTGAGTTTGTAGATCGGCTATTTTTCAAATGGCCCGAGATGTATTCATTCAGTTGGGCTGAAGTGGTGAGGGGGGTATGTGTTTTGTATAATCAATCACAATCTGCAAAGTAATATAATATAGTAGTAACTAAAGTTGTCAATTAAGTGTATAGTGGGGTTAAAGAGTACAATATTTGGATCCGATATTTGGATGCTTTTACTTCGCCGAGTAGAAGCAAAAGTATTTGAAAATGGAAATACTTGAGGAAAGTACAAAATAATACCTAATAAATAATAAGTACAGTACAAGTAAAAGTAAAAGTAAACTTTCCACCACCTTTTTAACCCATTCTGAACGGGAAACCATTTTGGTGTTATAGCATCATGTTATGCTTTAGCTATTGAAAAATAGCAGATCTACAAGCTCATAGCGCGCCACCGAGTGGCGCGCTATGAGCTTGTAGGTCTGCTATTTTTTGAAAAATCGAAGAACGACTGACATTTTTAGAATCTGATCTCAGGTCAGAATGGGTTGATCAGACCCAGTGTGTGTCCAGTGGAAACCTCGTATGAATCTGATCTCAGGTCAGAATGGGTTAAGGTAGCTTTTAGCTTTTAGCACCTTGATGTTGCTGCTGTGTTGTTGCTTTGATCTGTTTTCGCTGTAGGCCAGGTGAGACCTGCACAATCTTTTGACTCGAGAGCTACTTTCAAAAACGGCCAGCTCAACAAGATAATATGCTGACCAAAAATAATGATTATCCCTTTGCTTGAAATAGTTACATAAGACACACTTGGAACAGGGAAATAGAGAGGAGAAATTAATGGAATTGCATGTGGTTTTCTTGTATATAACTTTATATAATGCTATTCTGACGTTTGTGTGCGACACTCTTGAAAACAATGTATTGCATTGTGGGTTTGAACTGACAGGCCCCTTTTTTATGTCAATCGATCAAGACAACTTAAAAGGACCACTTCACCACTTTTCAACCTATCTTCAGGTCCTCACTAATCATCATGATAAAATGGCACGGTTGTTTTCTACTTAGTGTGTGTCTCATAACAGGGCTGTGGGCAGTTTAGAAAGTTAGAAAGCGTCCTCCAGTGACATCATCATTAGGCAGATTTTTTTTTACAAAAATGTTTAGATTTTCATTATCGTGAGAACGATGGCTTCCATTTTCGCATTGCAACTTTTCAGGACTAGAAAGCCTGCAGTTTCTATTAGCTTGGATTCCCCATCGATGATGCCACTGGTGGACGGGTTTCTGAACTGCCCACAGCCCTCCTATGAGACACAGACTGGTTTCTGCACTGCCCACAGCCCTCCTATGAGACACAGACTGGTTTCTGCACTGCCCACAGCCCTCCTATGAGACACAGACTGGTTTCTGAACTGCCCACAGCCCTCCTATGAGACACTGACTGGTTTCTGAACTGCCCACAGCCCTCCTATGAGACACAGACTGGTTTCTGAACTGCCCACAGCCCTCCTATGAGACACAGACTGGTTTCTGAACTGCCCACAGCCCTCCTATGAGACACAGACTGGTTTCTGAACTGCCCACAGCCCTCCTATGAGACACAGACTGGTTTCTGAACTGCCCACAGCCCTCCTATGAGACACAGACTGGTTTCTGAACTGCCCACAGCCCTCCTATGAGACACAGACTGGTTTCTGCACTGCCCCACAGCCCTCCTATGAGACACAGACTGGTTTCTGAACTGCCCACAGCCCTCCTATGAGACACAGACTGGTTTCTGAACTGCCCACAGCCCTCCTATGAGACAGACTGGTTTCTGAACTGCCCACAGCCCTCCTATGAGACACAGACTGGTTTCTGAACTGCCCACAGCCCTCCTATGAGACACAGACTGGTTTCTGAACTGCCCACAGCCCTCCTATGAGACACAGACTGGTTTCTGAACTGCCCACAGCCCTCCTATGAGACACAGACTGGTTTCTGAACTGCCCACAGCCCTCCTATGAGACACAGACTGGGTTTCTAAACTGCCCACAGCCCTCCAATGAGACACAGACTGGTTTCTGCACTGCCCACAGCCCTCCTATGAGACACAGACTGGTTTCTGAACTGCCCACAGCCCTCCTTTGAGACACAGACTGGTTTCTGAACTGCCCACAGCCCTCCTATGAGACACAGACTGGTTTTGGCACTGCCCACAGCCCTCCTATGAGACACAGACTGGTTTCTGAACTGCCCACAGCCCTCCTATGAGACACAGACTGGTTTCTGCACTGCCCACAGCCCTCCTATGAGACACAGACTGGTTTCTGAACCGCCCACAGCCCTCCTATGAGACACAGACTGGTTTCTGCACTGCCCACAGCCCTCCTATGAGACACAGACTGGTTTCTGAACTGCCCACAGCCCTCCTATGAGACACAGATACCTTCTGGGCACCCCTGCTGTAGGCTATAGTGTTGCATTTCGACGACTGAAAAGTGCTATATAGGCTAAATCAACCACGAATCACTGTTTTGGGCATGTCATTATAGACCTTTTTTTTCCAAACATGACTCAAATGTTGTGAACTTCCATGTATATATAGATCGGCTATATTTTCGCCTCAGAAACAGTGAGGCTTGTGTAGGGTTCACGTGGTTAAACCTACACCGTTAACTGGGGGTCCCTCAGGGCTCGGCTCATCTATTTTTAGACTAATGTTTTGCCTCAACAATTTGGAACGTTTATACGGTCGGTGAGATTAAGTGGTTGAAGAAGGAAGCAGGCGTTTTCTCCCAATAAGCTCAGTAGAAAGAGGGTGGTGGGTGCACGTACACACGCACACACAGACACACAAACACACACACACACACACACACACACACACACAGTCACACACACACACACACACACACACACACACACACACACACACACACACACACACACGCATACACACACAAACAGAGCCCAGTAGATATAGAAGCACAGCGGAGTGGAGAGGGGGTGTTATACTGTGTGTGCAGATTAAGTGTGGTATTAATTCTGACCCCTAATCTCCTTGCCTCTGTAATTGAGGTCGCTCGCCGAGGGAAGGCAAGGCAAGGCAAGGCAGGCTGGGTGGAGGAGAAGCAAAGCAAGGAGACTTGCTTTGCATGGGCTTTATTCTGATTTCAGCTAAGCCCCCCCCCCCCAGTTGGAAATTGGGAGCACGGAGAAAAGAAAAACAGCTGCGTAACTGAAGAGCGGAGATACACAGACTGTCGATCTCTCCCCCATGCAGGCATGGAGTTGTACTGTTGGCAGTTTGTTTATTAACCAGACTGACAGACAGACAGACAGACAGACAGCAGGGCTAGACGAGCACGTCAACATGGCCAGACAGACTACCTCGTTGGACGGACGGACGGACGGTGCTGCCCAGGAGAAATCAAAACTGGCCTAGTTACAGTAAGAGTTGAGTCTGAGTCAGGCACCAATATAATAATACCAGAGCGTTAAGAGTCAAGGGCGAGAGCAGGGGAGATGAGAAAGTCCAGTTGTTTGGTGAGATTGTTTGTATTGGTGTCAATAAAGGGTATAAAGGTTATAGCTGTTCAGCAGTGCTCGTCAACAACAGAAAGACAACGGATAAAAATGTTTTTACAACGTGCTCTGAAGGAGGAGGATGTGTGTGTGTCTCAGAGTTACAGACCCGGTGATGATGTAATGGATGGGCCATGTGGAACCCTGACGCTCCCTATATACTGTATATTGACCTGACATTGGGAAACAGTGCGTTTTCATTTGTAAACCCATTTTGACTCGGTTAAATTGACACTCAGGATTGTGTGCAGAAACCTGGATAGTTTTTTGTAGTAAATGGGGTTTGGGTCAAACTTCAGAGTACTGTGTGCTGCATGGTGTGACTATCAAGTTGCTGCCTGCCTGCCTGCCTGCCTGTCTGCCTGCCTGCCTGCGTGCCTGCCTGCCTGCCTGTCTACCTGCCTGCCTGCGTGCCTGCCTGCCTGCGTGCCTGCCTGCCTGCCTGTCTGCCTGCCTGCGTGCCTGCCTGCCTGTCTACCTGCCTGCCTGCGTGCCTGCCTGCCTGCCTGTCTGCCTGCCTGCCTGTCTACCTGCCTGCCTGCCTGCCTGCCTGCCTGCCTGCCTGCCTGCCTGCCTGCCTGCCTGCCTGCCTGCCTGCCCGCCTGCCTGCGTATGTGTGTGGAGTCCACCCTGAATGAATACCTCAACACTATACACCATCCACATGCAATATATACAGTCTGCTTGATTATCTGGCTCCCTCTTCTTTGAATGTCAAACTTTTATTTTTGTCAATTCCACAGTGATAGAATAAACTGTGTATTTCTACATGCATGTAGTTAAAGCAACCAACCCGGGAACAGATTGGCATTCCGAACACCCGCCACTCCGAAAAAGTCTAGTCGACACGGCGGGGTCTATATCGGAAAAGGGGTTTAAAACTTCTAATCCCTAGATCCACATTTTGGGGTGTCTCAGAAACAGCATTATGGCATCAGTGATCATATCGTTGCTGACTGTCGTCGGGGAAAAAACCTCTTATCTCCATATTCTAACTTTTGGTGGGTTTTTCTCTCGTAAATCAACGTCCTACTCTCGATCGCATACTTTACAGCTTCACATGAAAGTACAGTAGCAGATCTACAAGCTTGAAACGCGGCGCGAAGCGACGCGTTTCCAGCTTGTAGATCTGCTACTTCTGCCGTTTCTGAATGTCCTGAAAAGTAACAAACAGTCTTGGACGCATAATGAGGTTTCCACCACCGACAGAGACGCTATCGGATTAAAAAAACATTATGTCAACAATAAGAAACACGCATTTGATTAACCAAATATTATCTTTAACACAAATCCCAACTCTGATCCCACTCCGATAAGGATTCAAAGTGTTGGGACTCTAGGATGTGGCATGAATAAAATAATCCTTGTTTGCCCCGAGCTTATTATCGACAACAACGCTGGCGGTGCTGGCGTGAATGCTATTTTCATGAAGCCCACCAGGGGGTGTGTCTCTAGCAAAAGTTTTTTGATGAGAAGCTTATAGCCCCCGTAAAGTTATTATTATTATTATAGAAGCTTAGCCCCCGTAAAGTGTCTATTCCGCATACAGACAGTATTCATCACACTATCACCGTGCAGTTCACTATCAAGGACCACACCACCAATGAGGACATTTAAACAGATTGTATATTAAGGAAAGATGCAGCATGACACGATGAAAGGAACGAGACAGAACCAAGATGACCCGCGAGACGGGTCGTCTGGCCGTCGGGTAATTTAAGCCGAGGTGGGGAGGCTTCGGGGGTCCGCCGTACTCCCGGGCACAACGAAGCTATGAGCTCCATTAAGACGCCCTGAGGGCGAGGGCGCATGCACGCATCCGCCTTAGGTGACGGCAGACTGCTGGGCGAGCGCTGGCGCTTTGGCAGGGGAGGGGGGGGTCAGATCCACATATGGAATGAATTCTGTACTGGCCATATATGGAGCGTGTCTTGCGTGTACAGGGTTTGATGAGGGCCCAGTAGGTAGGGCCGGGTCTTAATTTCCAGGCCCGTCTAGAGTCTGAATGGACAGTGAATGTTCTTCCCTGCGTTGGCTGATCTGAGCGCGCGGGAGAGGGTTTGTATACGGTTCGATCAGACTTGCAAGATATATATACCAAATGCGTTTGTCTATGGAAATCGTTAGTTCCCGCAGGGGGCATGACTTACCTGGGAAGAAGAGACACTTGCAGTCTTGTCTGGGTTCAGCTTGAGGTGCTGATAAGAGAAGACATCCACTGTGACTGTCAGCCAGGCACGCAGTGATGCGCTCTTCCACCTGATAGAAACAGTCGAGTGGCATCGGCGCACACACACACACACACACACACACACACACACACACACACACACACACACACACACACACACACACACACACACACACACACACACACGATCAATCAAGCCAATCAGAAAACATGAACAAATGCACAGCGTGTCTGAATTCAGTACATTTTGATGCCGATACTGTTATACTTTTACTCAAGTACATTTTCAAATTCCATATACTTTTACTTGCAACAAAGTATAGTTCTAAATTGCAGTATCGGTATACTTTTACTTAAGTAAAAACAATTGAGTATACTTTTTCCACCCACTGATAACAGAACAGAATGATCCAGTGGTCGTCAGAGAACATCAAAGCGGTGATAATGATGATACCAAAATGTGGACATAATTTAGCCGCGGCGCAGCTAATCAGTGCACACGGCCTCCCTACGACCTGATTGGCTGCAGCTAACGGCGTCCGGCGACTCTTTGATCTTGTCCCGCTTAATTATTACGCAGATAATGAACGGACCGTTTCCCTCAGGTGTCCTCCTGACTGTACGCTGCATGGGGCGGGGGGGGGGGCGAGGTAGGGGCCGGGGCGGACCGGGCTGGATGTCCCCGTTTTCAATCAGAACCACAATCTGTGTTGCTGCTCCGATCCGCCTCATGAAACACCTTATCTTACCTCTCTCCCGCGCTATAGCCCGTTCACACCGGGAACACCCGCACCTGTGTGTCATTTTAGATTTAACACATTCTGACCTGAGTCGATTTGCCTGTCTACTTCCCGATTGGTTAGTCATTGCGACCGGGTTTTTTTTTTCGCCGACCAATGACAAAGCTTCTAGGAACATCTTTGAATGCAGATTGTTGCCCCTATAGATTGCTGGCTGTCTGAATACCAAAAATGTTTTACATAATCTTTATTGCTTATAGCAGCTATAAGCTGCAAAGCATTGATTTTTATACTTTAAAAACTTTTATACAAAAATAACAGATCTACACGCTTGTAGCGCGTCACTTAGATCTACTATTTTTTGAAACTTTGACTATAGGCCTATATTCTTTTGAAGAAAACATTAACTAAAATCTTTGCTCCCGTATGGGTATATGGGTATGGAGCTAAATATTTTGATATGCCAAATGCATAATAAATACCGTTGGGGGTGACCTTGACCTTCTAGGCCGTTTAGAAGACATTTCTAGAAGACATTATTTAGTAGAATCATCCTCAGGTCTTAATGTGCTAGCAGGGGCATGAAGCTGATTCATTGCTATAGGCAGAGGAGGACAGTTCGTTGCATATTCAAATAGAACCAACGCAAACACACTCTGTGTGTGTGTGTGTGTGTGTGTGTGTGTGTGTGTGTGTGTGTGTGTGCGTGCGTGCGTGCGTGCGTGCGTGCGTGCGTGCGTGCGTGCGTGTGTGTGTGTGTGTGTGCGTGTGTGTGTGTGTGCGTGCGTGTGCGTGTGTGTGTGTAGACTTATAAAAGTGGTTAAACAACCTGGAGCATATCTTGGCTGTCAGCCAGACACAAAAGTATAGCATGTCGATGAGTTTTGAGCTTGTAGATTTTCTACTTTTAATGCTTTTGAACCCCATGAAAAGTAACATTTTTGGACATACGCGAGGTTTCCACCCGACATCAGAGACGACACTACTGTATATATGTATATATATATATATGTTTTAAAGATACATTTTTTGGGGGTTTTGATAGGGAACAGTAGTCAGACAGGAAAGGGGGAGAGAGAGAGAGAGATAGGGGGGGGGGGGGGACACGCGACAAAGGCCACCGGGCTCGGGAGTCGAACCCGCGGCACGCCATCTGGCTGGCTTTGCAGCCTATCGGTGGTTGAGCTAACCGTCGGGGATATATGAGCAGTTTGAACTTGTAAAATGTGTGTCATTTCATTGTCACGGTGAGAACCACAAGCAGGCAGGCTGGCAGATATACAGTTCAATGATGATTTATTCCCAACTGGACCGCAGGACATATTACCAGGGCAGGACGTCTGTGACAACAAACTATCAAACTGGCGAGGGAACAATGAACCCATTTTTCCACTGGACACACACTGGTCAGATTAAATAGACTACAGACACAGGCGCAACATAACTACAATCAACACACGATAGGCTGAGACTTAACTAGGCACAGGTGATACAACGAATGCAATTATACTACAGACTGGTGGTGAGACAAGACAGGTAGAGCAACACATGGAGCAGACAGGAAACACTATAGGAACAATAACTACACAATAAAAGTATACACAGTTCACGACAGTCATTGATTGATTCCCCAAAACTAAAAGGAACAAAAGTGTTAATTCATTCCTTTTGCGGTTCAATCAAGGACACATCTTTTTAGTTTCCAAATAAAGGAAACAATGCCTTATTATTTCAAGGGACGTCGTCTAGCAAACCCCCAGGAGGAATAATAAAGGCCAAGTTGGAAAAGATAACGAATATCAATGATGGCCTCTTAACTCATTCTGAACGGGAACCCCTTTTGGTGTTAGCATCATGTTATGCTTTAGCTATTGAAAAATAGCAGATCTACAAGCTCATAGCGCGCCACCGAGTGGCGCGCTATGAGCTTGTAGGTCTGCTATTTTTGAAAAATCGAAGAAAGACTGACATTTTTAGAATTTGATCTCAGGTCAGAATGGGTTAATCAGACCCAGTGTGTGTCCAGTGGAAACCTCGTATGAATCTGATCTCAGGTCAGAATGGGTTAAAGCTATAAGTGTCTCTTTAACACATAATGGCTTCCGCTCCGTCAGAGCCTTTAGACTGGCTCACAGAGAAACAAAACGCTTTCTCTGGGTCACACCGTCTATGTGTGTGTGTGTGTGCGCGCGCGTGCGTGCATGTGTGTGTGCGTATAGAAATAAGAGAAATGGTAGTTTGAAAAAAAACACAACGAATGATAGAAAGAAAAAAATCTTTTCAGAGGTGTCATGAGGTGTCAGGCCTTTTTTTAGAGGTTATAGCTAGGTGTAGTGGAGTACGTTGTGGCCCATTTTTTACCATCGGATCGGCCATTTTAAGCTCTGAATGTATATTATAGGGTTAAAAAAATTACTATTCATAAATTCACCGTCCATATAAACATTGATGTCCTCGCGAGTATAGCGACACAAACAGCTGTGTGTGTGTGTGTGTGCGCGTGCGTGCGTGTGTGTGTGTGTGTGTGTGTGTGCGTGCGTGCGTGCGTGTGCGTGCGTGCATGCGTGCGTGTGTGCGTGCATGTGCGCGTGCGTGCGTGTGTGCGTGTGCGTGCGCTCCTTGGCTCATCTGCCCCAGTGATGGGTTATTCAATAGCGTAATGAATGGGGTGTCAGAGTCATTCTGCTCTGCCGTCGGCCACAGTGATTTCTCCCCGTCTGCCTCGGCGCGGCCCGAACGCAGCCCTTATTGATCATGATGAGGCCTTCAGCTCTCCAGTTATTAACCCGTTCTGACCCGAGATCAGATTCTATAAAAAAATGTCTTCTATACATCCTGACAGTTTTCTTTAAAAAAAAGCTTTGTTTCTATATGTCAGTCGCTCTTCGGTTTTTCAAAAGAAATAGCAGACCTATACAAGCTCATAGCGCGGCACTCGGTGGCGCGCTATGAGCTTGTAGAGCTGCTATTTTCAACAGCTAAAGCATAACATGATGCTAACACCGAAAGGGGTTCCCACCCAAAATGGGTTAACCCATTTAGACCTGAGGACGATTCTACAAAGGTCTTCTAAATCATGACAGTTTTCAGAAAAACCTCTTTCTATATCAGTGTACGTTCTCAAACTATTTCATGTCAAGGACCCCCAAAAATATATGTAATTGACCGCCGACCCCCCATCTGAAAATATGTTGTTCCAATCCAGGGACCCCTCCCCCAGAAGCAAAGATTTTAGTTAAAAACGTTCTGCTCTGAGAGAATATATTCAAAGATTTGTGGCACATTTTCACGATTTTTCAAAAAAATAGCAGACCTATACAAGCTCATAGCGCGACACTCGGTGGCGCGCTATGAGCTTGTATAGAGCTGCTATTTTTCAATAGCTAAAGCACGACATGATGCCGACACCGAAAGTGATTCCCGCCCAAAAGGGGTTAAAATATCGACCCTGGGAAGAACACAGAGGAGGAACTCATAGAGCAAAAAAGCCTGGCAGAAGTTTCAGAGAGAGAGGGGCCAAAGAACACCCCCCCCCCCACCCCCCAAAAATACCAAACAACGCGCAAACCCACGTATAGCTGAGACAAGGCCTAAACAGGGCCCTTTGCTTATAAATACTGATTCCAAGACATATTCGTCTTAACGCATTGGCAGATATCAGATAACTTTTTATACCGCAAAGATATTTTTCTCATGAAGTCGTCTCTGAACTATATATGAATTATTCATCACATGCCTCCAACAATGCCTTTGTATTTTTTGTGCCCCTGAGTGACTGGAATGATAAAAGGACAGAGAGTGCAGGGGTGATGATAATTGATATTAGCCGTGAGGCCGATAACCGTTATCAGCCCTATAGGGCCGATATATATATATATACGGCAGGAGATGAAGCGCATGCTGTATATAGTATATAGTGCCACTGTGTGCTTAATGGAATTATGCACTGCATAATGTATAGCACTTTTCAATATGCTTCACATTCACACACACACACACACACACACACACACACACACACACACACACACACACACACACACACACACACACACACACACACACACACACACACACACACACACACACACACACAATTGTCACCACTGCCCCTGTTTGGGAACCACTGCCCTATAAACCACTGCCCCTGTTTGGGAACCACTGCCCTATAAACCACTGCCCCTGTTTGGGAACCACTGCCCTATAAACCACTGCCCTATAAACCACTGCCCCTGTTTGGGAACCACTGCCCTATAAACCACTGCCCCTGTTTGGGAACCACTGCCCTATAAGCCACTGCCCCTGTTTGGGAACCACTGCCCTATAAACCACTGCCCCTGTTTGGGAACCACTGCCCTATAAACCCCTGCCCTATAAGCCACTGCCCCTGTTTGGGAACCACTGCCCTATAAACCCCTGCCCTATAAACCACTGCCCCTGTTTGGGAACCACTGCCCTATAAACCCCTGCCCTATAAACCACTGCCCCTGTTTGGGAACCACTGCCCTATAAACCCCTGCCCTATAAACCACTGCCCCTGTTTGGGAACCACTGCCCTATAAACCCCTGCCCTATAAACCACTGCCCCTGTTTGGGAACCACTGCCCTATAAACCCCTGCCCTATAAACCACTGCCCCTGTTTGGGAACCACTGCCCTATAAACCCCTGCCCTATAAACCACTGCCCCTGTTTGGGAACCACTGCCCTATAACAATTTACAATTTACAATTTAGGCATTTAGCAGACGCTCTTAATCCAGAGCGACTTACATTAAGCAAGAACAAAAAGCATGGGGAATACATCACATAAAAACATTTATCATGAAACTGTGTGAAAATGTGTAAGCTAAGAAAGTAACAGTGGAATATCTATAATGAAATAAGCTATACATCTATACTACTATGATATACATTATGTACTATGACGTGCTATGACTACATACAATGCACTTATGCTGTTTACATAACATGCTATAAGTCTGTATCAAATGCTATCTAAGTCTACAGAATTGCTATCTAAGGGGGTGGGGTAAGTGCTATGGGCCATATAAACCACTGCCCCTGTTTGGGAACCACTGGCCTATAAACCACTGCCCCTGTTTGGGAACCACTGCCCTATAAACCACTGCCCCTGTTTGGGAACCACTGCCCTATAAACCACTGCCCCTGTTTGGGAACCACTGCCCTATAAGCCACTGCCCCTGTTTGGGAACCACTGCCCTATAAACCACTGCCCCTGTTTGGGAACCACTGCCCTATAAGCCACTGCCCCTGTTTGGGAACCACTGCCCTATAAACCACTGCCCCTGTTTGGGAACCACTGCCCTATAAGCCACTGCCCCTGTTTGGGAACCACTGCCCTATAAACCACTGCCCCTGTTTGGGAACCACTGCCCTATAAACCACTGCCCCTGTTTGGGAACCACTGCCCTATAAGCCACTGCCCCTGTTTGGGAACCACTGCCCTATAAGCCACTGCCCCTGTTTGGGAACCACTGCCCTATAAACCACTGCCCCTGTTTGGGAACCACTGCCCTATAAGCCACTGCCCCTGTTTGGGAACCACTGCCCTATAAACCACTGCCCCTGTTTGGGAACCACTGCCCTATAAACCACTGCCCCTGTTTGGGAACCACTGCCCTATAAACCACTGCCCCTGTTTGGGAACCACTGCCCTATAAACCACTGCCCCTGTTTGGGAACCACTGCCCTATAAACCACTGCCCCTGTTTGGGAACCACTGCCCTATAAACCACTGCCCCTGTTTGGGAACCACTGCCCTATAAACCACTGCCCCTGTTTGGGAACCACTGCCCTATAAACCACTGCCCCTGTTTGGGAACCACTGCCCTATAAACCCCTGCCCCTGGTCTGCCACCATGCACCGAACACTGCCAGTGACCTCTACTGCCAAAAGGAACTCAAAAGTGCACTAGTGTCTTCCTATACTTCAAAGTGTTATGTTCTTGCTTTCGGTAAATATGCCATTATATTACCATGTTTATTCCTTTATTTCATTATTTTATTTTGTATTACTATTATCATTATTTTATTTTATCTTTTGCACTCACTGTATAGGACATAGAATCTAACGTGCTACATTATATTATTGGATTCAAAGCCGTAATGAGGTTGTGTAAGGTTTAATGTTTTGTCCTGTCCATGTTAGGTGTATGTAATTTGTTTTGTTTTACTGTTTTACATGTACAAAAATGTTGTGACATGTATCTGTGTTGGGAGCCCCTCGAAAACGAGATGGTATATCTCACGAGGGGTCTTTTTCCTATAATAAAGAAACTTTAATCATCATCATCAAAAAACAAATCACGGTGGAGGAGACTCTGCATGCGTGGCGTTTATTCAGGCACAAAGGAGACGGGACACAGAAGCAGAAAGACTGTGACCTTCGCAGGACGTGCATATTATAGGACACGTCGTCTGCATGTTATTACCAATCAGGGAGATTTGGTAATTGGGAGATTGGAGACAGCCGGCGGCACGTGATGTGATCTACAAAATGCCTTCTAAATCTTGAAAAACCTCATCTTTCAGTCGTTCTCAAACATATTCATGTCAAAGGACCCTCAGAAATATCTGAATTTTGGCCCGCCGACCCCCATCTGAAAATATGTTGTTCCAGGGACAATAATAAAACAAAGTGTAAGTGAAAGTGTATATACGGTATAAAAAGGTTTGGTGGGTTTTGTCTGTCTGGCGCTGGGTGGTGATCAGACCGGGCCAGCACCGCCAGTGATCCATCAGTCACACAGCAGCTGCTGAGTGACTGCATGTCTGTCTGTGTCAATGTCTGACAGCAGTCTGAGAACTATGGGAACATCACAGCTACTCAAATGTTACTTTAATGATTTTTACACTTGGGCTATAAAGTAGTTTAGGCCACTTTAGTAACAGGACGGACGGACGGGTGTCAACAAATGACAGACAGACAGACAGACAGACATGCAGATGCGAGATACTACTACACCCTGCCTTCAGCTTCGACGAGATAACAACCACCGTTCTAATATCACATGATGAGAGTACATGTTTGTACATCTGTTGCTCCAGCTCCTCTGAGATCTAAATCACACAAAAAAAGTCATCTCTATCGCCGAACACGACACACACTTTTCAGGCTGATAAGGAACCAACCGGGCGGAGTCCATTTTAAAGGAGCTTAGAGTTAGAATAACCCAAGACCATCCTAAAAACCTCCCAAGCTTTTAATGTTATTTCAGAAATGTTTCCACAAATCAAAGCTTGTCAGAGATAGCCATCAGCCAGAGTTCTGGTCTCGGATAACGGTTATACATACAAAGCGCTGAAGGCCATTTACGCAGAATACTGAATATAATGGAATTTAAATGATAACATATTAAAATACCATAACAGAGACGGATGCTGGACATAATGGCAAGCCGGATGAATGGAGGGAAAGAGAGAGAGAGAGAGAGAGAGAGAGAGAGAGAGAGAGAGAGAGAGAGAGAGAGAGGGGACAGTGCATGTGCATCGTCATATGTGCACCTTGCACGCGTGTGTGTGTGTGTGTGTGTGTGTGTGTGTGTGTGTGTGTGTGTGTGTGTGTGTGTGTGTGTGTGTGCGTGCCTTTCCCGCCAGCTGCGATCCTTTTTTCAACAGGTTAGACGGGATTGACCTATAGGGTGACTGCTGGACACCTGCCAAAGGCCGGCCTCCACCAATCAGAGTGGAGAAGAGGTGGGGTGGGGGTCCAGACAGGATAAGGGGGGGGGTCCTTAAAGCTGCTGATGACAAACACAGTCCAGCTGGTCCTAGATCAGTTTCATCACTGAAGCCCTAGCTGTGGTAATTGAGTATCAATGCTATCAATATAGAACTGCTCCGTTGCAAAGTCCAGAATTCAAAAATGTACTTCGGTAAAACTATGAAGGTATTGGCATCAAAATTTACTTAAAGTACCAAAAGTAAAAGTGCCGTACTCATTACGCAGAATGTCTCATTTTCAAATCTTCAAATGTATGCGTGTAATTAACAAGCTCACAATGGGTTGCATCGCTAACCCATTGTGAGCTTGTAGATCTGCTATATTTTCAAATGGCTGAAAGTGTTACTTTTCTTTTCACCACTGCTGAAGCCTGCAGAGAAACGGCTCCATGCACTGCCTATAAAGTAGACACAGGAGATGTAGTGGAGAAGAACTTAGAAGTAGGAAGAATTGAAGAATTAAAATACTCAAGTAAAGTTATATATTATACCTCAAAAGGATATACTTGAGTATATCGTCTCTGCCGGGTGGAGAAGAACAGAAGAACTGCTGACCAAAGTTATCTATAGGTCTTGATCAAGCAGCTTATACTTAGTTACTTCTATATATGTATACGGTATATGTTTCTGTAATCTATACCTTATAGTTGACCAGGGCAACAGATAGAAATCCTCCCCATCCTCCCATCCTCCCCATCCTCCCCATCCTCCCCTCCATCCTCCCCTCCATCCTCCCCATCCTCCCCTCCCTCCCCTCCCTCCTACGGTATACTTCCAGAACGCATACAGCTCTATGTTCCGCTACAGCGCGGCCTGCCTTGCCTTGTCATCTACTTTCTCTTTCTCCTTCTGTCCCTCGTCTCACGTCTCTATCCATTCAGCTTACCAAAGCAAAGCTGCTATCTTAGCCCACTCTGGGCTAAGGGAAAACCCTTTTGTTGTTTTAGCTATTGAAAAACATGTAGCAGATCTACAAGCTCATAGCACGGCACTGAGTGCCGCGCTACAAGCTTGTAGGTCTGCTGTTTTTTGAAAAACATCGTGAAAATGTGGCACAAATCTTTGAATATATATTCTTTCAGAGCGGGGCCAATTACATGTAATTCTGGGGGTCCTTGACATGAAATAGTTACTGATACAGAAACATAGGGTTTTTCAAGACAACTTTCAAGACATCTCGACGTCAGGTCTAAATGGGTTAAGATGTTGTCGTCCCCCTCCCTCCCTGCCTCCCTCCCCCCCTCCATGCATCCATTGTATGAGTTAAGAGCTATATATTGGCGGAGCTAGGTGACAAGATGGAGGAGGAGGAGGAGGAGGTGGAGGGTGGGAGCATATAGGCAGAGATTGGAGGGAGATTCCACTGACAGTATGTGGTATTATTATTATTATTATATACTGTATGTCTGCAATGCATGATGATCATGCAGTTGTTGTTTCCCCTCTCTGTCAACTATGGCGGGCGGGCGTGTGTGTGTGCATGTGCGTGTGTGTGTGTGTGTGTGTGTGTGTGTGTGTGTGTGTGTGTGTGTGTGCAGAAAGAGTATAGAGAGTGAGGTTTATACAAAGATTGAGAGAGAAAGAGAGAGAGGGAGAGAGAGAGAGGTGAGCAGAGATAGAGAGAGGTGTAGCAGCAGCAGGAGAGAGAGAGAGAGGTGAAGTAGCAGGTGAGAGAGAGGTGAGCAGAGAGAGAGAGAGAGAGATAGAGAGAGGTGTAGCAGCAGCAGGAGAGAGACAGAGAGAGAGGGGGGGGGGCATCAGTGTGTGTGTGTGTGTGTGTGTGTGTGTGTGTGTGTGTGTGTGTGTGTGTGTGTGTGTGTGTGTGTGTGTGCAGCCCTCAGCGATGCTGAAACATGGAGCAGAGATAATGAAAGGGGTTCCGCTCGGTCACACCCGACATTAGGCCGGCATCACACTGACCCCAAAGTGTCAACAAGTTAATAGGCTGGAGATCACTGCACCCCCTCTCCCCCCCCCCAATCCCCCCATTCCCCCCTCCCCCCCACCGACACTGATCAGTCACACAAAGCTCCAGGAATACAGAACAGATTATTAATAAATATACAGTACCTCTGCATGGGAATCGTTAACAAGTGAGTGTTCTCTCAGAGTTATAAGGTCAGACCGCAGCCATCTTGTCAGCAAGGTGCTACTGTAACTAGGTGCAACTTCCCATTGGCAGCCCATTCATCCAAACAGAAGTTTAACCCATTCTGACCTGAGATCAGATTCATACGAGGTTTCCACTGGGACACACACTGGTCTGATTAACCCATTCTGACCTGAGATCAGATTCATACGAGGTTTCCACTGGGACACACACTGGTCTGATTAACCCATTCTCACCTGAGATCAGATTCATACGAGGTTTCCACTGGGACACACACTGGTCTGATTAACCCATTCTGACCTGAGATCAGATTCATACGAGGTTTCCACTGGACAACACACTGGTCTGATTATAACCCATTCTGACCTGAGATCAGATTCATACGAGGTTTCCACTGGACAACACACCCATTCATCCAAACAGAGGTTTAAACAACGTGAAACTCACCAACATTGCAGCTGTACGGAAAGCTTGAATCGTCCTCTTTCAATCTGAATGAAGATCTCTCCCTCCAGTGCTACCTATAAAGTAAAAAGTTATATTCAAAAAGTGATTGTATAAGTCTGTCAACATGTGATGTACAGTATGCAATATTCTTGTTTCCTATATAACTGTGATTTTGTATAATTAATTATCCTTTCTGTAATGTCCACGCCCACAATCAGGTGATGTCACCAATTAGTAATTATCAGCACCTGAGCTGTATTGTTTTGGAGTTGTTTAAGAGTAAGTTCTTTGTCTGTGAAAAACCATAGCACTGACGAAGGTCTGAGGACCGAAACGCTTGCTTTTTAATTGCACCATGAGCACAGAGCACCATGAGCACAGCATGATAAAATAAAATAAAATATATTTTTCTAAGTCTCAGTCTAAGGAGTTTTACTTATTTTTCTATACAGTGAGCGAGTCTTTTCCTGTCAAAGTTCCTCTTTCAATCTGTAAAGTTTTTGTTTCATAAAAATCCACCGTAGACACGTAGTTATATGAGCTACTTCCCGTCAAGAACTCCTGTGTCAGAGTTTGGGAGCGCTCGTTGGATATCACTCAACAGCCCTGCGTATACTATAGGCCTAACCACCTAACTTGAATTTGCACATAATGCAGGAGGCATGCAGGAGGTTGCTTTTTCTAAAAGAGTGCTTCCAAACTCCAATAATTCCAGCCACTCCCAACCTATACCTCTATCAATCAGTGCTCCTTAGACCAGCTGTGGGGCAGCGGTGGCCGAACGGTTTGCGGAGCGGTCTTGATATCGGAAGGTTATCGTTCGTATCCCCGGACCGGCACGTTAAAATCACCACCGCTGAAGTGCCCTTATTGGACAAGGCATTGAACCCCTACCATGAAATGTTCTATGAGCAGGGCCTGGCTGTAAACAAGTTCTTGAGCTTAGTCCAGTTACCCTGGGTAAACATAGTACCTTTCTTTCTTTCTTTTAGCTGTGGGTCCTGAGGCAGTAGCAGGTTATGGAGACCTCAGGACTCTATCCATGGACCTTGAAGTGGAGTGCATTGCTTGTTTTAAAAAACTCTAAATAAGCCTAGTTTTTATATTATCAAAGCTGAAGCCTGTATGAAGCCTGTTGCTATGAACAGTAATACGTTTGACGTACCCATTTAGCTCCATGTCAACTAGTGCTGCTATACATTATAGCTGCCTGCTACATCACAGCAGGGGACCCTGATGAAGGCTTTAGGTTGAAGGTCAGCAAAGTTTTGTAACCCGTGTTTTTTTTAAAACAAGGAATAAAGGATTTTTCTACCTGAACTGAACAGAGTTGCGTTGGACCTTCTTTACGTACGTGTGCCACCATCATTTTTCTTTCCACTGAATTTCGTAGGTTAAATACAAAGAACTCTTGTCCTGAAAAGTGCTGTAATGTATTTTGCAAGTGACTATATCTTCCTCACCGAATGGCAGAGTACATTTAGAGCAGTCCCTTTGTGGTGATAAATTGGACTGTGCACGCACGCATGCACGCACACACGCACACACACACACACACACGCGCACACACACACACACACACACACACACGCCACCACCACAACCACAGATAAGGACCATGATTCAATACAGTGGCTTTATCAGTATAAGAAAAAGCAGCACCAAACAGAAAAGTCTTTCAGCTTTTATACACAATAAGTGAGAGTTGAAGCAGACGACAAGCAGCAGTTTCCAGGTTTGTTCCAGATGATGTGAAGCATATAACAACGGAACACGTACTGCTGCTGCTTCTCCACATTTAGTTTATAGACTCATGGGTTCAGAAGGCTGAGCTGTCCCAGGTCCACAACCGGACCTACAGGTCTGTCCCAGGTCCCACTGGACCTACAAGTCTGTCCCAGGTCCAACTACTGGACCTACAAGTCTGTCACAAGTCCAACCAGACCTACAAGTCTGTCCCAGGTCCACAACCAGACCTACAAGTCTGTCACAGGTCCACAACCGGACCTACAAGTCTGTCACAGGTCCAACCAGACCTACAAGTCTGTCCCAGGTCCCAACCGGACCTACAAGTCTGTCCCAGGTCCAACTGGACCTACAAGTCTGTCCCAGGTCCCAACTGGACCTACAAGTCTGTCCCAGGTCCCAACTGGACCTACAAGTCTGTCCCAGGTCCCAACCGGACCTACAAGTCTGTCCCAGGTCTCCAACCGGACCTACAAGTCTGTCCCAGGTCTCCAACTGGACCTACAAGTCTGTCCCAGGTCTCCAACCGGACCTACAAGTCTGTCCCAGGTCTCCAACCGGACCTACAAGTCTGTCCCAGGTCTCCAACTGGACCTACAAGTCTGTCCCAGGTCCAATAACTGGACCTACAAGTCTGTCCCAGGTCCAAACCGGACCTACAAGTCTGTCCCAGGTCTCCAACTGGACCTACAAGTCTGTCCCAGCTCCAACTGAACCTACAAGTCTGTCCCAGGTCTCCAACCGGACCTACAAGTCTTCTACCGTGGCAAAATAAACAGTTTTTCTGTACTTTTACTGCTCAGTACTGGTGTTTTTTATATTTTTTATTGTACTGTCTCAATGTGTTGATGAATTGAATACACACATGCAGGACCTGCAGGGCATTTTCTTTGGTGTTATCCTTTTGGCATGATTGCACTAAAGTACCGTTATTCAATCAATCAAAGTCTGGAAGGTTGGTGATCTATAGCAAAAGATCAGATCATGTAATTCTTATTGATTTAATTGACAGATAGACAGCCAGTAGAAAGATCTAAGAACTTGGGAGTGACATAATTATGATCCACGTTATTTGGTATTAGTAAAGGAGTTGTGAATCAACTGCAGCTGTCTGCTAGATTTAATCCATTCAGGACGGGAATCCCTTTTGGTGCATTTTGTTATAGTTTTGCTGTTGAAAAATAGATCTACAAGCTTGTAGATCTGCTATTTTTTTGGAAAAATCGTGAAAATGTGCCAGTGCAAATAGTTACAAAATGTAATTGAGGGGGCTTTCATAGGCTACATATAAGACAAACGCACATGGAATGGGAAATAGAGGGGGAGAAATGGAAATGGTAGGGTTTTTTTGGGGTATTTTACTTTGCTACTGATTGTACGCAACAACAAGTATTGCATTGTGTGTTTGAGCTGACAGGCTCAGGTCATCTCAAGCGGCAGATGCAAAAATCGTTTTTTATATTTAAATTATATATTTCTTTAGGGGCATGTCATGTGATCTACCTGCAAAGCCTTTGTGATCTACTGGTAGATCGTGATCTACCTTTTGGGCACCGCTGTCTTACAGGAATCTGTCATGATTTAGAAGACATTGGTAGAATCTGGTGTGAGTCAAGGACACCTGTAGTGATATAGAACCGAACCGTTACAGTAGTCTAACTGAAGAGGAATGAATGCATGGACAAGTTGTTTTTTTTACCAAATCCTTGTGGAGACATAAATCCTTTAATCCTCGATAGAAGGCTGAACTTTGTAATCGTCTTAATGTGGCTGTTGAACTTTCCTTTCTGAGTCCATAACTACAAGAGGAGTACGTTGGCTCAACAATGAAAGCCTTAATCATGAATACATTAACCCATTCTGACCTGAGATCAGATTCATACGAGTTTTCCACTGGACACACACTGGTCTGATTAACCCATTCTGACCTGAGATCAGATTCTAAAAATGTCAGTCGTTCTTCGATTTTTCAAAAATAGCAGACCTACAAGCTCGTAGCGCGCCACTCGGTGGCGCGCTATGAGCTTGTAGATCTGCTATTTTTCAATAGCTAAAGCATAACATGATGCCAGCACCAAAATGGGTTCCCGTTCAGAATGGGTTAAACATAAGGTAAAGTATACCATGCGGCTCCTCGATAAATATTAGGCTGCAAATTGCGTGGCAGACGAACAATGGTGCTTTTGATCGACAGCCTTTTGGAAAACATAATGTGCTTTGTTAAGTATAACTAAACTACACATTCATGAATGCTGAATTCAAACTGAGTCAAACGAATAGCACACCATTCAAATGCTAAACCGTATTATTAAACATTTCTGAGCATTACAATGAGAGAAACACAATTTCATTCAGTATACACGTACTGTATGCGCCATAAAGGGGGACTTGATGTTTTGTCGGAGGCATCCCTCTGATGGCAACCCATCAGATGATTGATTGATTGATTGATTGACAGTTTTGCAGAATTACAGTACATTTCAAGCACAAACTCAATACGAAGACTGTCGTCCACTGTGAGTGGACGACCCGCAATTAAGCATTACACTTGTTTACAAGAGGTTCCACCATGTTCAATTCATCAAAACATTTGGAGACGTACAAATAGACACTACTATGTAGTTAAAGAACAGAACAGGAATGCATCATAAAGGAAGCCAAAATTGTACACTGTACAGTACAGTAAGTGGACCATGGTGACCCATTGATCCAAAGAAATCTTCTGAAAGAATATATATTCAAAGATTTGTGCCGCATTTTTTACGATTTTTCCAAAATAGCAGACCTACGAGCTCATAGCGCGCCACTCGGTGGCGCGCTATGAGCTTGTAGATCTGCTATTTTTCAATAGCTAAAGTATAGCATAATGCTTAGTTAAAACACCAAAAGGGGTTCCCATCCAGAATGGGTTAAGAAGGCAACCGGCCCGGTTCCACACGCTGCACAAGGTGCCCTTTTTTTCACTTGAGCTTCACCTGCCCCTCTAAATGTCTGTCTGTGCACGCCACTGTTGACAGCGTCCGAATGGGATGCAGCGCAATACATCCACACAGACCTTTGTCATCGATATAGCTGGGGGGGGGGGGGGGTGGAGCCGGGGGAAAGTTCAGAGTTCTCCCGCCTTGTCCCGGAATGCCATCTGGGACAAGGAATATAGGAGATAGACCAATAAGGGCCCCCCTGGAATGCTTTGGCCATGTCTTGTGTGTGTGTGTTTTTTTTTTAGATAGATAGATGGATAGATAGATAGATAGATAGATAGATAGATAGATAGATAGATAGATAGATAGATAGATAGATAGATAGATAGATAGATAGATAGATAGATAGATAGATAGATAGATGGATAGATGGATAGATGGATAGATAGATAATGAGGAAAGAACTCTAGAGAGAGAGAGAGAGAGAGAGAGACCCACTCCTATAGGCGATTGCTTCAATTGCTACCAGTTGTTTCTTTAAAAAAAAAAAAAAAGGATGAAACATTGATGGATGGCTCCATTTAATCAAGAGCTGCCTGTCCTTTGGAGTACCTTGGGCTTCAGACCAGAGCAACGTAAAGAATGGGACGTCGCATTGTGACACACGGTGGAGCGCCCCATTCATTTACCCTGTCATATGCGTGCATGTATGCACCCTCCTCCTCCTGCAGTCCTCCACCTCCCACCCCTCTCATCATGAATAGAAGATTGAGCAGTATAGGGAGGTGTTTCTCAAATTGGGGTCTCAAATTGGGGACCCCCTCCTTGAGGGAGTTCCAGGGGGTTCCCCCGCAGCAGGAACCAAATGGGCCCTTATTGGTCTGGAACTCTGAAGGCTCATCATACAGTATATAGTCTGGATTTTCGGTGGTTAGGTGACCACCGAACTACAACATGACATCACTGAGGTGACCACCGAACTACAACATGACATCACTGAGGTGACCACCGAACTACACCAGTAAGACGCGCAAACGCGGGAAGCGAACGCAGCTGAGACCCTGCAGATCATGTCTGTCTGTCTGTCTGTCCCGCTGTTACTGTATATGTGGACCTGGCCCCTTTTGTGCCCATATATGGAGCTGAGTGGACCTGGCCTTTTTTGTGCCCATATATGGAGCTGAGTGATTGCTGATGCAACACACTCCATATTTGGATAACAGGACAGACAGACACACACACAGACATGATCTGCTAGGTCTCATAGTAAGTGCTCACTGCGTTCGCAAACATGACATCACTGAGGTGACCACCGAACTACAACATGACGTCACTGAGGTGACAACCGAACCATTTGGTTCCATTCTCTCAGAGTTAAGATTTTACATATTTTATTTGGCTTTTGTTCTAGACTATAGAGGTATAGACACTTTTGATTCATATTGAACTCATTGATTTGCTTTAACATTTTTCATTTAATAATAATTGTGCTGCTGATATGACCTATATATATATAAAGCCAATTCTGATTATGCTACCGATTAATCGTGCATCCCTATACTCAAAACAGTTCTTACAAAAAACATGCAGTAATGCTGTTCTCTATACTGCCTCCCCCTGGCCAGCCAGGGCCCCTGATGGAGGGGAAAGGAACTGGTCTCTATACTGCCTCCCCCTGGCCAGCCGGGGCCCCTGATGGAGGGGAAAGGAACTGGTCTCTATACTGCCTCCCCCTGGCCAGCCGGGGCCCCTGATGGAGGGGAAAGGAACTGGTTGGAATAACGTGTTCCTTCCACGCGCTATACGTCCAACCAGGGAAACTCCCCCCTGTCAGGTGTAAAGGAGCAACTTGGACACTCAGGCATGAAGGAAGCATGAGTTCAAGTCCGTTTGCTCTCCCCAGGTTGGCGGAGGTTGTGTATAGAGCCCAGGATCACATTAGATAATTGACACAAGGGTGAAAAATGGGTCACAAAATCGTGGGATAAAAAAAATATATACAAAAAAAAAACAGTACTTGAGTAGGCTACTCTATACTGAGTTACTTTACACCACTACTGGCAAAGAGTATCCCTTCCGACATCACTGAAATGACCTCGGAGAACACTAGTCTAGTGCATCTGTTGGGAATTATATAATTTCTAAGCAGCCCTGGGTTCGAGCAGGGACACAAAAGCAGCATGCATAAGTCATGGCAGAAAGTCTGGATTCAGTTAAAAGTGTTTTCCTTTGCAGCTAAATTATGACGTGCCGGCTGAATTTTAACTCGAGTCGTAAACCAAAAATCTTGACTTGTTAACCCATTCTGACCGGGTACCCATTTTGGTGTTAGCATCATGTTATGCTTTAGCTATTGAAAAATAGCAGATCTACAAGCTCATAGCGCGCCACCGAGTGGCGCGCTACGAGCTTGTAGGTCTGCTAATTTTTGAAAAATCGAAGAACGACTGACATTTTTTTGAATCTGATCTCAGGTCAGAATGGGTTCATCAGAACAGTGTGTGTCCGGTGGAAACCTCGTATGAATCTGATCTCAGGTCAGAATGGGTTAAATGTTCTCGCCTACTGCAGGTAGCCATATGGCTAATGGCTCCTCAGAGCGCTACCAACCAGGGCCGGAGGAAAAGTATAACTACATTTACCTAAGTATACTGTACCTAAGTACAATTTGGAAGGATTTTTACTTTACTTTAGTTCTTCTCCATTTTCAATAATTCTACTTCTACTCCACACTCAAACGGTCGCAAAGGCAAATATTGTACTTTTAACTCCACGTTTAAAGGTATATTCAGTGATTTCACTTAATTCAAAAATCACATATTTTTTTGTTTTGTTGTGATAATCCTCTCTACTATAGAGTGTGCTGACCATATAAGGAGTTCCTCCCTGTCCCCAGTTAACCCCTGGGGGTCAAAAAACCTTAGGTTTCGTTTTTTGGCTCTCTATCTCTGATTGGATGAAAGGCCCCAGGTCCCAGCCAAAAACGAAACCTAAGGTTTTTTGAGTGAAATCACTGAATATACCTTTAACTTCACAAAACCACTTCAGACCACAGTGTATATAGGTACTGTATATGCAGGTAGGTACATGTACTTTGGCTATTTGAATATAGCAGATCTACAAGCTCAAAACGTAGATCTCAGTCGCCAGAACAAAGTATAGCCTACAGGTGTTTTTGATGAATATATCATGATTTAAAATGACGTTATAATGGGTTTGTATATATAGGGAGGGGGAGGGGGCAGCTAAAATTAATCAAATATCTAATTACTGAATCAAGTAACTTAAAAACTGTCCAGGGTGTTCACAAAAGACACAGAGTAGACGAAATTACCAAAAGTAAAAATATGCAAGTACTTCCATCACTGCCACAAACAACAAAACAAATAAATATATTTTATAACTAACAAAAATAAATTCTGTAAATAAAAATAAGAAGTATATGAAAATTGCTAGTCTACAAGTGACGAGGGGCAAAGTGTGCTTGTATATATAGCTGCTATTTTCACTAGTTTGGGTTGCGTTCCGACCTTAGCGCTCTCTTTTTTTCCCACTATTCCCTTCCCACTAGTCTCTTCATCCCACTAGTCCCTTCCCAGCATTTTGTCTAGTTTTTATCTGTTGACGAAATTGTCAGTATATTTAGTCTCATAGCTTTAGTCATCAAAGCTTAGTTCTCATTGAGTTTCCATTTAGTTTCCGTCAGTGAAAAAAAGGTATAGTCGACGAACATTTTTCGTCTTATAGTTTTAGTCGATAAAAACATCACTGAGTTTGAGAACCTCCACAAGAGTCCCAAAGTTATACCAGGCAGGGTGTCGGATTACAGGGGAGGAGAAGACGGTGTTGACAGAGGCTTTCCATTAGATTTGATATCAACTGAATAATCAGAGTTTAAAAGAGGGATTCATAAATGAAACTGGAGTGCCAAATATAAATGTGTTTGTCTCTCAAACGCCAAACTACAATATACTCAATATACAATATACTCCAAATACTACAAATACTTTATGAAAGAACCAGCCCTGTTTAAAATAGAGGGTCATTGTGACGACTATTTTTGTTATTAAAAATATATAGTAAATACATCTAAAAAGGGCTTCTGAATTAGAAACGTTTGTGGAAAGATAAAATAATAATAAATGTAGGACGTCCGTGGACAGGTTGGGGGAAAAAAATGTGTCATGGTTTTAAAAGCAATATAAAGACAAGATTCCTACAATAACTAATGAGGCAGATCAGACTGTTCCCAAATAGCCGCTGGGGAGTTATACATCAGAGCATATGCAACGTTACATTCATCACAGGGTCCTGTGCTGTCATCGGAGCCCCACCTGTCCCAAAAGGCAAATGAATCCCATATGCGTTAAACTTTGTCCGTCTCTCGGCACTCTGCTCTGCACTGGGAGACATGAAACATCTGTCTGAGTCAAGTCTCTGCTACACATCACATCACACACCCTGTCCCTGACACAGAGGGGTACTCTCTGATTAAAAAGTGGCAATAATACCACAATGTATGCCCATTTTCACAAGTTTTTTCCTCCCCAATTATTTCCCCTCAAATTCTTTTGAAAAAAAGGCCATATTTTCTCTGTTTGGTTAATGGTTAATGCTCCGTTATCTAGGTCGTCCTCCTCCGTAATCATAATCTAAATCTGCAAAGTAACTAATAACCTTAAGTTTTCAAATACTTATAGTAAACAGTAGACTACATTGCAACATTGAAGTTGAAGTATATCTAATAGTTACTGTGTCAGGAGGTGGTTTCCAGGTAGGACCCAAATGCGAGGAAGTTTAATTAGACAAGAGGTTTGCAGGAGAGCAACACTATCAAACGAACAGACTTTGAAACTCAGGATACAAGACAATAATCCAACAGAGAACACCGCCAAACACAGGGCTGTAAATGGGCACAACGATTAACAGGACACAGGTGAACTCAAATCAAATCAACACAAGGATTGGCTGAGGGGGAAAACAAGAAACAAAGAACCAAAAATCAGGGAAGGTGAGACAAGGCAGGAAACTATACTACAAAGGAGGACAGGAAACACAAAAGCATCACTTCAAAATAAGAATCAGGAACACCATATCATTATGAACCAACACACATACATAGGCACACACATAGGTGAACGCGGACATTGCTGTTCCTTGGAGTGGTTGCACCACTCAAACATCCCAAACTATTATCGCAGAGAGCTCACTCTCACTGAGCAACATACAGAACCTGCAGTTGAAATGTGAACAAACAGATGCTCTGTATACTGTACCCCTCACTGCAGTCATATCACTCCTTGTCTCTTTCCACTGTGTGTATAATGTGGCTCCCATGTTTTTGTGTGACCGCATAAATATCAGATCTACAAGGTCACAACAAGGTCTATATTTATAACAAAGCCCCCGCAAAAAAACAAGAAAGGGAATTTGTTAGGCTGGCAGCATTGCAGTGTTTGTATTGCATAAGATGAAAGTCACACAAAGACATATATAGAAGCCACATTATATACATACGCTCAGTGGAAAGAGAAAACAGTGATCAAAGAAGTGATGAGGGGGCATGCAGGTAGGTAGGTAGGGTGCCATGTCATTGTTCCGACAACCCACTATTCTGACATCCCGTTGGCCCGACAGGCCCCATTACTATAACCCTATCTCACCGGAGAGACCGGCGGTGACAGCCGGAATGTGTAAACGGCACCGGGGAGCAGTATATGGGTCGGCAGCGCCCCAGCCTACATGTGTCCTCCGTGAGGAGGAAGCCCAAAGGTCAAAGGTCCTCTGCAACAGGTTGCAGAGGACCGTTAAAACAGCAGCTAAAATCATCGGCAGCACAGAACTACCCAGTCTCCATAACATCTACACCACTCGTTGTATGAAAAAAGCCCACAACATCATGGAAGACACCAGCCATCCCGCAAATACCCTGTTCAAACACAGCAACACAGAGATGTACGTAGTGAAAACTATTGCAAACGGCCTCCAGTATAAAAGACTAATTTCCCTCAAAAGTGTACTTAAATGTACTTTACGCCACTGAGCACATTAACACAAATCAATCTCAATCTAAGTTATCTATCTCTAAGGGGTGGGGTGGGGGCTGGGGGGGATCCCTCTTTGGCTGAACGCGAAGTGGTATTATGTTTGGTTTCAATGAGAGAGCCGCGCACGCACACACACGCGCGTTTATGAGGTGCTTGTGTTTGTAGTACGGGCAGCGAGCGAGATTCAAATTGAGAAGAATGCCCGCACACTCAATGTTAGCTCCATTTAGATCCTTTTAATTACCAGAGGTTTCGACAAGCTGTCTCTCCCTGATGCCGCGATGACGACAGCTCGTCGAAACCTCTGGTAATTAAAAGAATGGGTTGGTTGAACGCCGCCCGGCAGTCTTATAATGTCTCCCGTGGCAATGCGCTGATGATGACGACTGCCCTGCATGGGAGATGTTTGCTCTCCTGTGTGTAGGCTACGTCCAGGTGGCTTATATCCCTGTTGTTTTTGGCATAGCACATTTCTAGTTTTAGGAGCCACAGGTTAGTTAGTGTTAACCTGCCACGCATGTTGGGAGCGGTGTTGTCGGACTAATGCCTGTCGGACTGTTGGTATAATGTTTAACCAACATGTGCACTCCCGGTTGATGCATACGAGTCCAGAGGGTTCTGTTATGACTGCATGCTGTAGTGTTTAGATGGTTCTGTTATGACTGCATGCTGTAGTGTTTAGATGGTTCTGTTATGACTGCATGCTGTAGTGTTTAGATGGTTCTGTTATGACTTCTCCTCTGCATGCTGTAGTATTAACAGTATTTACAGCATGCAGTCATAACAGAACCATCTAAACACTACAGCATGCAGAGGAGAAGTCATAACAGAACCATCTAAACACTACAGCATCCAGAGGAGAAGTCTTAACAGAACCATCTAAATACTACAGCATCCAGAGGAGAAGTCATAACAGAACCATCTAAACACTACAGCATGCAGAGGAGAAGTCATAACAGAACCATGTAAATACTAGGCCTGCCCTACACTATGCAGAGGAGAAGTCATGACAGAACCATCTAATACTACACTATGCAGAGGAGAAGTCATAACAGAAACCACGTTTCAGCGATGATGGGGAAGGTTATAGGGACAGACAGTCACATAACGGCTCGGTTAAGACGCGATGCGTCTTGCGTTACAAACTAATTAGATTCTCTAATGCCAGCCTATATTAATTAAGATGAAATGGTCGTATATACAGTAAGGGGAGGGGGGGGGGGGGGGACGCGGGACATGAATGCACGAAGGACTTCTACAATGGCCGTCATTTACGCACGCACGCACGGACACGCACACAGAGGAGAGGTGTAACAGGAGTAGAGAAGAGACAATGTCACGCGTTTGAAACGTGAAAGAGTGAAATTGCTCTTTTCACGGCCCAGAGCACATCTCTGTCTTCGTTATTCCTGTCTCTCCAGAGACAGACAGTATAAAGATGAGACTGTGTATACTGTGTGTGTGTGTGTGTGTGTGTGTGTGTGTGTGTGTGTGTGTGTGTGTGTGTGCGTGTGTGTGAAGTCACCTCTATATATTGTCGGGTGGAAACCTCGTCTCATGATGAGTTTTTTGGCCCAAACTGTTACTTCTCAGTTCTTCTCACTCAGGTAGCCTATATATGGACGGGGAAGAAAAACAAAAATGGCAGATCTTACAAACATATTGCAGATATCTGAGCTTGTAGATCGGCTTGTTTTTGTTACTTTTGTGTGACACCGTATTAGCATAACGAAGATAAGAATGGCATTTAATTGACAAAGAAAACACTTTCTCTATTCCGACAGCGACATAATACAGTCTGTCAGACAGACAGACAGACAGACAGACAGACAGACAGACAGACAGACAGACAGACAGACAGGAGATGTTTGTGGAAAAGATGAACCGAAACGATTAAGAACTAATTGCAAATAAAGAGAGAATTGTTTATTTTGAGGGAGTGGCAAAGATGAACGTCTTATACAATTAGTGTGACTGTGTGAGGACCAAGGTGAACACACACACACACACACACACACACACAGTCCCTTTTAATTACTTTGCCTTCTCAAAATTCTGCCTCAGCAGCTTCGTCATGCACTTCACTGCCTTATGTCTGCAGGGTGTGTGTGTGTGTGTGTGTGTGTGTGTGTGTGTGTGTGTGCCGCTGTGCGTGTGCGCTTATTTAAGTGAGGTGAAGAGAGAAAAACAGACAAGCCAACAATAGCCAAGCAAGTGCACGTGCGTGTGCATGCGATTGTGAGAGGGAGTGAGAAAGAAATAACTAAGAGACAAAGTGTGTGTGTGTGTGTGTGTGTGTGTGTGTGTGTGTGTGTGCGCGCACGCGCGTGTGTGTGTGTCTGCGTGTGTGTGTGTGTGTGTGATAGGCATTTCCGTGTCTCTGTGCTTCTTTTCAACTTGCTCAGCGAGCCATGTGGTCGCTCTTGTAAACGGCAAAGATACTTGATTACTTTGTCAGTCTTTTTAAGTGGCTTTCACTTTGTACGGCAGAGAGAGAGAGAGAGAGAGAGAGAGAGAGATAGAGGGTATACTGTATATGGGAGGTGAAGAGAAGTGAGTGGTGGAAAGACTACATGTGAGACACTATAAAGATGATAGGAAGATATTATTCAGCGATGTTGTTCCCTGCGGAGACCATGTGAGGTACACAGTATAGGAAATGTCTGTCTGACTGAAGTTATCACCTTCACCGTCACCTTCATAATGTGTCGAGGCCATCACTGACTGACACGGCCTGCTAGGTTTGTTTTTCATCCTTTATTTATTTACCCAGGTTAAACACTCAAACACCCCCTTTTCTTTTTGTTGTTGTTGCAGAAAATAGACGATCGATGCATTGTGAGCTTTGTCGACCGGCTATTTTCAGCGAAGAGTACTATGTAGACGAATAACAGTTTAAGTCCAAATTGTATTCTGGACCCCTCCACGAAAAGGCCTAGTTGTCCTGACCTCTTATCCATCCTTTATAGAGCACCGAAGTCTGACGTCCCTTCCAGTAGAGGGCGTCAGTCCCCAGGTTCATGCATTTGTTTAGTTGCATTGAAATCCCCATTGAGGCGATTTTAGATCGCCTCATATAACAACTGTGTTTGAAAAATAAACATGTCACCCCGGCCGCTTCACTCATATGGATATGAAGAATCAACTGACTGAGAGAAAACGCTAATGTTACTGCTGCTGAATTAGTTACATTTTCGCTAGAAGCAGACTGTATCATATATGAGTGACTGACTGTTGCAAAGGATACAGACACACCTCCCTAACAATAACGCAGAGACAGCTTGTTTATTTTTGGACCACAACGCTTATAGTAGACGATATTAAGATCACCCCATGTTATTCTCCATAGAGAAATTACTTCCGCGAACCAGGGGAATCGTCGGGATGAGCGAGTTACGTCAGGACTTCGGTGCTCTATACAGTATGGATCATTAGTGTGGACTGTTATTTAGACCCTTTCTCACCAAGGGTCTCGGGGGCAGTGACGTGCAGAGAGGCACTTTTGGACAAAAACAGCAGATCTACAAGCTATTTTCGAGTGGAGAGATGCAGGTGTAACGACATGGATCTCTAAACTAATTTGTTCAACAAAAAAATGCTGCGTTCAAGTTCAGGGAGACTTTGGAGGAAAAAAAGCAATTATCCTGAATGCAGACTTTGGGTATATGGCAAGGAAAGGAGCCAAGGAGGGGCATGTGCATTTCTTTCACCATGTAGTTATAGTAAACGCTGCATGCGTGGTCTGGAGAGGGCAGTTGTATTACAGACGGGTAAAAGGGCAGGGGCTGAAGCCCCCTTTGATGTCTATGTGTGCGTCGTGTGAGCCATAACTCTCCACCCCCAGATTTGTTTCCTACCGGAGTACGGGAGATCGAGCCAAGACGACACAGGTTGGTTCTTTATAAACGGGCATTTATTTCGGGCAGTCTTCTCATCCCTCAGTTGTTCCATCCATGCCGTGAGAACTATATATATGTCCACACAAAATAATAAACACATAATCAACAAAGTGTATCACAGTACATAATATTGATCCAACAAATGAAATACATGTAGAAATGAGCGATGTCCATCGATCAAAACAAACAACATCAAAGACTATAATCTAATATAAAATACCTCGTTGTACCACTTGTTGTGAAAATAGGTTCTTGATGCTTGCGTGAGTCTTTAGAATGTCTCTTTGACCATTTATCCTTAACTTCTGTTCTTTAATAACTTTAGCAGTGCAAACACACTACAATGCTGCAAGTGTAGGCTACTGCTTCCTTGTGCAAACCAGAGTCTGAGTGAGTGAGACAAAGTTTGTACCAGCTGTGTGCAATGCCAGGCAATCATGCATCAATCAGGCAATCAACCATGGTCCAGCTGTGTTGCTACTGACAGACAGGGAACTTGGTTCTGCCTCAGAAAGTTACCATCACATCATGTTTTTACATTCTTTAACCTCATATGAAATCAATTATGAACCACATATTAATTATTGCATCATGAAATTATTACGAATTATGTTTTATGAACTCATGACCATGAATTGTTGTATTATAGGTATTTTAGTATAGTATAAGCATTTTAATAACAGCACTTACACTCCTCTAACTTTTATATAGGCCAGCTTCTCTAAAGCCTACCTTTTTCCACCAAAAGAACAGTTTGTTCCATGCAGCTCTAGAACTGGTTCCGTTTTTTAGATTCTTCGAACCTTGGTTGCTTTCTCATTCTCTGCGTCCTAATAAATAATCAGCACTTTGGCTATATCAGTGTGTGCAGCCACTCTTTTGTCTTTGTAAGACTTAACCTTTTAGCTTAATTTCACTGAACCGCCAGCCGTTTTTTTTGGTTCCAGTTCCGAAACAACTAAGGTCAACATTCAGGATGTCTTCAGAGCTGTTGGGAGAATGCAACAGGAACTAATTAGCTCTAATTAGTATTCAGTGTCATTTCTCATTTCACTTTGCAGTTGTTCTGTCCCCCTGTACCATGTTGATCTGTATTGTATTGTGTATGGTCATGGTGTTGGGTGCCTGCACATATGCACACATGGCATCAACGCATGGTGTTGTGTGTGGGAACCCCACACTTTGTCCTTCTTTTATCTGTATTGTACTGTGTTTTTGTATGGTCATGGTGTTGGGTGCCTGCACATATGCACATATGCACACATGGCATCAACGCATGGTGTTGTGTGCAGGCGCCCTAATAGCCCTATACACTTTGTCTTTCTTTTATCATTTACTTTTTAAGAGCCTGCCCTGCAGGGACTACAGATGGAATGTAGCTTTGGCTAACTCTGGCCCGTTTACATTGATGTGAAAACTGACATGTTGATTAATGATTAATGAGCGTGGTCCCTGTCAAATAAATGAATAAATAAATCCTTATACTTACTAGACATAAGTTCCTCTCGTTCCTATTGGAACATTGGGCGACGAGTCCCCTCCATTTGCTTCAGTCTCTGGCGACCCTTTCTTGCTCCGTGCCAGCTGCATGACACCCATCTCGCTTATTATTATTATTATTATTATAGGTCTTCCTTGTGCCTATGGAGGGAAAATAATGTATTCTGCAAATAACCGCCATCAGATTGACGATGGCCTATATAGCCTTAAGCATCGTATTTGAAAACAAAGTTAATATATAAAGTAAGGAAACACTGTATGCTTGAATCTGTCAGGGCTATATATAAATATATATATATTTGTTTCTGGTGATATTATTCTCCACACATTTTGTTTGTCCTCCACCTGGAGACTGATCCCTCCGTGCCACCGGTAGTACTAGGTACCTCTGGCTCAGACGTCTCCCCTTCAGAGGGACTAAAAGCAGGGCTGGGGAAAGCTTTCAGACAGATCACTTAAGCTGTTTAGACCTGAGAACACATTCTACAAATTAATGTCTTATAACAGCATCTCAACAACATCTCAAGGACCCCAAGAATGATATGTAATTGGCCACCGACCCCCATCTGAAAATATCTTGCTCCAGGGAATTCCCCCCCAGAAGTAAAAACTTGAGTTAAAAACGTGTGCTCTGAAAGAATATATATTCAAATATGTGCGCCACATTTTCACGATTTTTCAAAAATAGCAGACCTACAAACTCGTAACGCTGCACTCAGTGCCGCGCTATGAGCTTGTAGATCTGCTATTTTTTCAATAGCTCAGGAGTTCCCGTCCTGAATAGGTTATGCTGTTTTCCAAAGCAGGTGCCAGACAGTGAAAAAGAAGGACCACTGCTTGCTTGTATGTGTCTCATTAAAGCCTGTTAATTAGAAGAGCATGAGTCATTAATTTAATAATAAATCCTGTCAAGTAAACGAGTCAGTAATTTATTCTGACTATCTTATGGGGGAGAAAGGTTGCAGGCATGGCAGTGGCACACATCAAGGAATAATAATAATAATAATAATAATGATTGTTCTTGATGTGTTTCACCTGTGGATACAGATCAAAAAGAGTTGCACCACCCCTGGACTACATGTTTAGAAATGAAAAGCAGAATATTATAAGAAATTCATGCAAGACACATGGCGGCACACACTCTCTCCTTTACAAGTATACATCAGGGGGGCAGTCAGACAGATATTTTGTGAAGCCACTAAGGAAATCGGGAAAGTTCATAATAATGGCCTGTTGTGGCGCTGTCATTGGGCCCAAAAAACCCCATAGCTCCATAGAGTACCATGTATTTGGGCCCAACTTCACCTTCACCCAATTGGATCTACAAAGATGGCGACTTACAGTTCAAGGACTGACAGGCTTCATTTTACGTCCATATAACACCCGGAGAACGCTTTGTCCATATTTTTTACAGTCTATGGGAGAGAGGTACACATGCATGCATGATTCATGTATTGTACACAACAATATAGGCCTATGCTTAAGTACAAATTTGGGGAATATACTTTAATGGAGCATTTTAAATTCTAATATCTCAGAGGAAAATATTGTACTTTTTTTTGTAGGCAGGAAGACAGACAGACAGACAGACAGACAGACAGGCAGACAGGCAGACAGGCAGGGCAAGGCAAGGCAAGGCAAGGCAAGGCAGGCACATACATCTATGGGCAGGCAGGCAGGCTGAACTAATGTTGCTGGGGACCCACTGAAACCTTCTGAAGGACCCCTGGGGGTCCCCGGATTCAGGAAGCACTGGATATGAGTGGAATTTTATGGACGATCCCCACAGAAATGTCCTTCAAAGAGATGATGTTGATATTAACACTGAGAAGGAGAGAGAGAGAACAAGAAGGAATTAACTACTTCATTTTGCCAATAATATGAAAGAGATTTGGTGCAGAGGGAAATGCTAGGCGAGAGGATCTATTATACATGGAGCCCTGGTCAAAATGTAAAAGTATGAGTCAGTTAGTAGGCAAGTGACAACACAGAAATGTGTGTGGGGAGGAATCAATTGGATACTATTGGGGGGAAATGGGAGTAAAAACAAGAATTGGCAACTAAAATAAATAATATAAATAAAACAGCCCTTATAATGGCAGTGATGTGATGTTTCAAAAACTCTCAATGATACGAATATGTTCACAGTGTCATGTCAATGTCTATTATATATTGTCTTTGTGACCTGGCAAAATTGGCTGCTTCCATTGTTTGTACTAAAGTTTGCTAGACAGCGACATCTTGTGGTTTAAGTGAGTTTGTGAAAATTCAACAAATGATGAGTCAAAGACAAACAGAGTAACAGACTGGTTGGTTTGTTTGATTGATTAGTTATTTGATTGATTGATTGATTGATTGATTGATTGAAACAATGCTAAAAAAGTAACACAAAAAGCCCTGATGATAATGATAATAAGTTAATTTGAGTTAATGAGATAATGAGTTTATTTATATAGCACACTTCTAGACAAAGTCACAACGTACTTTACAATTTACATCAAAAGAAAACAACAAAAGATTAATCCATGCAATAGCAGGCATATTAAAAATAACAAAACATACATAATAATTCAAAAATTACGTTTAAGAAAATGTTAATGGTGGCTTGTTTTTTATCGTTTATTCATCAATACTAGGAGCAGTAAATATTTATTATTTACAGAAAAGGTCATCTATTTCGGTTGATGTTCACCTATAAAGGTCTAGCTCTGGTCCATAGCCTTACTGCTTCGATTCTGCCCTGCAGTAAGGGCATAATCGAAGCAGTAAGGTTATGGACCAGAGCTAATAAAGGTCCATGTCAACAACAGTGTGGTCACCTCAGTTTCCGTAGTGTAGTGGTTATCACGTTCGCCTAACACGCGAAAGGTCCCCGGTTCGAGACCGGGCGGAAACAGGTTTTTACTTTTTTTTTTACCCCCACGTAGGCTAGTACGAGCCGAGATATAGAGCCGTCGTCTCTCAACAAATTGATCTATTTTGGTGTAATATAATATAATAATATAGCTTTCAAATGAACGTGAACTCGTCTGGTTTCTTTGCGGAATCAAAAACAAAAAGAAACACAAAACGTTGGACAGCGCCCGTGGTTCGATCCCCCGCTTCACTTTCGATCACAGGAGATGGAAATTCATAACATTTGAATGAAGTAACCACTGAGCTAAGCCAGCGCACTAAGTTGTGCCTGAAATACAACCTTTATACTGCGGTCTCCTGCTGCCAGATTTGCACAAATAAAATACATAATCATTTTGGGGGTCCTTGACATGATCACACATGTTTGAGAGAACCACAGTGGTTCATACCACATTAGAAACAAGCCCAAATCATACAAGCCCAAATAAACAACTACACTTTAGAAACAAGCCCAAATAATCAACCACACTTTAGAATTTCAAGCCCAACTCGGCAACTATACTTTAGAAACAAGCCAAATTAATCAACCACACTTTAGAAACAAGCCCATAAAAGCGCAACCTACATTTACGTTTCTCTGGGGTATCATCAAAATCAAACAGAAACACAAAACGCTGGACAGCGCCCGTGGTTCGATCCCCCAATTGACTTTCGATCACAGGAGATGGAAATTCAAAAACCTTTAGAATGAAGTAACCACTGAGCTAAGCCAGCGCAATGAGTTGCGCCTGAAATACACCCTTTATTCTATTCATATTCTATGTTTTAATTTACCATTTATATATTTGACAAACAGTTTTCAGAACACCAAACCGTATTCTGAATACTGTTTGTCAAATACGAAATTAGAATTCAAATGACCGTAAAATACACGGACCGTTTCTCTGGGGTATCAAAATCAAACAGAAACACAAACACAAAACGCTGGACAGCGCCCGTGGTTCGATCCCCCAATTGACTTTCGATCACAGGAGATGGAAGTCGATTCTTTAGAATGAAGTAACCACTGAGCTAAGCTAGCGCAAAGAGTTGTGCCTGAAATACAACCTTTATACTGCGGTCTCCTGCTGCCAGATTTGACTAGAAAGATAAGCAACCATGTATATGAAAACAAGTCCAAAAGATGCACCTATGCAAAAAAGGTAATTGTGGGATTAAATCTTGTCCCCAACTCCCTGACAACACATTTTATTTTCACAAATAAACACATGTTTGAGAGAACCATTGGTTCATACCACATTACTGTTTAGATGGTTCTGTTATGACTTCTCCTCTGCATGCTGTAGTATTTAGATGGTTCTGTTATGACTTCTCCTCTGCATGCTGTAGTATTTAGATGGTTCTGTTATGACTTCTCCTCTGCATGCTGTAGTGTTTAGATTAGGGTGGCCAGACATCCGGTTTCACGCCGGACAGTCCGGTTTTAGACCCACCTGTCCTCCTCCCACCTCAACCTCTGGCCGGACACATAATTGTCCGTTTTTTTGTGATATACAGTGCTTGTGCCATAACTGTCATTTACGTCGTCTGCCTGGGTATTAAAATCTCCGCAGCGCTGCTCAGCTCCGAAGCGAGCCGGCCACACTGTCTTAAAAAGAGTGAGGGTGAGGCGAGTGGAGACGTTCGGAGTGTTGCCATGTCCGCTTAATTATAAGCGACTTTGGGCTTGTTTTATATAATAGGCTACTAAGCCTAGTCAGGCTTCTTTTGGGCTTGTTTTCATAGACATGGTTGTTTGGTTCTCTTCCAAAACCTGGCAACACTGCCAGTGGGATGGTCGGTTTGTTTGTTGAGCTCTCACAATCACTTTAGTATAGTTGATGCAGAGATAAATAAGCCAAATATGCCGAAATGAAAAACTACATTTAATGAGCAATGGAGCAAGGAACTCGACATCATAAAGAAAGGGAGGCTAAAGCACTGTGAATATATAGGCTACTGGCATCATTCTATGTCCCACACCGATGACCATAAGACTGTATAAAAAAAAACACAAGAAAGAGATTAAACATAAAACATATCTAAACATCAAATAAAATAAATTGATTATAAAATGAATGGCCTTTGTGGTACCCTATAATTTAAAAAGGTTAATTTAATTAGCAAATATATGTTCTCTGTGGACATAATGCTGGAGAGGATAGTGGTGAAAATCAGGTGCAATAGTAGTAGTAATAATATTAATATCTGGGGGGGGGGGGGGGGGTCGGGGGAGCGAGCCCCGCAAAAAGTGTCCTCCTTTCTGAGGTCTTGCAGGTGGCCACCCTAGTTTAGATGGTTCTGTTATGACTGCATGCTGTAGTGTTTAGATGGTTCTGTTATGACTGCATGCTGTAGTGTTTAGATGGTTCTGTTATGACTGCATGCTGTAGTGTTGATGGTTCTGTTATGACTGCATGCTGTAGTGTTGATGGTTCTGTTATGCCCGACCGGCCCCGACATGGGGACACTGTCTACGTCCCATCGCCTGGAGGGACGGTCGCGAAGTAACCTTCACTGCTGATAGGCCAACGTCGAACCAACCCGCCGGTCGCATACTGCCTGCGCCGCGTAGCCAATGGGGCGCGTCCTTATTGAAATGTGAAAAAATGGCGGCTCTGTGTAGTGAGTTTGGGGATTTGAAACAAATCAAAAAGGATCTAATTTCAGTGATATCCTTGTGCAAAGAGAGAGGTCTTGTGCACAGCGTCAAATGGTAAGAATCACTCTGACATTTCATATTTATTTTAAACATTACATTGATGACCATGGTGTCTCTGCAATGTTTAATACGATATACAGTGCTAGCTAACATCACCGACTTTACCTTTATACCTCAACACCTGTGATATTCCGGATAATATTTCGAATACAGTGTCCATTATATGCAGTTTTTGAGTATTAACCTGTCGGCTCGAGACATACTTCTTCACTCTTGCTTTTATTTGAGCTTTTAAAACCCTTGTTATGCATGTCCTGCCTTCTTAAGGCATTACAGTAGTAATGCTGTATAATACAGTAATAGCAGTGAATACTTATTCACTGCTATTATTTTGTTGTTTTTGTGCCTTTTTGCTTTACTTTTTTGCTCTGTAAAACACTTTGATCGAGCTGCATTTCATGTCATGAGTCTAAATCCAAAGCTCTACCCTAAAACCATCGAGATTGTTGTTTACAGTCATATATGAAAGGGTAACAAGATGAATTTTCCCCAGTGAGGGGTGGGAGAGGCTGGACAGCAGACGGCTGGACTTTGAATTTCTCTAACTATAAACTTTCATGAGTACAAAGTGAAGTACAAATATAATTCAACTACATTGAAGTCTGTTCACAGAAGTTGTTGTAGGATATGTGGGGGATTATCTGACGAGGTACCATTTGAGTGTGCAAAACCTTACATAATACTAATAATACTAAATTGTTTATAGGGTTTACAGGGCTTCAATGAAAGCAGTGTATGGGCAGCACTGTCTTGATGAATGTGGACAGTTTAGGGCAGTAGATTAAAAATAACAATAAATGGTAAATGGTGCATTTTTTTATATAGCGCTTTACATAGATTGTATACATTACATTCACCCATTCATACACACATAACACATCCATACACTGATGGTGGAGGAAACCATGCAAGGCACTAACTAACTAGCCGCAATTTGCAACTCTAGGATTCTTTTGGGTTGCAATACCCTCCATTGACTCCCCATTCATCCAATTTGTGTTTGCGATCTGCTTGTATTAAACAACGTTAAACTCACCAACCAACATTGCAGCTCTAGGCCAAGCTTGAATTATCCTCTTTCTTTCTATCTGCCAAGCTTTTGTTTCATAAAAATCCACCGTAGACATGTTCTGTTCTGAGCTATACTTTCAGTGAAGAAAGTCTGTGCAGGTGATTCTTTTTCCGTCCTAAAGTCGGCTCTTCGGTGCTACTGAAAATGTCTCACGAGCCGAAAATCATTTCGGCTCTACAGCGCCGAAACAGCGGTAAAATAGGAGTATGAATCGGCCCCTAACAGTCAACACTTCTAGAACTAAAGTGGTTTAGTGATTCATTGTATTGAACATTCTTTGGCTCAAAGTAGTGTTAACGGTTTACATCTTAAAGATTATAATTCTTCCTACTTCCTGACTGTGTGTGAATGTTCAGGGCTTCAGAGTTGGCGTTCGCGTTGGCGCCTCTTTCCAAGGATGAGCTGCCCCCACCGGCCCCCTTCACAGAGGTTTGTATAAGACAGCGCACTATATAAATGTCCCCCACCCACCGGCCCCCTTCACAGAGGTTTGTATAAGACAGCACACTATATAAATGTCCCCCACCGGCCCCCTTCACAGAGGTTTGTATAAGACAGCACACTATATAAATGTCCCCCACAGGCCCCTTCACAGAGGTTTGTATAAGACAGCACACTATATAATTAATGTCCCCCACCGGCCCCCTTCACAGAGGTTTGTATAAGACAGCACACTATATAAATGTCCCCCACCGGCCCCCTTCACAGAGGTTTGTATAAGACAGCACACTATATAAATGTCCCCCACAGGCCCCTTCACAGAGGTTTGTATAAGACAGCACACTATATAAATGTCCCCCACCGGCCCCCTTCACAGAGGTTTGTATAAGACAGCACACTATATAAATGTCCCCCACAGGCCCCTTCACAGAGGTTTGTATAAGACAGCACACTATATAATTAATGTCCCCCACCGGCCCCCTTCACAGAGGTTTGTATAAGACAGCACACTATATAAATGTCCCCCACCGGCCCCCTTCACAGAGGTTTGTATAAGACAGCACACTATATAAATGTCCCCCACAGGCCCCCTTCACAGAGGTTTGTATAAGACAGCACACTATATAAATGTCCCTTTCACACCGTTTTTATTTAATAAGACTATGTGAAATGGACAATATATCCTCAGTTTCGTATATTGTGAAGCCGTACTACACTATGAGACTTTTGTTTAATCTGGATTCTGGAGAGGGAATTTGGGCAATTCTGCTTTTCGGTACTTTCTCTCAGTTTGCATAAGACAAGACACTGAATGATCTGTACCTCTTGGTTCCCGGAAGTCTTTTCTCTATGGAGAGAATAACATTGCGTATAACATCTCGTAATAAAGCATTGTGGTCCAAAAATAAACAGGCTGTCTCTGCGATATTTTTTTTAATCGTTTACGGTAGTCAGTCAGTCATATTTGATACAGTGTCTGTTTCTGGTCAAAAGTTGAATAATTCGGTGGCGCTGGCAGTGACATTAGTGATTACCATTATTATTATTAAAAAATCATAAAAAACATTATGAAAGACACTTCCCACCCCGCTCACTCACTGTTTGAACTGTTGCCATCAGGCAGACGTACGGCACAGAGTGATCAAGTCCAAGACCAACAGATTCAGTAACAGCTTCTATCCCACAGCGGTACTGTAGTTGCACTCAATGCTGCTAAGAAATGATCTGTTGCTGCGACACTTTTAGTTTTTTTATCTGCTATCTTAAAGTACAATAAGGGTTTGTTGTGCGATAACAGCTGAAATGACATGTTTGTGCATTAGTGCTGCTGGGGTTGTGCAATAACAAGAAGTCATGTGTGTTTTGTTTTAGCTTGTATACAGTATGTTGTTTTGTGATATGATGCACTGATTGGTTGGCACTTTTAATTTCGTTGTACACGTTGCAATGACAAATAAAGATCTATCTATTATTTGGCCCAAGTCCTACTTTGACCTGTCTCTCTCATCCCCGTCAGGATGATGCTCTGGACCTGGACGCTCTGGGTTTGGCCAAGTCCTACTTCGACCTGAAGGAGTACGACCGCGCCGCCTACTTCCTGCGAGGCTGTCGCAGCCAGAAGGCCTACTTCCTGTACATGTACTCCCGCTATCTGGTGAGACTCCGCCTCCTCCTCCTCCTGGGTCCTAAAGATATCGCTTTGTCTCTGTCGGGGTGGAGAAACCTCGTAAAATGTTGCCAAACGCTGTTACTTTTCAGGATTCTAATTAACCCATTTTGGTGTTTACGTCGTGCATTACGTTGTGCTTTAGCTTTTGAAAAATAGCAGATCTACAAGCTCGTAGCGCGCCACCGAGTGGCGCGCTACGAGCTTGTAGGTCTGCTATTTTTGAAAAATCGAAGAACGACTGACATAGAAACATAGCTTTTTCGGAAAACTGTCAGGTCAGAATTCTCAGGTCATTCTCAGGTCAGAATGGGTTAAAAAAAAGAAGACAAAAGTAAGTATCAGATCTACTAGTGTCTCTTAGACTCTGAAAGTATAACAAATAAACCACTTAAACCATATTGGTGTGAATCAGATCCCCTAGTCCGCATCGTGTTGTTGTGATGCGTCAACGTCGTGATCTTGTAGAGCTGCTATCTTTGGGAATTTCCACCCATGACTCTCAAAGTGTCAAACATTTCACTGCGTATACTTAGGGCCGATTCATACTCCTATTTTACCGCTGGTTCGGCGCTGTAGAGCCCAAATGATTTCGGCTCGTCAGAAATCTTCAGTAGCACCGAAGAGGATGGTACCCCCCCCGAACCTCAAATGACGTCACATTGTAGGCTCTACAGAGCCAAATGACGTCACATTGTAGGCTCTACAGAGCCAAATGACGTCACATTGTAGGCTCTACAGAGCCAAATGACGTCACATTGTAGGCTCTACAGAGCCAAATGACGTCACATTGTAGGCTCTACAGAGCCAAATGACGTCACATTGTAGGCTCTACAGAGCCAAATGACGTCACATTGTAGGCTCTACAGAGCCAAATGACGTCACATTGTAGGCTCTACACTCTACAGAGCCAAATGACGTCACATTGTAGGCTCTACAGAGCCGAACCCACTTTTATTCGGCTCTAAAATAGGAGTATGAATCGGCCCCAAGAAAGAATAACTTTCAGAAAATAAACGTTTTTTATTTGGCTAACCCAACCATTCATTTTCAGTTCTGTCCAGTTTCTGCAGCCTCCGATCACGCCCCACATTTATCATCTAATTAATTAATAGATCTACAGATCTACCCGTTGTGTTGTTGCCTTCATGTTATTTATGCTAATCTTTTGGTGCATTCTCCACATGTATTATTTATGTGTTAACCCATTCTGACCTGAGATCAGATTCTAAAAATGTCAGTCGTTCTTCGATTTTTCAAAAATAGCAGACCTACAAGCTCGTAGCGCGCCACTCGGTGGCGCGCTACGAGCTTGTAGATCTGCTATTTTTCAATAGCTAAAGCACGACATGATGCTAACACCAAAATGGGTTCCCGTTCAGAATGGGTTATTTATGCTCATCTTTTGGTGCATTCTCCACATGTATCTTATATATTATCATATTATTTATGCTCATATTTTATCTTCGTCTTGTGTTCTTCAGTCCGGAGAGAAGAAGAAGGATGACGAGACGGTAGACAGTCTAGGTGAGGATCATCTCTCACAGTTCTGGTTTCCGATCCGGTTCCCGTCATCCTCAGAAATGTCTATTTTTGGGGCGGGAACCCCTTTTTGGTGTTTTTAAAGCATTATTTCATACTTTAGCTATTGAAAAATAGCAGATCTACAAGCTCGTAGTGCGGCACTCGATGCCTATTTTTGAAAAATCGTGAAAATGTGCCGCACATTTGGAATATATTTTCTTTCAGAGCGAACGTTTTTAACTCAAATCTTTGCTTCTGGGAGGGTCCCTGGAACAACATATTTTCCGATGGGGGTCGGAGGCCAAATACATATGATTCTAGGGGTCCTTGACATTAAATAGTTTGATAACCACTGATATAGAAATAGGTTTTTCAGGTGTGAAAGGAGCAACTTGGACACTCGGGCATGAAGGAAGCATGAGTTCAAGTCCGTTGCTCTCCCCTTGTCCCCCATATATGGGGACCAGGTTGGTGGAGGGTGTGTAGAGCCCAGGATCACATTAGATGATTGACACGGGGGTGAAAAATGGGTTAGAAAATCGTGGGATAAAAAATATATTAGAAAAATAAATAGGTTTTTCAGAAAACTGTCAGGATTTAGAAGACATTTTATAGAATGGCACTCAGGTCTAAATCGGACAATCGCCAGTAATGTCTAGTATAGGGATGCACCCAAAGGGACATTCTTGGCCGAAACCGAATATAGGAAAAAGTTGGCCGAAAACCCAATAGCCGAATATTAATATTATATATTTTTCCTACCATTGCTGTACCTTAAAGCTACCTGATTTATGGCAAAATAAGTGGTTATGGCAACACTTAACTTAAATAATAATCACTATTATGGGTCCATAAAACATTTATTCAGCTCTTTTGAACGCATTAATTGCATACAATATTATTCGGTGATATATTTTCTGCCTAAACCGATATTCGGGGCCCGAAACCGAATAGACCGAAAATGCATTTCTTTTTTAGACATTTTTTTGCAGAACATGTTCTGCATCACTTGTATAATTAAGTGGGTGAAGGCAAATGATAGAACAGTCATTTATGTATGTGGCGGAGAAATCACATCACTTTACTGTACAATTTACAATTTAGGCATTTAGCAGACACTCTTAATCCAGAGCGACTTACATTAAAGGAGAATTCCATGCTAGAATGCTTTCTTATCTTTCTTACCTTTCTTTGTAGTTGTCATGTCCCCACCAAAGAGGTCCAGGTGCTTTTTTGTGCAAAAACTCCTTATTGGCTATTTCCCCTACCATAAGCCCTCAATGAATTGCATTGCATTGAATGGGAATTGAATGGGGCTATGGGGTGTTATGCTAGTCCGCTTATTTCCATCGAAAGAAGTAGTAAAGTGTGCCGCTTGGGATATTATTTACATTATGAAGAGAGGATATATACAAAGAAATTATAATTTTGAGCGATGGAAATAAGCGATTTAGCACAACACCCCATAGCCCCATTCAATTCCCATTCAATGCAATTCATTTAGGGCTTATGGTAGGGGAAATAGCCAATAAGGAGCTTTTGCACAAAATAACACCTGGACCTCTTTGATGGGGACGTAACGACTACAAAGAAAGGTAAGAAAGCCTTTTAGTATGGAATTCTCCTTTAAGCAAGAACAAAAGCATGGGAATACATCACATAAAGGCATTTATCATGAAACATGCGTAAGCTAAGAAAGTAACAGTGGAATATCTATATAATGAAACTATACATATGAACTATACATATATACTATTATGCTATACATATGTACTATGGCGTGCTATGACTATATACAATGCAATTCTATAGTGCTGTCTACACAACATGCTATAAGTCTGTATCAAATGCTATCTAAGTCTACAGAAATGCTATCTAAGGGGGTAGGGTAAGTGCTAACTGTAAACGCATATCACAATATTATGATATCCCAAAATACCAGATATGTACTTGTACAGTAGTCTCATATCACAAATATCATGGATATTATACCGATATATATATATAATATTTGGTCGCCTGGCCCTCAGGTACAGTATGACGGTCACAATAGATGATCATAATAATATTGTCTAAGCTGCCTCGAGGGAACCAAACACATTACATTAACCCATTCTGAACGGGAACCCCTTTTGGTGTTAGCATCATGTTATGCTTTAGCTATTGAAAAATAGCAGATCTACAAGCTCATAGCGCGCCACCGAGTGGCGCGCTACGAGCTTGTAGGTCTGCTATTTTTGAAAAATCGAAGAACGACAGACATTTTTTAGAATCTGATCTCAGGTCAGAATGGGTTAATCAGACCAGTGTGTGTCTCCAGTGGAAACCTCGTATGAATCTGATCTCAGGTCAGAATGGGTTAATATACCCACTGTGTTCTGAAGACGAGCAATTTACACATTTAGCAGATGCTCTTAACCCATTCTGACCTGAGATCAGATTTAAAAAAATGTCTTCTACATCCTGACGGTTTTCTGAAAAAGCTATGTTTTCTATGTCAGTCGTTCTTCGATTTTTCAAAAATAGCAGACCTACAAGCTCGTAGCGCGCCACTCGGTGGTGCGCTATGAGCTTGTAGATCTGCTATTTTTCAATAGCTAAAGCATAACATGATGCTATAACACCGAAAGGGGTTCCTGCCCAAAATGGGCAAAAAAAAGGGCAAAATTCACACATTCATACACCGAGTCTTGCTCAAGGACACTTGGACACCAACTCTAGGGGAGCCCACAGGGGTCGAACTGGGAACCTTGTGGTTACCATCGGGATTTGACCTAATTCATTATTGATTTGACCCTTGACCCCCAAAATGTACTTCCTACACTCTAACCTTGGTTCTGTAGTTACTGCAATTATTTTTTGCAACGCTCTAAAACAAAACAAATTTAAACTCGCAGAAGTTAAATTGGACACCAATAAGTTATATTTTGGTAAAAACTCAATTTAGATCAAAAATGTAGTTTCTGGCTGTGGAGAGCACTAGTGTTGGAATCTGCTGTATTATCGGTTTCCCCTCCGTTTCTTTCTTTTTTTAATTGTTTTTCCTATTGGCTGTTGGTATTCATGGCTGCCAGTTCGCTCCTGATGTTGTGTGGGAGTTCAGACTGCTCCAGACCGTACTGAATAACTGTCAGTTTGCATAAAGTCTTCAGACTAGGACTCAAGTCTAAGACATGCAGTTCATCATTGACTGTGTTGCCAAATAGGATGATATGATCTCCTACCATGCAACAGAATACCATGCGACTCCATTTTGTTCGTAAACATGGAAAATTCCCTTTGGACTCAACCTTCTTCCAGGTGAAGGTCTCTGGACTGAACTTCCACAGACCATTGAAGTCCTGATTGTTACAGCCACCAAATATGTACAGCTCTCCATTGTAGGTAAAGGCTGAATGACCATAACGTTCGTATGGAACAAGCTGTGCAGAAGGAGTGTTCATCCAATAGTTAGTCTCTGTGTCAAACACTCCGATGGTGTTGACCCCGGTCCCAAATACAAACATCTTTGTCCCGATGATGGCAGAGTGACGGTGTGAAGCAGGAGGTGGTGGAGTTCCTCTGGTGTTAATTAAAGACCAGATCATCGTGGTGGTGTCCATCTTGTAGATGTCATTAGTGATACTATTCTCATTCCAGCCTCCATGGATAAACATGACCTTCCCAACAACACAGGCTGAGTGGCCCCACCTCCCCTGTGGAACGGTCCCAGAAACCTTGGGTGTGAGCATTCTGTGGTCGTCGACATCAAATGCATAAAGCACCGTGCTGTATTTCCCTGTGTCGGTCACTCCCCCCCAGATGTAGATGAAAGGGTCGATCAGCACAGCTGTGCGTCCGCTGATCATGGGGTGAACCTGTAGGGGGCGTTGTCCTCTTCTATTTGTCTCTGGTGGCAACTTGGTCCAGCATAAGGACAGTGTGTTGAAGACATGCACTTCAGTCCGCCGCTCTGACTCGATAAAGTCTCCTGTAAAGCAGTACACTTTGTGGTCCACTGCTACAGCAGCATCATGCTCTGGAAGCCCTTTTAGGGTCACCGTCCAACGAAACATTTCACTCAGTAGTCTATAGGTTTCTCCCGGTAAAATAATGCAGTCCTGAACACCTCGAATGAATGACTTGAAGGAACGCAGTCCTACTGTGTGGGTCAGCACTTATATAGGTTAGCGGGCCTATACGTGTGACGTAGACATGATGTCACATGTAGACCAAGTTGGTGTGTCGTAGATGACTGACGTCATAGACTGACCTGCTACTAATCTGAGTGGTTATCCTATTAATGAGAGAGTTACGACAACTCTGTTCACCTCATGGGGCTTCAGAAGTCCAATGGTGGCTCTTCTACATAGACTTCTATTGGCCAAGAGTGACAAAGGAATGAACCGGAAGTTGCACGGTGGCACAGTTGGTAGTGCTGTCGCCTCACAGCTAGAAGATCCTGGGTTCGATTCCCGCTCGGGGACGCTGTGGGTGCTGGCGGCGTGTTTCCTCCTCCGCGTCATCAGTGCCCATATCCGAAGGCGGGGGTTGGCGAAAGGGCCTTTCTGTGTGGAGTTTGCATGTTCTCCCCGTGTCCCCTATAGGGTAGGTACCCTCACAAAAAACATGCAGTAATCCTGGTCTCTAAACTGCCTCCCCCTGGCCAGCCGGGGCGCCTGATGGAGGGGAAAGGAACTGGTTGGAATAACGTGTTCCTTCCACGCGCTACGTCCAACCAGGGAAACTCCCCCCCTGTCAGGTGTAAAGGAGCAACTTGGACACTCAGGCATGAAGGAAGCATGAGTTCAAGTCCGTTGCTCTCCCCTTGTCCCCCACATATGGGGACTAGGTTGGTGGAGGGTGTGTAGAGCCCAGGATCACATTAGATGATTGACACAGGGGTGAAAAATGGGTTACAAAATCGTGGGATAAAAAAAATATATGAAAAAAAAAAATGAACCGGAAGTTTACAGAATGCATTGGAGTCTATGGACTTTGGAATGAAGATTACATTCATACATGTTATGAGTCCCTTTGATTTGTTTTGTTTCCTACTAGGGGTGCACCCATGTGGAAAGTATCGGCGGATACCGATGTTAAAAAACAATATCTAGCCGATAGCCAATAGTCGCCGATGTTTGTATATATAACGTATTCTTCCTGTTCCGGCGAGCCTTCTCGCGTCCGAAACGGTCGAGAAATGAGTGTTTAGTCTAGTTTTAGTCGACTAAATATCATCAGATTTTATTCGACTAAATCTACAGTTGATCTGGTCGACTAAAATGTGTTTTGGCTGGCCTTGATGCCGTCGTAATGGCTGATTTTACAAGCTCACAACGTGCCGCGCTGCGACGCGTTGTGAGCTTGTAGATCCGCTATTTTCAGCATTCAAACCAAGTGTAAAAATGACTTACAGTGGATATTTTGTCCACTGGTCCCTTCCTAACATCTGAGTGTAGTTTTTATTTGTTGACGAATGTTTTTAGTCATCATAGCTTCGTTTTCATGTAGTGTCCATTTTAGTTTTCGTTGGTGGAAAAAGGTAGTCGACGAAGATTTTTCCGTCATAGTTTTAGTCGACGAAATCAACACTGTCCCATGTCCCCCCCCCCCCCCCCAGGTCCACTGGAGAAAGGCCAGGTCCGCAACGAAGCCCTGCGTGAACTGAGGGTGGAGCTGAGCAAGAAGCACAGCGCTGGGGAGCTGGATGGATTCACACTGTACCTGTAAGAACACACACACACACACACACACACACACACACACACACACACACACAGGGGAGCTGGATGGATTCACTCTCTACCTGTAAGAACACACACACACACACACGGGAGCTGGATGGTTCACACTGTACCTGTAAGAACACACACACACACACACACACACACACACACACACACACACACACACGGGAGCTGGATGGTTCACACTGTACCTGTAAGAATCCTCTAGTGTTCCCACACGCGCACGTATGTCTCATCCATGTCAGTGTTTCTTCCAATTCTGAGCGTGACGCATACTGTTATCTGTAGCATTTATCCACTGTCCGGAAAGAAACCACCTAACTAAACACCTAATTAAATATATCGTATACATTTTTCAGGAAATTAAGAAAACCGTAATGTGCTTGTGTGTGTGTGTGTGTGTGTGTGTGTGTGTGTTCTCCCCAGGTATGGGGTGGTGCTACGGAAGCTGGATCTGCTCAAGGAGGCGGTGGAGGTGTTTGTCGAGGCAACGCACGCCCTGCCTCTGCACTGGGGAGCCTGGCTGGAGCTGTGCAACCTGGTGACCAACATAGAGATGGTAAATACACACACATGAGGTTCTGCACTGGGGAGCCTGGCTGGAGCTGTGCAACCTGGTCACCAACATAGAGATGGTAAATACATACACATGAGGTTCTGCACTGGGGAGCCTGGCTGGAGCTGTGCAACCTGGTCACCAACATAGAGATGGTAAATACATACACATGAGGTTCTGCACTGGGGAGCCTGGCTGGAGCTGTGCAACCTGGTGACCAACATAGAGATGGTAAATACATACACATGAGGTTCTGCACTGGGGAGCCTGGCTGGAGCTGTGCAACCTGGTGACCAACATAGAGATGGTAAATACACACACATGAGGTTCTGCACTGGGGAGCCTGGCTGGAGCTGTGCAACCTGGTGACCAACATAGAGATGGTAAATACATACACATGAGGTTCTGCACTGGGGAGCCTGGCTGGAGCTGTGCAACCTGGTCACCAACATAGAGATGGTAAATACATACACATGAGGTTCTGCACTGGGGAGCCTGGCTGGAGCTGTGCAACCTGGTCACCAACATAGAGATGGTAAATACATACACATGAGGTTCTGCACTGGGGAGCCTGGCTGGAGCTGTGCAACCTGGTCACCAACATAGAGATGGTAAATACATACACATGAGGTTCTGCACTGGGGAGCCTGGCTGGAGCTGTGCAACCTGGTCACCAACATAGAGATGGTAAATACACACACATGAGGTTCTGCACTGGGGAGCCTGGCTGGAGCTGTGCAACCTGGTCACCAACATAGAGATGGTAAATACATACACATGAGGTGCACTGGGGAGCCTGGCTGGAGCTGTGCAACCTGGTCACCAACATAGAGATGGTAAATACACACACATGAGGTTCTGCACTGGGGAGCCTGGCTGGAGCTGTGCAACCTGGTGACCAACATAGAGATGGTAAATACACACACATGAGGTTCTGCACTGGGGAGCCTGGCTGGAGCTGTGCAACCTGGTCACCAACATAGAGATGGTAAATACATACACATGAGGTTCTGCACTGGGGAGCCTGGCTGGAGCTGTGCAACCTGGTCACCAACATAGAGATGGTAAATACATACACATGAGGTTCTGCACTGGGGAGCCTGGCTGGAGCTGTGCAACCTGGTCACCAACATAGAGATGGTAAATACATACACATGAGGTTCTGCACTGGGGAGCCTGGCTGGAGCTGTGCAACCTGGTCACCAACATAGAGATGGTAAATACACACACATGAGGTTCTGCACTGGGGAGCCTGGCTGGAGCTGTGCAACCTGGTCACCAACATAGAGATGGTAAATACATACACATGAGGTTCTGCACTGGGGAGCCTGGCTGGAGCTGTGCAACCTGGTGACCAACATAGAGATGGTAAATACATACACATGAGGTGCACTGGGGAGCCTGGCTGGAGCTGTGCAACCTGGTCACCAACATAGAGATGGTAAATACACACACATGAGGTGCACTGGGGAGCCTGGCTGGAGCTGTGCAACCTGGTCACCAACATAGAGATGGTAAATACATACACATGAGGTGCACTGGGGAGCCTGGCTGGAGCTGTGCAACCTGGTGACCAACATAGAGATGGTAAATACACACACATGAGGTTCTGCACTGGGGAGCCTGGCTGGAGCTGTGCAACCTGGTCACCAACATAGAGATGGTAAATACATACACATGAGGTTCTGCACTGGGGAGCCTGGCTGGAGCTGTGCAACCTGGTGACCAACATAGAGATGGTAAATACATACACATGAGGTGCACTGGGGAGCCTGGCTGGAGCTGTGCAACCTGGTCACCAACATAGAGATGGTAAATACACACACATGAGGTGCACTGGGGAGCCTGGCTGGAGCTGTGCAACCTGGTCACCAACATAGAGATGGTAAATACATACACATGAGGTGCACTGGGGAGCCTGGCTGGAGCTGTGCAACCTGGTGACCAACATAGAGATGGTAAATACATACACATGAGGTTCTGCACTGGGGAGCCTGGCTGGAGCTGTGCAACCTGGTCACCAACATAGAGATGGTAAATACATACACATGAGGTTCTGCACTGGGGAGCCTGGCTGGAGCTGTGCAACCTGGTCACCAACATAGAGATGGTAAATACACACACATAAGGGGGGGGTGTGTGTGTGTGTGTGGCAGCGGTGGCCGAACGGTTTGCGGAGCGGTCTTGATATCGGAAGGTCGCTATAGTTCGTATCCCCGGACCGGCACGTTAAAATTACCACCGCTGAAGTGTCCTTTATGGACAAGGCATTGAACCTCTCTACCATGAAATGTTCTATGAGCAGGGCCTGGCTGTAAACAAGTTCTTGAGCTTTAGTCCAGTTACCCTGGGTAAACATAGTGCCTTTCCTTTCGTGTGTGTGTGTGTGTGTGTGTGTGTGTGTGTGTGTGTGCGCACACACACACACACACACACCCCTGGAGTGTTCCACAGGACCCCATTGTGGAAATAATAAAGACCCACAGCGTGCGCTTCATAATTATTATATTAATCATTATCGTCTAATCTTGGCAGTTATTTGAGGTGACGTTGTTTTGCATAATTGTCAACCATTTCCATGTGAAAAAATGTTTCAAACATTTTCAAATATGGAAATATTGGCATACTTCTCCAAGTTCAAAATGTGTTTTTGAGCTTGTAGATCGGCGATTTCCACTATTCATCTTTTATATATCATATCTGCCCTGTGCACTTTATTATACGAAGACTTAACGAAAATAAATGTAATTCTGATTCGTGACGTTCCAATGATCCAACGAACGACGGACACATAATGAAATCGTTAATCACAATTATTTGAGTGACAACTAATCGCCAAAAACTAATTGTCATAATTGTGAGTGTGACGACATATAGCACATAGTGTATAACCCATTCTGAACGGGAACCCATTTTCGTGTTAGCATCATGTTATGCTTTAGCTATTGAAAAATAGCAGATCTACAAGCTCATAGCGCGCCACCGAGTGGCGCGCTACGAGCTTGTAGGTCTGCTATTTTTGAAAAATCGAAGAACGACTGACATTTTTAGAATCTGATCTCAGGTCAGAATGGGTTAATCAGACCAGTGTGTGTCCAGTGGAAACCTCGTATGAATCTGATCTCAGGTCAGAATGGGATAATAGGACGGGGAGCAGAATTATATCATTTCACTTTTTCTTTCATTTGACACCCCACCATAACCACCACATCTTTGAGTAGACTTGCCTTCATTCTAAAGTCAATCACAGACACCGTGCTGAAACTGTCTTAACCCATTCTGACCTGAGATCAGATTCATACGAGGTTTCCACTGGACACACACACTGGTCTGATTAACCCATTCTGACCTGGGATCAGATTCTAAAAATGTCAGTCGTTCTTGGATTTTTCAAAAATAGCAGACCTATACAAGCTTGAGCTATGAGCTTGTAGATCTGCTATTTTTCAATAGCTGCTAAAGCATGACATAATGCTAACGCCAAAAGGCGTTCCTCCTGCCTAAATTGTGTTAAAAAGAAGCCATTGAACTCCCTGCCCCCCCCCCGTACAAGATGTGGGCGTTCTCCTCTGATCTGTGGCGGGACGGAGAGAGGCAATTATGTTATCCGTCCGTTCCCTGTCGGTGTGGTGTGACCATGTGCCGCTCGTCATAACCAGCTGCCAAGCGTGCTGTGATGGTCTCTGTCTTTAAACAGCCACATTCTACAAAGGTTTGACCCCCCCCGCCCCCTGTCTGTCTACTAGGGATGTGCATGACTGATCAGAATCATTTTAATGTTATTAAGAATGATTAATCGGCCCGGGCCTGCCTAGCGGTCCGGCCACCTTGGCTTCCTAATCCAGTCTGACAGGCGTGTTGTGGCCCTCCATCTCTCCCCCCCCCCCCATTTCCTGTAAGCCTGCTGTACAAATAAAATATCGGAAATCCTGATGCACTTTTTTCCTTTCCGATCCGATCCCGATAGCACAATTTTCCTATCAATTAAATATTGATTTCATATTTATGCTTTTCAATTTCCTAAATAAAGGTACGCTGTTAACCTGGCTCCATAGACTAATCAGGCTAGGAAACATTAGCATGTGCACAAGCTTCAACAGTAAAAGATCAATGCAATTTTTTTCTTGTATCCTTGTGAACCATGTGGCTGCGTCCCTAAAATAAATGCACCCTCATAAATAGGATGAATGTCTCATTGTGTCCTTCTCTCCTCTCCTCTCCTCTCCTCTCCTCTCCTCTACCTCTCCTCCCCTCCCCTCTCCTCTCCCCTCTCCTCTCCTCTCCAGCTGAAGTCTCTGTCTCTGCCGGACTGCTGGATCCGAGACTTCTTCATGGCTCACATGTACACGGAGCTGCAGATGATCAAGGAGGCCCTGCAGAAGTACCAGAGCCTCATCGAGGCCGGCTTCTCCAAGAGCACCTACATCATCTCCCAGATCGCAGTGGCCTACCACAACATCCGAGGTATTGGGGGCAGCGGTGGCCGAACGGTTTGCGGAGCGGTCTTGATATCGGAAGGTCGCTGCTAGTTCGTATCCCGGCCGGACCGGCACGTTAAAATTACCACCGTTGAAGTGCCCTTTATGGACAAGGCATTGAACCCCTACCATGAAATGTTCTATGAGCAGGGCCTGGCTGTAAACAAGTTCTTGAGCTTAGTCCAGTTACCCTGGGTAAACATGGTACCTTTCCTTTCCTTAGTCCAGTTACCCTGGGTAAACATTGTACCTTTCCTTTCCTTTTGTTGTCCTCGTCGACTAAAACTAAGACGAAGAATGTTCGTCGACTACCTTTTTCCACTGACAAAAACTAAATGGAAACTAAATAAAAGCTAAGCTATGATGACTAAAAAAAGACTAAATATACTGACAATTTCGTCAAAAAATTAAAAACTAGACTAAAATGTTAGGAAGGGACTATAGTGGACAAGAGATTCAGTATAAGTCATTTTACAATTAGTTGCATGCTGACAATAGCCGATCTACAAGCGCTTGTAGATCTGCTATTATCAGCAAGTGTAAAAACGTCGTTACAACGGCATCAAGACATTTTAGTCGACTAAATCACCTGTAGATTTCGTCTACTAAAATCTTACATTTAGTCGACTAAAACTAGACTAATACTAAAACATTCCAGTTGACTAAAATGTGACTAAAACTAAAATCAAAATCTGCCACCGCTGCCCCCAAAGTCAAGGAGTTAGGAGCTACATTGTAATTGGTTTAATGGTTGCCAACAGAACACTATTGGATTTGGTGAGATCTCACTTCAGGCAATAAAAAGCTATTAATGATAATGATGATGATGGTGGTGATTCTTTTATCATTTCTTATTGTATTTCTGTTCCCTTGCCACTGCCCAATCATCCCCCCCCCTGCCCCCCCGGGATCAATATCGGTGCTCTAATCTTTATTTTTGTTTTGTTTTGTTCTTCTTATAATTGTAGATATCGATCAAGCTCTGGCTCTGTTCAATGAACTGCGGGAGCAGGATCCATATCGCATCGAGAACATGGATACCTTCTCTAACCTGCTCTACGTCAAAGTGAGTCTCTCTGATCAGTAGTGAACATGGACACCTGCTCTAGGTCAAGGTGAGTCTCTCTCTGATCAGTAGTGAACATGGACACCTGCTCTATGTCAAAGTGAGTCTCTCTCTGATCAGTAGTGAACATGGACACCTGCTCTACGTCAAAGTGAGTCTCTCTGATCAGTAGTGAACATGGACACCTGCTCTATGTCAAAGTGAGTCTCTCTGATCAGTAGTGAACATGGACACCTGCTCTACGTCAAAGTGAGTCTCTCTCTGATCAGTAGTGAACATGGACACCTGCTCTACGTCAAAGTGAGTCTCTCTCTGATCAGTAGTGAACATGGACACCTGCTCTACGTCAAAGTGAGTCTCTCTGATCAGTAGTGAACATGAACACCTGCTCTACGTCAAAGTGAGTCTCTCTCTGATCAGTAGTGAACATGGACACCTGCTCTACGTCAAAGTGAGTCTCTCTCTGATCAGTAGTGAACATGGACACCTGCTCTACGTCAAAGTGAGTCTCTCTCTGATCAGTAGTGAACATGGACACCTGCTCTACGTCAAAGTGAGTCTCTCTGATCAGTAGTGAACATGGACACCTGCTCTATGTCAAAGTGAGTCTCTCTCTGATCAGTAGTGAACATGGACACCTGCTCTATGTCAAAGTGAGTCTCTCTCTGATCAGTAGTGAACATGGATACCTTCTCTAACCTGCTCTATGTCAAAGTGAGTCTCTCTCTGATCAGTAGTGAACATGGACACCTGCTCTACGTCAAAGTGAGTCTCTCTCTGATCAGTAGTGAACATGGACACCTGCTCTATGTCAAAGTGAGTCTCTCTCTGATCAGTAGTGAACATGGACACCTGCTCTACATCAAAGTGAGTCTCTCTCTCTGATCAGTAGTGAACATGGACACCTGCTCTATGTCAAAGTGAGTCTCTCTCTCTGATCAGTAGTGAACATGGACACCTGCTCTATGTCAAAGTGAGTCTCTCTCTGATCAGTAGTGAACATGGACACCTGCTCTATGTCAAGGTGAGTCTCTCTCTCTCTGATCAGTAGTGGAAGTCGTTTTGAACAAAAAGCCTCAAATCATGAACGCGAGCGTGCAATGTACGTGAAATCTTTCACGCACTTTCCTACTAGGCTGAGGAATATATCCCACCCTTGTGTGAACGCACCATTATGTGTTTGTATACCTGACTGACTGTGTGTTCTGTGTCACATCTCATCCATAATGTGTGTTTGTATACCTGACTGACAGTGTATTCTGTGTCACATCTCATCCATAATGTGTGTTTGTATATCTGACTGACTGTGTGTTCTGTGTCACATCTCATCCATAATGTGTGTTTGTATATCTGACTGACTGTGTGTTCTGTGTCAAATCTCATCCATAATGTGTGTTTGTATATCTGACTGACTGTGTGTTCTGTGTCACATCTCATCCATAATGTGTGTTTGTATATCTGACTGACTGTGTGTTCTGTGTCACATCTCATCCATAATTTGTGTTTGTATATCTGACTGACAGTGTGTTCTGTGTCACATCTCATCCATAATGTTTGTTTGTATACCTGACTGACAGTGTATTCTGTGTCACATCTCATCCATATATGTTTGTTTGTATACCTGACTGACAGTGTATTCTGTGTCACATCTCATCCATATATGTGTGTTTGTATACCTGACTGACTGTGTGTTCTTTGTGCTTCCACAACAGAGCATGAGGCCAGAGCTCAGCTATCTGGCCCACAACCTGGTGGAGATAGACAAGTACCGAGTGGAGACGTGCTGTGTTATAGGTGAGAAACGCCATGGACAGTGAGTGTCCAGTTTGGTTGAGCGTCTAGCTGTCTACAGGTATAAATATACTGTATACCAGGGTTTGGTGGAGGGAAGCCAGGCATGGAGGGTGATGTTGGATTCCTACGGGCTGGCACTGTGTTGAATGTGAGGAGTACAGGATCGAGGCCCTTCTGTTGTTTTCGTTGTTCATTACATACAGTAGCTGCTGCAATGTTGAAGAAGTAAAACCAAATTCTTCAAATTCTTTAGCTCTTGTGTATTCGTATATGAGATGTATAGCGAATACAATCTTGAACCTTGAATCCTCCTCACTGACAGGTGAGCTAGTTGTACAACAGCAGCAGTGGCAGTACAGAAATGTGCCGGGAGGGTTAATTTAAAATTGATTGGCTAAAATAAATTGGCTACTCCAAAATGTAGCAAAACAAAGAATAAAGAAAGCAATGGATCAACGTCAGCATGATTGTAAAGTGTACTATTGCTCATTTAACACAATCTGTGCCAGGAATGTTTGGTTACGTTTTTAGCAGCACACCCTACCTGTGCCAGAATGTAATTTTACGTTTTTTTTAATCCAATGTGCACGCGATGTGCACACGGACGCGCCCACGCCTATTTATTATTTTATTTGTCCCTTTTCTCTTGCACCTGCACTGAACACTTTCTGTCCAACAGGTGGCACAGATTGGTCAGTCATGTGCTGATATGCTGTGTGTCTGCGTGTCGTCCACAGGTAACTACTACAGCTTGCGGTCGCAGCACGAGAAGGCAGCTCTGTACTTCCAGAGGGCCCTCAAACTGAACCCCCGCTGCCTGGGAGCGTGGACCCTCATGGGCCACGAATACATGGAGATGAAGAACACCTCTGCTGCCATCCAGGCATACAGGTTAGATTAGAAGAAGGTCTAATTGTTGGAACCGTTTGACCTAAATCAGGGGTGGGCGACTTTGACGATGGTGAGGGCCACTATATTTCCACACTCACTCCCTAGGGCTAAAATATTACTGTCGTAGCAAAAAATAGCCGATCTACAAGCTCAAAACGATCGGCTGTTTTTGCTATTTTTGAATTGGAATCCTGAAGATTTACATTTTTATGTCATTTCAAAAGCCTTTAATTATACGTGTGTTGAGCATTGAGCTAATAATTTAGACTGAAGTAATAACAGCGGGTCATGTTTGCATGTTGTGGAATTGTAAACAGCTGAATTGAAACCAATATTATATCAGTATTCTGACATTAACCTGAGGGGCCTTCACATTAGGTGAAGGTGGGGGCCGCATGTGGCCCACCCATGACCTAAATGAACCTTGTTTTTAGGAGTCTGTCATGACACCTGGTATGGTACCATGGTCACTCACGGCTCCTTTTTTACGTTCATGAAGTCTTTACTTTCAAAGTGGCTATTGTTTTTTTACAAATACCTGTGTGGTGAAATGAGAAGGCGTCAAAGTTGAAAGTGGGAGGGTGGGGGGTTGTTTTGTTCTGTCTGTAACTGTCCGCATTCATTTTACTTATTTACCTCATTTTATTGATGCGAAAGCCTGTAATTACTGGATTACAAATTCCAAACCGTTCTTTGTGAATAAATTCCACAAAGTAAAAAAAAAGGTTTTCCTCCATTTCCAACCATGTGATATAGTATATGAGAGAGTTTATCTAAACAACACGTATATATAAATATATTGTTTTCCCTCCCTCTTCTGCTAGACATGCCATTGAAGTAAACAAGCGAGACTACCGTGCCTGGTACGGACTCGGACAGACGTACGAGATCCTCAAAATGCCGTTCTATTGTCTCTACTACTACCGGAAAGCCCACCAGCTCAGGTACTGTATGTACAGTATGTAGTACAGTATGTGTGAACTAGGGCTGCGAATCTTTAGGTGTCCCACGATTCGATTCGATTCTTGGGGTGACGATTCGATTCAAAAAAGATTTTTTTTCTATTCTAAAGCAGTTTTTTTTTATTTTGATTGAAAACAATTAAATCGAATTTCAGCATGATCTACTCCAGTCTTCTGGCATGAAAGCAGAGTACATTTAGTAAAAAGCTTGTATAATTGTAAAGGTTTTTATCAACTGAATGATTTAAACACACAAAGGTTAAATCCAAGAGTAAGAACATGTCTCATGTATTTAGCTTGCACAAATTTGAACCAGTACAAAAGTTACAAAATCTCTTCTCACTCAATACCAGAGCAATACATTAGTATTAAAACAGGTGTAAAATAAATACAATTGGCAGGCTTAGCTTAGCTGGTAGTAAATGCACTATGCAGAAACCCAGGCCATAATGCATTGCATGCACAAGTACATTTGTGCTTGAAAAAATTGTGCTTGATTTTTGGAAAATGAGAATCGATTCTGAATCGGACGGCATTAGAATCGCGATTCTAACTCGAATCGATTTTTTTTGACAGGCCTAGTGTGAACACTCCCTCCTTGTCTGTGCAGATGAGGTGTTGTGTTGGTTGTGTGACCCTCTGTCATGTGTCTTACTGTCTTACTGTCCTCTGTCATGTGTCTTACTGTCTTACTGTCCTCTGTCATGTGTCTTACTGTCCTCTGCCATGTGTCTTACTGTCTTACTGTCCTCTGTCATGTGTCTTACTGTCTTACTGTCCTCTGTCATGTGTCTTACTGTCTTAGTTACTGTCCTCTGTCATGTGTCTTACTGTCCTCTGTCCTCTGTCATGTGTCTTACTGTCTTACTGTCCTCTGTCATGTGTCTTACTGTCTTACTGTCCTCTGTCATGTGTCTTACTGTCTTTTCTCTGCAGGCCCAACGACTCTCGCATGCTGGTCGCCCTGGGGGAGAGCTACGAGAAACTGACCCAACCCTCCGAGGCCAAGAAGGTACAGCAGCGTTCATACTGAGCCCCTCTTGGTGTTTTAAAGCATTATGTTATGCTTTAGCTATTGAAAAATAAAAAATAAATCGCAGACCTACAAGCTCATAGCGCGGCACTCGGTGCCGCGCTACGAGCTTGTAGGTCTGCGATTTTTTTAATTTATTGTGAAAATGTGGCCCAAATGTTTGAATATATTCTTTGAGAGCGAGCGTTTTTAACTCAAATCTTTGCTTTGCCTGATCTGAAAACATATTTTCAGATATGGCATATATATATATATATATACATACATACACACAATATATTTTTTTAAAGCAAATATTTGTAACTGAAATCTTTGCTTCTGGGGGGCCCTGGAACAAATCATTTTGAGATGGGGGTCCGCGGCCAAATACATTTCATTTTGGGCCTCCTTGACATGAAAAGGTTTTGAACACCACTGATGTGAAGCAACATACGTTTGTTTTCTGAATAACTGTTGGAATCAGCCTCAGGTAGAGTTCTCAAACTGTTAGAATCAGCCTCAGGTAGAGTTCTCAAACTCTGCCCAAACCCCACCAAGTCTAGCATTGATTTTAGGCCCAGAGTACTCACAAAACTAGTGCTACACTGCCATCTAGTGGTTGAAACGGCTGGCCTCCCGGGGCATGTCATTCTTGTGACACGTTTTCCCTGTCATAATGGTGATGTAATGGTTACTGTTTTTCATCGATTTCACAACCTTTCAACCTGATGTCCCCATTTTGGTGTACGTCATAATAATCTGTGAACATTATGAAAAGAAAATGTAAAAATAGCATCGTATAAATTGTCTATTGAAACGGTTGTACAATTAAGTATACAAAAGTGTTTAACAGGTATTATTAGTTATTACATCACAATTTGGGGGTCTGCTACTGTATATTGGTAGGGTCGAGCTGTACCTCCTACTGGAGCCTCTCCACTTTTAAAATAATTATTCTCCTTACATTTTTATCCCACGTTTTTTTCACCCAGTGTCAATTATCAGGCTGGGCAGGGGGAGGTTTTTAAAATGTTTATTGATATAGAATGTTTGTTCAGTAATAGGAGTCTCCATGTCTCTCCAACTCTTAAAGTAAACAGAAAATACATTTTCAGGTGGGGGGGATACCTATTTTATCCAATCAGTAGATAGAACTCGCACAGGATACTGATTTTTAACAGAGTGAAATTTGAAGTGATGACACAAATGAGTAGACCAAAAAATAAAAAATGTAACTGGAACACTTTAACTTAAAAATGAAGTAAACGGGAACTCTCTCCTGATTGGCAACCCACGACCTGACGTGTTTTCCCCTTTAATAAAGATCTGGAGACATGAGGAGACACCTGCTACTGAACTACACACACAAATTAATTTCACACACTTTTTTTACTTTAACATTTCTGAACAAACACGCTTTAACATTTTGACAAAAAAAAAACAACCAACTAAATATATCACTTGCCCTTCCTTTAAAGAAAATCTCTAATCTCTCTGCGTTTGTGTGTTCTGAGATTCACAGTGTTTTATTTTTCTCTAGTGTTACTGGAGGGCCTACTCTGTGGGAGACGTGGAGAAAATGGCTCTGCTCAAACTGGCAAAGTAAGTTCCAAGCAGCAAGAGTCACCAACTGTAAATAACTTGGTGTATTATCATCATTATTCAGAGTCACTGACTATAAATAACTTCATTGGGCTATGGTATATAGCGCCTTTATCCAAAGTGCTTTACATAGATTGTGCATTACATTCACACACACACACACACACACACACACATTCAAACACCTTTACATAGATAGCTAAATGATGGAGAGTTGGAAACCAAACTGAGTGGACCCTTTTAGATATGTGTAGCTCTTGAGTGTGTAAAATGAGAATGTAGAAGAATTGTTATTTTCATCAACGCCTGTTGTCTCTCCTATGACACCACCATCAATTCAGCATGACATCGTGGACAAAATCCTATCTAACGACAACAGAATATTAAAGGTTTTGGGTCTGAGAGGCTAAATGTCATCAAATGGTGGTGGTCTGTGGCTCAAAGTTCAAACGCTGAATAACCCATTCTGGGCGGGAACCCCTTTTGGTGTTTTAAGCATTATGTTATACTTTAGCTATTTACAAATAGCAGATCTACAAGCTCATAGCGCCAGGCTACGAGCTTGTAGATCTGCTTTTTTTATTGTGAAAATGTGTGCACAAATCTTTGAAACCAACGTTTTTAACTCAAATCTTTGCTTCTGGGGTTCCCTGGAACTATATATTTCCAGATGGGAGTCTGCAGACAAATACATATAATTCTGGGGGTCCTTGACATGGAAAAGGTTGAGCACCACTGACATAGAAACAACTTTTAGGTTTTAGAAGCCTTTTTTTTATCGGCCTCAGGTCTAAATGGAATAAATAATGGGCCTTGATATGAATTATGAAATGGATTCTTGCGTGTTTCCTAACATCTCCGGCTGCTGCCTTTCAGACTCCACGAACAACAGTCGGAGTCTGACGACGCCGCCCAGTGTTACATCATTTACATCAAGGACATCTTCTCCTGTGGGGTGAGACATTGTCCTTTTGCCAAGTCAAATTCCACAGGATTTATTATACTCTGTGTACTCGCAGCTGAAAGACGATCCACGATATTCCTTTTCATGTTGGCTTTTATGGTTATTTTTCAAGTCACTTAACAGTCCAACCATCTATTCTACGAGGTAACAAAGACTACAAGAAAAGGGAGTAAAAGACCTTTTAGACCAAATTACTCTGAATTAGAAATGTGCATTGATATCTTGGGCTCCATTTTCGTCACCGCTAAACCCCTTATCCCTAAACTTCTTTGCCTTTTTCTTTTTTTTTACTATTTTGCAAAACATTTTTGAATAGTTAAAATGGCCAGTCTACAAGCGCACAACGTGTCAATGTAAGATCGGCTAGTTGAACTATTCAAAAATGTTTTTTAAAATAGTAAAAAAGCCAAAGAAGTTTAGAGATTGAGGGCTGTATTTTGCGTGTCTTAAGTACTAGGTCTTATTACCTAACTTGAGTAAACTAAAGACCTGGAGGCGTGATCAATGCTCTTTGGCCACTCAGAATAGCCAAATGGCATTGATCACGCCTCCAGGTCTTTAGTTTACTCAAGTTAGGTAATAAGACCTGGTTCTTAAGACACGCAAAATACAGCCCAAGGGCTTTAGCGGTGACGAAAATGGAACCCCTTGTATCACCATATCGCCCACCCCTACGACACCCTGCAGCTGAACCCCGGTTTGAATGTTCTTTGTTTGTTTGTTTGGTGGTCTCCAGGAGCAGTTGGAGCACGCGGAGGTGAGCACGGCCCTGCGCTACCTGGGCCAGTACTACTTCAAGAACAAGATGTACGACGAAGCCTCGTACTGCGCCCAGCGCTGCTGTGACTACAACGACGTGAGTACAACAACACTTCTTTAAGTCACTTCCAATTCCACTTGTTTTGTACTGAGTTCTTCTTTCTCCTGGTTGGAGGACGTTTGGTATCCCAACCTGAAAATGTATTTACTATTTTTCTAAAGCGCTGGAGACACGTAAAAAGACCCACTAACTAACTGAACAAACACTCTATATTACTACAGGAATATAGAGCGAAATTAGAACATGAAATTTTAAATCTGTGTGGTCGACTGGCGAGTGACACACGTCATGCTAAATACAAATACTGTTGGACTGTGAGAGCCGAGGGTTGAGCATAAAGGACTACAATGGGGTTTGTATTGTAACTTGTAAGTCATGATTTTGTCACATTTGACATTTCTCTCTGTTTTGTTGTTGTTTCTGCAACAGGCCCGTGAGGAGGGCAAGGCTCTGCTCAGGCAGATCTCTCAGGTCAGAGAGCCCACGGAGACACCGACGGCAGAGCTGTTCGCTCCTCTGTCCAACAACACGCCCGTCAGGAGGCTGTCCCCTCTGAACCTCTCCTCCTTCACACCCTGAGGAGGCTGTCCCCTCTGAACCTCTCCTCCTTCACACCCTGAGGAGGCTGTCTCCTCTGAACCTCTCCTCCTTCACACCCTGAAGAGAGGAGGCTGTCTCCTCTGAACCTCTCCTCCTTCACACCCTGAGGAGGCTGTCTCCTCTGAACCTCTCCTCCTTCACACCCTGAGGAGGCTGTCTCCTCTGAACCTCTCCTCCTTCACACCCTGAGGAGGCTGTCTCCTCTGAACCTCTCCTCCTTCACACCCTGAGGAGGCTGTGTCCTCTGAACCTCTCCTCCTTCACTCCCTGAGGAGGCTGTCCCCTCTGAACCTCTCCTCCTTCACACCCTGAGGAGGCTGTCTCCTCTGAACCTCTCCTCCTTCACACCCTGAGGAGAGGAGGCTGTCCCCTCTGAACCTCTCCTCCTTCACACCCTGAGGAGGCTGTCTACTCTGAACCTCTCCTCCTTCACACCCTGAGGAGGCTGTCTCCTCTGAACCTCTCCTCCTTCACACCCTGAGGAGAGGAGGCTGTCCCCTCTGAACCTCTCCTCCTTCACACCCTGAGGAGGCTGTCTACTCTGAACCTCTCCTCCTTCACACCCTGAGGAGGCTGTCTCCTCTGAACCTCTCCTCCTTCACACCCTGAGGAGGCTGTCTCCTCTGAACCTCTCCTCCTTCACACCCTGAGGAGGCTGTCCCCTCTGAACCTCTCCTCCTTCACTCCCTGAGGAGGCTGTCTCCTCTGAACCTCTCCTCCTTCACACCCTGAGGAGGCTGTCTCCTCTGAACCTCTCCTCCTTCACACCCTGAGGAGAGGAGGCTGTCTCCTCTGAACCTCTCCTCCTTCACACCCTGAGGAGAGGAGGCTGTCCCCTCTGAACCTCTCCTCCTTCACACCCTGAGGAGGCTGTCTCCTCTGAACCTCTCCTCCTTCACACCCTGAGGAGGCTGTCCCCGCTGAACCTCTCCTCCTTCACACCCTGAGGAGAGGAGGCTGTCCCCGCTGAACCTCTCCTCCTTCACACCCTGAGGAGGCTGTCTCCTCTGAACCTCTCCTCCTTCACTCCCTGAGGAGGCTGTCTCCTCTGAACCTCTCCTCCTTCACACCCTGAGGAGGCTGTCCCCTCTGAACCTCTCCTCCTTCACACCCTGAGGAGGCTGTCCCCTCTGAACCTCTCCTCCTTCACACCCTGAGGAGAGGAGGCTGTCTCCTCTGAACCTCTCCTCCTTCACACCCTGAGGAGAGGAGGCTGTCTCCTCTGAACCTCTCCTCCTTCACACCCTGAGGAGAGGAGGCTGTCCCCGCTGAACCTCTCCTCCTTCACACCCTGAGGAGAGGAGGCTGTCCCCGCTGAACCTCTCCTCCTTCACACCCTGAGGAGGCTGTCTCCTCTGAACCTCTCCTCCTTCACTCCCTGAGGAGGCTGTCTCCTCTGAACCTCTCCTCCTTCACACCCTGAGGAGGCTGTCTCCTCTGAACCTCTCCTCCTTCACACCCTGAGGAGAGGAGGCTGTCCCCTCTGAACCTCTCCTCCTTCACACCCTGAGGAGGCTGTCTACTCTGAACCTCTCCTCCTTCACACCCTGAGGAGGCTGTCGCCTCTGAACCTCTCCTCCTTCACACCCTGAGGAGGCTGTCTCCTCTGAACCTCTCCTCCTTCACACCCTGAGGAGATGAGGCTGTCCCCTCCGAACCTCTCCTCCTTCACACCCTGAGGAGGCTGTCTCCTCTGAACCTCTCCTCCTTCACACCCTGAGGAGGCTGTCTCCTCTGAACCTCTCCTCCTTCACACCCTGAGGAGGCTGTCCCCGCTGAACCTCTCCTCCTTCACACCCTGAGGAGAGGAGGCTGTCCCCGCTGAACCTCTCCTCCTTCACACCCTGAGGAGGCTGTCTCCTCTGAACCTCTCCTCCTTCACTCCCTGAGGAGGCTGTCCCCTCTGAACCTCTCGTCTTTCACACCCTGAGGTTGCCGCCTGGAACCAAGATTCACGGCTTCTCTGGTAAAACAAAATAAAAGTTACAAATTGCCATGCAATTTGTGCCATTTTCTTTTTGTCTACTTGCTTACTTGTCTACATGGCAATTGCATGTCAAAGAGACGGAATCTGGCAGTGGATTTTTGAATGGCATTACTGGCCTTTTCTCACAAATAGACCTAATAATAATATTGTCAGTCCTTGTAAGGCTTTGTGGGGGTTTTGCAGAGACTTAAGACTGCCTTAATGAAAATAAGGCAGCGTCTGTTTCTGAGAACTTCCTGTCAACTGTTTTGAGTGTTATCTGGTTACTTACAGCATGAGCATTTATTGAAGTATTGCACATTTTTGTAATATTGTACATTTTGTAAGTTTTTGAATTGAGTGGAACTCTGTATAGGACATTGAAACTCCGTGAGTGTCAACCCATTCAATTTGAAGATGTGAATAAAGCTTTTGTAAAGAAATTGAGTGGCCTAATCCTTTGTGGTGGATTCACACCACCTGACCTGTTTCTCTAGCTTCCAGTCTGATAATCGGTACTGAGATGTTTTACATATGTCTCAATTCCACAAGACAATGTAGAAATTATTTGTTAGAAGTAAAGGTCTGGTAATCAAATTATACTTGAGTACAACAATATTTGCATCAAAATATACTCTAGTCTAAATTGTTTTTGAAATGCATACCAACTTGTGGCTGTTTTGTAGACTTGAATAGTGTACACTGTTGTTGGGGATTTATGAGTAATGAATTATAAATGAATGTACCGCACTGATTAAAAGAGAGCTGAGCCAGAAGGCAACGCTCTCTGTCTACAGAAACAATCTTTGTTCCTACTCTCACCTGTGGTCATTAGTGTGAGTCATGACGAAAGATTAAGGTCGCGGATACAAGCGGCCGAAATTAGTTTTCTTCGACTGGTGGCTGGCATCTCCCTTAGGGATAGGGATAGGGTGGAGAAGTTCAGTCACACGAGAGAGACTCGGAGTTAGTGCAGGAAATCTATTGAAAATACAGGATCAACCTCAAACTAATTGCAAAAGAACCAACCTCAATATAACCTGAATAACAGAAAAAAGTTGCCTAGAATTGTCTGAAGGGAAGGTTTTCTGTTATTCAGGATATTTTGAAGATACAAAATCAGCTGAGTTTGTTTCTTTTGCAATTAGTTTGAGCCGGTCAAATTACATTATTACCGGACTAAGTAGAGTCGCTGCTTCTTCGCCTGGAAAGGAGCCAGCATAGGTGGTTCGGGCATCTGGTTAGGATGCCTCTCGACTCTCGAGCGTCTCCCTAGGGAGGTCCTCGAGGCATGTCCCACTGGGATGACACCCTTGAGATGGAGCGATTACATCGACTCACTGGCCTTGGAACGGAACAAAATAAATCTACTTCCTCAATATATTGACCGTGCCAAACTAAAATAATTGTTAAATCAAACTAATAAAATGAATGAGTACCAAAAAAAAGAAAGAAAAGACTCTACTAGGATATTTTGAAGGGCATCTTGATTGCTGCATTAAGAAGATCTTAGATCTAGACTGACTGAAGGATATATTGTGCCGTACAACTTGGGCTGGGGAGAGAGAGACTGTGATGAGGAGGAGGCGAAGGAGGATGCAAGCTGAAAGTGCTAATCAATAACACATTGTAGATACGCCTCTACAGTGAGGGGGAAAAGGGGGATTCAGATTTTACAGGGGGCCAGTTTCGAATTGCAGCCGTCCAGAAGGAGTCACATTTTGGTGGCATAATGAATTTAGACCCTTTTTTGTGCCAAATCTGGGTTGCACATGGTTTGTTGAACTCCCTCTGGTGTTGTGGGTGTGGACTTCGTTAATATTAAGGAAGTATATTTAGACAGGCACATGCACATGGTGGTGTATCGAATCATGTGGACCAGACCCATTGCAAGATGCTGTACTCTGTCATCAACCCTAAGCCATTCCAGCCTGTCAAAGTGGGACAGGGGTGAGGTAGGTTCGGGGAGTGAGGCCAAGTAGTAGCCTGACCAGTTTGTTTTGGGAAGTTTTAAGGGCCTTTGAGATGCTGTGGTTATTGTGGTACCAGGTCTTTTATCCTGAACATTAGTGAGGTGGTCTTTTGAAGTAAACAAGTGCTTTTTCTGGTGTTACACTCTTAGCAAAAGCAGATTTGGTGTTGACCTGTACTTTCCTTGAACTGTACTGTTCTACAAGCTGTTTAAATACACTTTTCAATCCATCGTCAGCAGGTGTCGCTGCGCGCCACTTCCACGCTCCACCTCTTCGAGCACAGGAAGGACAGAAGAAGGGTATACAGTGTAGAATCCCATGTGCCAGAGGGACGACCGTTCGCATCGGTGATTGGTTGGTTCAATGTGTTGCATACTAATTAACCTTGATGTTGATGTGTGTGTGTGTGTGTGTGTGTGTGTGTGTGTGTGTGTGTGTGTGTGTGTGTGTGTGTGTGTGTGTGTGTGTGTGTGTGTGTGTGTGTGTGTGTGTGTGTGTGTGTGTGTGTATATATATATATATATATTATTTTTTTTTGAGCTCTACAAGCATCGCAAATTATTATGAGCTACTCTTTTTTTATTTCTTATTTTTCATATGATTTATGATATTTTTTGGGGTGTGTAAACGTTTGAAACTTTGCATTGATATTACTATTTACATAACTTCAACTTTTGTGCCTAGCAACCAACCAACCAGCCAGCCAACCAGCCAATGGCAGCGGGGCCCGTCCCCGCGGCCTATGGGATATATGTCCCACCCACCCCACACACACAGTAAGGTGGACTTGATCTGTGACAGAGTGGAAACCAACAGAGGAGGAGAAAGATGCTGGCCAACGTCTCTAATGTTCTGAGAGCCTGCGCTCAGAGAAATGTAAGTTCTAAAAGCCATTTTTATTCCTAACAGAACGGAGCATAAACTCGACTCGTGTGTCGTTGTCCGGGTATAACAAGCGATGTTTACCCCCGCAAATGTCATGTCAAAAATCAGCCAGCTGAGCTGACCTTGTCCCATACGAGAAGAGGCCCCGGTGATGAGTTAGCTTACTGAGCTAAAGGTAGCTGTACAGTAGAGTACACTACAGTACAGTAGAGGTTCAGTGATGTGGTCTTGAAATGTTCTGATACATTGAAAACGCAGGACCCTTATGTAAACAAGTCTTAGTGCATATTCTGGTTTTATGCTCGTAATAGCAGATTTTGTATTGACCTGTACTGTAGGCTACCTTCCTTGAACTGTACCCATCCTGCTAACAACAATCAATCAATGTGATATGATGATGATTGCACCAGATTAATGTTGCAACAACAGTGTGTTGTTGTATTTGACATTGATTGATCAGCTGTCAAATACACAACAACAATAATGAGATGGTGAAAGTAGCAGTCAGTCAGTAGTGTGACAGCTAGTGGTGGCGGGTTCAATTAAACGACATGGCAATAGGCTATATTCTATTGATATACATATATATATATATATTATATACAGCTATATCGATTGTGTGGGCGATGACGTTTTGACATATAAAACACATGGTGTGTAGGTGCAATGCACAATAAAACCACGAGGTGGCTTTTTATTTTTATTTAAAAATCTCTGACTGTGGGCCTGAAAGTGTTTTTCAGTACAGAATACTAAAGAAGAGCTCTCGTGAATACATGGTCATTATTTTTGGAAGCAACGTATAATATTGTATGTGGATATATATCGTATCGTGTCCTCTGTATCCTGATACGTGAGTTTGCAGGCAAAACCCACCACTAGTGGAGGAGTGACAGCCAGCTAAATGTGTAATGCCATCATATCGCCTCCCAATAAACCACAAGCCTTATGATGATGCAGTCAAATCCGTGAAATTCATTCGTGAATCCCTAGACTCCTTGATTGATTGATTGATTGATTGATTGATTGATTGATTGATTGATTGAAATCTTTATTAACAGTTTGCAGAATTACAGTACATTTCAAGCACAAACTCAATACAAAGACTGTTAACTGTGAGTGGACGACCCAATTAAGCCTTACACTTGTTTACAACAGGGTCCACATTGTTCAATTCATCAAAACATTTAGAGACAAACAAATAGACACTTCTATGTAGTTAAAGAACAGAACAGGAATTCATCATATAGGAAGCGAAAAGGGAAAAAAAGTATATATACAGTGAGGGGAACAGGGGGATAAAAGAAAAGAAAACGAAAGACAGAGTGTAGGGCGCCTGCACACAACACCATGCGTTGATGCCATGTGTGCATATGTGCAGGCACCCAACACCACGTCCATACAAAAACATAGTACAATCCATAGTACAAAGACAGAGTGTAGGGCGCCTGCACACAACACCATGCGTTGATGCCATGTGTGCATATGTGCAGGCACCCAACACCACGTCCATACAAAAACATAGTACAATCCAGATACAAATTCAGCTTTTACAGAGGCCAGTTTCGAATTGCAGCCATCCGTAGGTGCCCTTTGAGAGCAGTTTTGAAGGAGCCAAGGGATTCACATGTCTTAATGACTGTTGGTAGGGCGTTCCACATTTTGGTCGCATAGGAGCGAAAAGAATTTAGTCCCTTGTTTGTGCCGAATCTGGGTTGTACATGGTTTGTTGCACTCCCTCTGGTGTTGTGGGTGTGGACTTCGTTTACATTAAGGAAGTATTTAGACAGGTACATGGGTATCTTGGTGGTGTATCTAATCTTGTGGACCAGACCCATTGCAAGATGCTGTACTCTGTCGTCGACCCTAAGCCATCCCAGCCTGTCAAAGTGGGCAGGGGTGAGGTGGGTTCGGGGGGTGAGGCCAAGTAGGAGCCTGACCAGTCCTTCAAAAGCGCTCTCAAAGAGCACGGGCAGCTGCAACTGGCCCCTGTAAAAAAACAAAGTTAAAGTCATAGAAGTCAGTGTATATTTGTATGTCTTTAAATGTTCTGATGAATTGAAAATGGAGGTATCGGCTGATGTAAAACAAGTCTTAGTGCTTTTTCTGGATTCATCCTTTTTATCCTGTGTCTTTTAATGGATGTTTATTAGTAATTGGTTCTCACACATTAGTTCATTAACTTTCTTTGTTGTTGTTGTTCTTTCAGGCCAGTGCTGTGGTCATCCAGGCCCGTTCGTACGCCGACTTCACTACCGAGGCCACTTTTGACATCAAGGTACGTCTGGAGCGAACGATGTGGGTTTTTAGTTCAGGTTACTGTCTGTTCAGTCCAGTCCAGTCCAGGGGTCTTCAACAGGGTGTCCTGTCGCTGTCTGGGACCCTCGGGGTGGGGGGGGCTCAGGGATACTGTAAGGGGGTGGGCCGCCAAATCTTTGTGTGATAGGGACTCGGGGACCTATTTATTTTTATATTTGCATTAACCATTTGAACCCTAGCATTCCTGCTAGGGATCTTGTAGATCTGCTATTTCCGTTAAAAAATACAGCAGAGTACCAAGTATACGGTACCGAGCCAAAGGTCAAGTTTACAAAGTGTTGTCGTTAAATGTCCATCAAACCATCAACACTAGCAGATCTCCTACCAGTGTAGGAGTGTGCAGTGTTCCTTCCACACGCTACGTCCAACCAGGGAAACTCCCCCCTGTCAGGTGTAAAGGAGCAACTTGGACACTCAGGCATGAAGGAAGCATGAGTTCAAGTCCGTTGCTCTCCCCTTGTCCCCCATATATGGGGACTAGGTTGGCGGAGGGTGTGTAGAGCCCAGGATCACATTAGATAATTGACACAGGGGTGAAAAATGGGTTACAAAATCTTGGGATAAAAAATATATTAAAAAAGAAAAGAAAAAACACTAGCTGATCTCCTATAGCTGGAAACTCCATTTATGCTTGTAGATCTGCTGGCTTGGTCTTCATTTGTTAAACAATACTTTTATTGGGTTCTTGCCGGTAAAGTGCACACACACACACACACACACACACACACACACACACACACACACAGACAGACTAGGGCTTTCACTTCTAGTCATTTTGACCTAGTTGTTTAACTAGGCCTACCTATTATGTAAAAAAAAAAAAACGTTTATATTTTTTTCTTAATAATAGTTGTACATTTAAAAACTGTGTACAATCAGGTGACTAGAATCTATAATTAAGCTGATCTTGAGGCCTATAAAAATGGGACGGAAAAAAAAGTTTTGACACTAGTCACACTAGTCAACACTAGTGACACTAGTCAACAGGGTTGACTAGTGGATTTACTAGTTGAATAGTCGACTAGTTTCTTTAAAAAGCCCTAGCACACACACACATGCACGTGCACCCAGATGACTGAATGAATAACCAGCGTTACCTGTTGATGATGTAATCATCAGTGAGTATAGCACATTTGTAGTACACACAGTAGAACACTCTGTGATTTCCTGTTCATTATGAGAAGCTTATGGAGATATGTCTCAGAAATGGTGCATTTTGCATACGTGTGTAAAATGAGAGAAAGGCAACATAGGATCTATTTTCAGCATGCAACCAAGTGTAAAATGACTTTACTGGATCTCTTGTCCACTAGTCCCTTCCTAACATGTTAGTCTAGTCGCTATTTGTTGACAAAATCGACAGTCATAGTTTTATTCATCATGGCTTAATTTTTTATGTCGTTTTTATGTCGTTTTTGTCAGTGGAGAAAAAAGGCGAACATTTTTCGTCATAGTTTTAGTCGACGAAAACAACACTGATATCACCTGCCTCCTATCTCAGAGTTACAAATGGATACGTTCGTTAACGCTGATTTTACTGTCTGTCTGTCTGTCTGTCTGTCTGTCTGTCTGTCTGTCTGTCTGTCTGTCTGTCTGTCTGTCTGTCTGTCTGTCTGTCCTCGTCCGTCCTCCCTCCAGAAATGCGACCTCCACAAATTCGAGGAGGGTCCGCCGCTGACGGCGACCTTGACCCGAGAGGATGGTCTGGCGTACTACAAGCTCATGCAGACCATGAGGCGCATGGAGCTGAAGGCCGACCAACTCTACAAGCAGAAAATCATCAGGGGCTTCTGTCACCTGTACGACGGACAGGTACGGTAGCATTATGCAGGTTTTTTTGAGTGCGCTGGCCGCTGGGCTGTCGCGTCACAGAGCACATTGAAGAATGTGGCTTATTTACGAACAACCAGTTCAAACTGTTCGTTTGTACCAGTTAAAAAACATGAGCCAAGGTAAATAATGAACACTTTATGGTGATGTACTAAATGCTTTCCTTAGCTATAGCGTTAGCTTTCACCCTCGGGGAGCGCTCGAGACGCCACAGTGACACACACACACACTGAAGGACCGAGTAGGGTCGCTCAGTGCGGGCACTCTGGGGCACATCTAGGGCTCAGCACGCCAGATTTTACAACAAGATAGATTGGTGCGCATCGATGCGCTCAGTGAGAATTTCCGAACTAAGTCAACAGAGGTTACTTTTATGTCCTATCCAAGATTCAAGCCCCAAAACGGAATCACTATCTGGGAGGCAGTTGGTGTCCTATACCTGATATACCAGGAAGAGATTTATGTTTATGTATTTGCATTTGTTGATTTGAAGAAGGTTTTCCTAATCACTGAATGCTCCTTTTTAAATAAGAATGTATGTGAACAACTTCACACAATAGATATTTACCGGTAATCCTCGACTGTAAAGATCTAGAAACAGTGGCACCTATACTCTGAGGAGTAAAAACTCAAGACATTGATATTCTCAGGTGCATACAGTCCAGTTATATAACAAAAATCTTTGTATTTCTTGAGTTTCATGCCTGTCTCATCTCATCATGTAATGATTGATATTGCTGGATGAATAAGGCGACTTTAAGGCAAACGCGTTGCTCTTCACAGGAAGCGTGTGCGCTTGGTATCGAGAGGGGCATCAACCTGTCGGACCACCTGATCACCGCATACCGCGCCCACGCCTACACCCTCACCCGAGGGGGCACGGTCAAGGAGATCATGGCTGAGCTGACCGGTGAGTACACCACGCTCAGATACTCCATGCACAAATTGGTTCTCAATATTGGGGTCCTTTTTGGGGCGGGTTCCAGGGTGTACCCACTTGACTATACCCTGTGAAACGTTTAAAACACACTCTGTGCCGGAAGTGCTTCAAAATAGGATCTCTGGGTTGCCGGGGTTGTCTCAGCGCTTTTACTCTGAAAGCCACGACCCGGAAACAATCTACTCGATTTATCTCGATAAACTTGTAAATGTCGGATGTCGGAGGTCGGATCCATTTTGTGCTGTTGTCTGCACTGTACCTCCACATGCACCCTGCCCAAAAGAATAGTGCATGCGTGCGCGCACACACACACACACACACACACCGAGAGAGAGACACGTCTAGTTACCCTAATTCTGTGTCCTAACCATTACTCGAAGTATAATCTTAACACCATATATTTCATTATGTAGTTTATGAATTGAACACATTGATACGGTTCCCCGCTGCGCTTCCAATTGCTGCGAATGACAGTGCAGTGTGCAACAAACGCAGAAAATTAAATATGCAAGAATGACAAGAACTTCTCCGCCCATTCTTCGCATCGAGTCTACCGAATTCGAGGTGCGAATGCGACCTCAGTCTCTGCCTCCTGTGAAGATTCCCCAGCAAGCATTGCTTTTATGATTTGGTAATTCTGTATTGACTTAATCATATTAGGCCATTCATCCTTTCTCTGAATAAACCATTTTGAAATCAAACATTGGCAGACACAGCATGTGCAACTAACAAAACATAATGTAAATGTAGTTAAAATTGCTAGTTCTGTGTGAAGTATGCATGTTCTCCCCGTGTCCCCTAGGGTAGGTACCCTCACATAAACATGCAGTAATCCTGGTCTCTAAACTCAACTGCCTCCCCCTGGCCGACCGGGGCGCCTGATGGAGGGGAAAGGAACTGGTTGGAATAACGTGTTCCTTCCACGCGCTATACGTCCAACCAGGGAAACTCCCCCCTGTCAGGTGTAAAGGAGCAACTTGGACACTCAAGCATGAAGGCAGCATGAGTTCAAGTCCGTTGCTCTCCCCAGGTTGGCGGAGGGTGTGTAGAGCCCAGGATCACAGTAGATGATTGACACAGGGGTGAAAAATGGGTTACAAAATCGTGGGATAAAAAAATATAAGAGAAAAAAAAAATTGCTAGTTATATTTATTATAAAAAATAATGAATACCGGTAAGTAAAAGCACGCCCCAACTGTCTCCCAGGCTGTCCCAGACTCCCAGCTCAGGCCAGATATGTCACCCCTGGTCATAAATGATGTCCTTTTTTTGTTTTCGTGTATACTATCACATCACTCTTTATTTGTATTCTCTCTCTCTCATCTGCATTGTTTGTTTTCACGGTCTTCCTTTCAGGCAGAAGAGGAGGAATTGCCAAGGGCAAGGGAGGCTCTATGCACATGTACACTAAAAACTTCTACGGAGGGAACGGAATAGTGGGAGCTCAGGTAATTCCTTTCTCTTTATGGAGGAAACCGGCATTAGTAACAAAAATAGCAGATCTAAAAGCTCGTAGCGCGCCACTCGGTGGCGCGCTATGAGCGTGTAGATCTGCTATTTTTCAAAAGCTAAATTATAACATAATGTTTAAAACACCAAAAGGGGTTAAAGTATGTTCCAAATGTGACGTTTGTAACCATGCACAGGTGCCTCTGGGAGCTGGCGTGGCGCTCGCCTGCAAATACCTGGAGAATAATCAGCTCTGTGTCAGTCTCTACGGAGACGGAGCTGCCAATCAGGTACAGTATGGAGTTCAAGCAAATGTTTTCTTCATCTTCTACACAGTGTGATATGACATGATGTCATACCTGTGGACATGCATGTAGGTTGTATGTAGTGACTTTCTTGTCTTGAAATTGCCTGTTATTTTTGAGGGGTGCTAGCCCCTCCAATATACATTAATTCAATGTTCGTTTTTCCTTAACTCTCCACAGGGTCAGATCTTTGAGAGCTACAACATGGCGTCTCTGTGGAAGCTCCCGGTCATCTTCATCTGTGAGAACAACAAGTACGGCATGGGGATGTCCGTGGAGCGGTCTGCCGCCAGCACAGACTACTACAAGAGAGGAGACTACATCCCTGGGCTCCGGGTAATAATGCCCCCCTTTATTTATTTTTATTTACTAACAAGAGAGGAGACTACATCCCTGGGCTCCGGGTAATTAATGCCCCCCTTTATTTATTTTTATTTACTAACAAGAGAGGAGACTACATCCCTGGGCTCCGGGTAATAATGCCCCCATTTATTTATCTGTATTTACTACAAGAGAGGAGACTACATCCCTGGGCTCCGGGTAATAATGCCCCCATTTATTTATCTGTATTTACTACAAGAGAGGAGACTACATCCCTGGGCTCCGGGTAATAATGCCCCCATTTATTTATCTGTATTTACTACAAGAGAGGAGACTACATCCCTGGGCTCCGGGTAATTAATGCCCCCCTTTATTTATCTTTATTTACTACAAGAGAGGAGACTACATCCCTGGGCTCCTGGTAATTAATGCCCCCCTTTATTTTTATTCCTGGCTTCGGTATCCGGAATGCTCGCCTTAAAACACGATCGCCCTTGGGTTTTTTTTCCCCCGTCAACCTCACACAGACTGTGGTTCTTGTATTCTTGTATAACTATCTCCCCCTGGCCAGCCGGGGCGCCTGATGGAGGGGAAAGGAACTGGTCGGAATAACGTGTCCCTTCCACGCGCTACGTCCGGCCGGGGAAATTCCCCTCTGTCAGGTGAAAAGAAGCAGCTTGGACTCCTCATGCATAGAAGGAGGCATGAGGTCAGTCCGCTGCCCCCCCAGGTTGGCAGAGGAAGTGTAGCGCCCAGGATTACATTAGATAATTGGCACTGGGTGAAAAGAAAACTGGGTTACAAAATCGTGGGATAAAAATGTAGAAAAAATAAATAATAATAATAAGTTTAGGGTTTGGCAGCGTTTTACTGAGGTTAAAGTTGGGAATAAGGTTAGGTTTTTTTTAAGTGGTGCAACCACTTCCTTAAGTAACTGTGTGTGCCTGGCTGGCTGGCTGGCTGGCTGGCTGGCTGGCTGGCTGGCTGGGTATGAGCATGAAAACAACATGGTTGTTTTTGAGTGGTGCAACCACTCCAAGGAACAGCTTTGTCCGTGTTCACCTATGTGTGTCTGTGTTGGTTAAATAAGTCCTTGGCACACATTGAGCTAGTAGACGTTTTGCTCTGCGTGAACATCCCCTCATGGTAGTGGTTGTGAGTATGAACTAGAGCTGTGCTCACTGATGTGTTCCTTGGAGGAAAGTGCTGTTTTCTGCACCCTTTTATAATAGACATGATTTTTAATGCATCAAAATATTCTGGAAAGATTTGCACCAGTGTTCTTTTTGTTGACGTCGTAGACTAAGACTAAGGGCTGTATTTTGCGTGTCTTAAGTACCCGGTCTTATTCCCTAACTTTAGTAAACTAAAGACCTGGAGGCGTGATCAATGCCATTTGGCTATTCTGAGTGGCCGAAGAGCATCCATCACGCCTCCAGGTCTTTAGTTTACTCAAGTTAGGGAATAAGACCGGGTACTTAATACACGCAAAATACAGCCCTATATGTCTAAAAGCCTAAAGCCCTACACACACCGTGACACCGGCGGCGTCCGACGCGCGTTCACGCCTCGCCTGACGCTCCGATACGCCACTGTTCTATTTTCCGGCGATGTGGGGTAGGTTCATTGAAAATAACGGTGGCGGCTGTTTTGACGTGCAGCGTTCACAGACGGTGTGTGTGTGTGCCTTAAGACTAAGTCAAAATATTCAGAAAGAATTAACACTGATGTTTTCTAAATAAAATAACCTTGTTGTATTTCAGGTGGACGGTATGGATGTGCTCTGTGTCAGGGAAGCCACCAAGTTTGCTGCCGATCACTGCCGAGCTGGGAAGGTAAGATAACCGCTTTTTTAAAGACGTCTCCTGTCCACTAGGGAGCAGTGTTGTTTTTGGCAGCGAATTTAGATTTTAGTTTTAGTCATAGTCTCTTGGATAGTTTTCATTTAGTTTTAGTCACATTTTAGTCACCTGGAAAGCTTTACTGTTTTCAGTGTTTAGTGTTTTAGTCGACTAAATCTACAGTTGATTTAGTCGTACAAAATGTATTTTGGAGGGCCTTGATGTTGTCGTAATTTCACTTGCTGAAAATAGCTATATCTACATTACAAGCCCACAACGCGACGGCGCTGTGAGCTTGTAGATCGGCTATTTTCAGCATGCAACAAATTTTAAAGTGACTTATAGTGGATCTCTTGTCCACTAGTCCCTAACATTTTAGTCTAGTTTTTAATTGTTGACGGAATTATCAATATACATAGTCTTAGTTTTAGTCATCATAGCTTAGTTTTCATTTAGTTTCCATGTAGTTTTAGTCAGTGGAAGTGTAACGCTTTATCGGGGTCGTCCACTCACAGTTAACAGTCTTTGTATTGAGTTGTGCTTGAAATGTACTGTAATTCTGCAAACTGTTAATAAATATTTCAATCAATCAATCAATATGTGTGTCATTTTCAGGGCCCTGTCGTCATGGAACTGCAGACCTATCGTTACCATGGACACAGTATGAGTGATCCTGGTGTCAGGTAAATAAATACAAACAAATAGTGTTCTTATCCCATTCTGGGGGGGGAACCCCTTTTGGTGTCTTAACCAGTCTCTCTCTCCTGTCACAGTTACCGTACACGCGAGGAGATCCAGGAAGTGCGCAGCAAGAGTGACCCCATCTCCATGCTGAAGGACCGCCTGCTGAGCAACAACATGGCCAGCATAGAGGAGCTGAAGGTACCTGTCTGTCTGTCTGTCTGTTTGTCTGTCTGTCAGTCATGCTGAGCAACAACGTGGCCAGCATAGAGGAGCTGAAGGTACCTGTCTGTCTGTCTGTCATGCTGAGCAACAACATGGCCAGCATAGAGGAGCTGAAGGTACCTGTCTGTCTGTCTGTCTGTCATGCTGAGCAACAACATGGCCAGCATAGAGGAGCTGAAGGTACCTGTCTGTCTGTCTGAACTCTTGACTGGCCAAACATACTTTGACCAGCTCAGTGGCCTTAGTGGTTAGAGTGTCTGCCCTGAAACTGGGTGGTCGTGGTCGGGGTCATACCAAAGACTGGGAAAGAATGGGACTTGGTTTGTGTTGGATGTTGGATTTGGGGGGTTAGGTTAGATCAACTATAAATGATTCCTGAGCGCGGCACGGCTGTGTCTCAAATGTGGAGTGTGTATTTCACATACAGCAATGTATGTGACAAATAGTAGGACTTTAACCGGAGGAGAGGACACCGCTCCGGTGTCCTCTACTCCTTCGCTGCTGTATCGTCCCGTTCCTGTGACCTGCCTCGTTCTGACTACGCTGTGGTGGTTAGTATTCGTGGTCTTCTTTCAGTAAGAAAGTGGATGCGACGTAGCGCTGCCAAAAACGTACAAATTGATGTGATTCAGTTGCTCCGCTAAATTGGCCTATAATGTAGCTGAATAAAATCACCAGCTACTATATAGTTAGCTAGTGATTTCATTACAGCCAAACTTGCGGATCCATCCATTGTCTCGTTTCATCGTTGCTTTGTCTTGCGGTGCAGGAAATCGACGTGGAGGTGTTAACGGTTATAGTAACGTTTCTGTGCAGGAGATCGACGTGGAGGTGAGGAAGGAGATCGAGGACGCGGCGCTGTTCGCCACCATGGACCCAGAGCCCCCGCTGGAGGACCTGTGTAACCACATCTTCTCCAACGAGCCGCCCATGGACGTGCGGGGCGTGAACCCTTGGGCCAAGCTGAAGTCCGTCAGCTAAAAGTCTGATCCCTCCCGTCAAGTCTCCCCTTCTTCTCTCCCATACTTCTTCTTTCTGGTGTTTTGTACAGTATTCACCCCCCTGTCAGCTGTACTGTATGGCCTCCCTCCACCACACCCCCTAATCTCCAGATCGCCAACGCCAGACCAGTGGCTTTCTTTACGCCGGTTTTACTCGAGACCAAACGGCGTATACTGTAGTAAGGTTATACCGAGTCTAGCGCTCCCAGGTTTCGGAAAGGCACCGTCAACCCCATGATGTTTTAGCATTGAAGTTGACATTGTAAGTAACGCCATTAGGGGGGTGAAATAAAATACACACACATTTTTGTACTGTTATGGCATCACGAGTCAAAATATATTAAAACATAGTTATTTATAATAAGATTCAACATTCGGGAGTTCCTCTTTATTTATATTTTTTAGGTTGCATTAAAGAAAGAAGGTTAGTACCCCAGCCAGCAAGCATACAAGTTTAACTATTATGAACTGTTGTTTTCATGTTGGGGGAAAGCTTAAGAAAAACGAGGGGAAAATAAGAAGGGACACTAAATTGGAAAGACACACACGGCACTTAGAAGGGTATTTTGTGATCCCTTAGTATCTCTATATCCATCTATGTCTAGATGATTGACTGATGCTGAATGTACTGGTTGGACAGTAAAACACGAGTAAACAGGGTTCTCGGTTGTTATTCATAATAATCGTCGGCATACCTCATTCTCCGACATTGCTTCTTCTTTTTAGAAATGGTCTTATTTGTGCAATCTCTCAAGAATTAATCCATGGTAAAAGTTCTCACGTATAGTCCCTAGATCCTCGCTTAAAAGTCAGCAGAAAATGCATAATTATGACATTTTCCCCATCATTGTTTTTCCTCTTAAAACATAATTCATGATGTAGCTTTTCCAAAGCACACATTGTGCCTGAAGCATCATGTGCTGTTTGGAAGAGGAATGTGTCGGCAAACATTTAAGGAGATAAATGCTGAGTAAGAGACGGATTTGGATACATGTTCATTACTTTCTTTTTCTCTTTTGCTAGCAGAGCAGATACTGAAACTGTCTGCGTGACTCCATTTTTGAGTAGTATTCATAAAAAACGGTTTATTTGGATCACCCTGATTGTAACCGTAACATGAACCCTCATCCAAAACTCTTTGTCATGTACATCTAATTCAACGTTTCATGGTCTTCAATCATGATTCAAACATCTATTTACAGTAGTTTATTCTCTCTCTCTTAAATCATTTCTTGTTTTTCTGGAAAGGGGGTTTGTAGTAGTACTATTGTGGGCCACTCCTCTTATTTTGTTGCTGGGAAGGTTGTTTTGTGATGAAGGCGATGGCAGTGCGGTTCTGTGTTCTGCTGGAATCCTTTGGTTTCAGTTCGCAAATATTTTCTACACTCCCGTTTTAGTTTCCTGATGGAGAAGTATAGAAATAACCTGACACGGCCAGGTTGAGGCAGTATTGAGTTCACAAGTTCCCTAGGCGGAACTAACTCACTGCTGCCTCCAGCTGGCGGAGTCAGGTTAGTACAGAAACCCTTCTCACCATAATGTATAACAAATGCCTGGCAAACATAAGATGAGATGACAGAGTAATATTACAAGTACATAAAGAAATAAATCTGTGAAAACCACCTATGAGAGTATTTGTGGTAAACTGTTACATAACAGACATGCATATTACAGACAGACAGCAGAGCATTAAAGATAATGCTTTGCAGGAACATTGGATTCATGCAATAAAAACATTGGAATGTTTGTGCCTGTGTTTGTGTTTGTTTAAAGGTGGAGTGGTAGTGGTGGGTTTTCTTTGTTGTGTTACAATAATGATAAAGTTGTTGAATTTCAACAGATAACTTATTCCTTTCAAACAATTGCCCCTTGTAATGATATGTTTGGGAAATGTAGAAAATAATTAAGAGAGCGCATCTGTTTGGCCAGAGTAGAAATCTCTCTTTGGTACAACTGGGTGACACAATTGATGCAAAAAACCCATCAATGCTAGTTTTATTTTGAAATCCCCTAACGGATCTAGCATCCATACATATATCGTGCTGTCTTGATGCAGGTGGGAGACAGTGTTGCCATGTCCGCTTATTATAAGCGATTTTAGGGTCGTTATTCTGTAAAGCTGCTTGTAAATATTGGTAGTTCAGTTGTGGTTTTTTGAGTTTATTTCTAAAGTGTAGTTGCTGTTTTGGTCTTGACTGGGATTCTCATACATTTCCATGTCACGGTCAAGGACCCCCTGGCCACACATTAAAGGAGAATTCCATACTAAAAGGCTTTCTTACCTTTCTTTGTAGTTACGTACCCACCAAAGGGGTCCAGGTGTTCTGGTGTTATTTTGTGCAAAAGCTCCTTATGGGCTATTTCCCCTACCATAAGCCCTAAATTAATTTCATTGAATGGAATGGGAATTGAATGGGGCTATGGGGTGTTGTGCTAATTTGCTTATTTCCATCGCTCAAAATTATATATTTTTTGTATATATCCTCTCTTCATATCCCAAGCGTCACACTTTACTACTTCGATGGAAATAAGTGAATTAGCATAACACCCCATAGCCCCATTCAATTCCCATTCAATTCAATGCAATTCATTGAGGGCCTATCGTAGGGGAAATAGTCAATAGGAGTTTTTGCACAAAAAAACACCTGGACCTCTTTGGTGGGGACGTAACGACTACAAAGAAAGGTAAGAAAGCCTTCTATCATGGAATTCTCCTTGAATGTATTTGTCCAAGGACCCTACATCTAAAAATATTTTGTGCCAGCAGGGACCCACCATACCAATCAGATGTGTGTGTTAAACTTACATTGTTTCGACACTATTCCAAGTTTGTCACGTTTTTCCACAATATATATTTTGGTGAGAATAGCCAAGCCCTAGCCCCTTGTTGGGGGTTTTGATTGATAATAATTAAAGCATTAGGCCCTACACTTGTTTACAAGAGGGTCCACCTTGTTCAATTCATCAAAAACAGTGGGCTTGTTTTAATAGTTATATGATGAATTGAACATGGTGGGCCCTATTGTAAACAAGTGTAATACTTTAAGGTGTCGTCCACATGAGTTAACAGTTTTGTATTGAGTTGTAGTGCTAGAAATGTACTGTACTTCTCCAATCTGTTAATGAATTAAATCAATCAACCAAACAAACCTTATTGCGTATTTCTCTCACGCAATCTGGCAACACTGGTGGGAGATTCAAGCTTCTGCTACAACTAACTAGCAGCGGTGCTACTACTACATGCTACCACTACTATAAGTCTCTCGGTCAGGACGACAGAATGGAAGACGTTCTGCTCTCCTCCTCCACACACACGCCACGGACCACCACCACCATGTTGAGACACGTTCTGTGTGTGTTGTGCACCGTCCTCCTGGCTGTCTCAGCGGACCAGGACAATGTCAACAACCACAACAAGAAGGACCAGGCGTGCTACAACTACGCAGGAGGACACGTCTACCCCGGGGAGGCTTTCCGCGTTCCCGGCGTGTCCGACCATTCCCTGCACCTCAGCCAAGCCAAGAGTGAGTTAGTTGTGTTTTTGTTGCGTTCATTGAGTCTTTTGGGGGTTGTTTTTACAAATTATTACACCTTTCAGTGTTTCCTCCAGTCTCAGTGGCAATGAATGGATGCTGCAGGACAGGTTGGTTGTGACTGGTGTGTGCATAAAATGCAAACAGAACAATGACAATGGAAACGACATGCAAAATGTCAAGCCAAAGAGTTCATTTAAAATATGTTTTACTTGATAAGTTTGTGTTTTATTTTCAGAGGAACACACACACACAACATAGTAGTATAGCCTAGGCCTAACTTTGAAGGGACACGTCATTCAATGACATTTGGTGAAATCTGCCCACTACACACCCACCCACCCCTTCCTGACCAGATGCATAGCTGAAACACATGTAGCAGTGAGATACAGAGACCTCACCTTACCAATGTTGAATTGATATGAAACTTAAGGCAAAAGGGTTTAATCATGTTAAATTGTTGAATTGAAAATGGAGGACCCTTATGTATACAAGTCTTAGTGCGTTTTCCTGATTTTTTTTCTTCTATTGTCTCTTTATTGTCAATCAATCAAACTTTATTATACAAGTCTTAGTGCGTTTTCCTGATTTTTTTTTTCTTCTATTGTCTCTTTATTGTCAATCAATCAACTTTATTTGTTCAGACTCGGGGTCCAATAAACAACAGACAACCTAAAACACTACATACAGAGAAGAAACACCCCTAACCCATAAAAACATACATTGTAAATGGCGTTTGATTTATATCACCATTAGACTTTAATATATTAGCGGTGTGATTTGTATTGACCGACCTGTGCCTTCCTTGAACTGTACCCTGTTATATCCTGCTCCACAGGCCTTTTAATATACCTGCACACTTTTGTATTATTGCTGATACTCCCATCATTTGTGCAAATAGTGACTCATTCTTATTCCTATAGTGACAGTTTTGTGTGGTCAATACTATATGCAGCACAATGCAATCAAAAACGCTGTGTTTGTTTTAATTCCTGCCTGTCAGTTTCCAAGCCTGCGCCTCACTGGGAAGGAACAGCTGTCATCGACGGTGAATTTAGGGAGTTGAAACTGTCTGACTTCAAAGGAAAATACCTCGTTTTCTTCTTCTACCCCCTGGACTTGTGAGTCAAGGATTTATGATCGTCTTATTTGATTTGGTTTTGACTGTCTTCAGGGCAGGCTAAATGCCGATTTTCTTTCTAACTTTCCTTTCCTTTTTATTTTATGTAGCACATTCGTCTGCCCCACGGAGATCATAGCATTCAGTGACCGTGTGCAGGAGTTCCGTAGCATCAACGCTGAGGTGGTTGCGTGTTCTGTCGACTCTCAGTTCACTCACCTAGCCTGGTAAGCAAAAGCCATCTGTGTTCATCACATATTTCTCATGCTCTGCGTTAAAGGCTCATACATATAGTCTGGATTTTGCGGTGGTGAGGTGACCACCGAACTACAACATGATGTCACGAGCCGCGCTGAAGAGCAAACCACCGCTCCAGCCCTTCTCTCTGTTTTTTAACTCACCACCGCTCAACGTTATTTCAGCTCCGGTGGTCAGCTCACCACCGGAGCGGTGGTCACCTCACCACCGGAGCGGTGGTCACCTCACCACCGGAGCGGTGGTCACCTCACCACCGGAGCGGTGGTCACCTCACCACCGGAGCGGTGGTCACCTCACCACCGGAGCGGTGGTCACCTCACCACCGTAAATCCAGACTATGAATAGGCCTTTACACACCACCACACCATTTCTGTTCCCTGGCTCCCACACTTCGTATACCACACCTCTTATGGTAAAAAAAAGAAAGAAAGTTAAGCATATAATTAGGCCTAAACTAGTCAATTGTAAAAGAAAGGGAGAAGGAAAAAAAACTAACTATCAAATCTGTCTTGTCTTGTCTTTGTCCTCATTAAGGCAATGTGTCTTTTATGTCTTGAGTCAAAGTGTTCTCAATCCGATCATCTCATGCTCTTTAACCCATTTTGGTTGGGAATCCCTTTTGGTGTTAATATTATGTTATGCTTTAGCTATTGAAAAATAGAAGCTCTACAAGCTCATAGCGCGCCACCGAGTGGCGCGCTACGAGCTTGTAGATCTGCTATTTCTTTGAAAAATCGAACGACTGACATAAACATAGCTTTTTCAGAAAACTGTTAGGATGTAGAAGACATTTTTAGAATCTGATCTCGGGTCAGAATGGGTTTTAAAGGAAGGAACAGGTGGTGGTTTTGCATGTTTACTTTTACAAATCAGATATGATTTGCCTGGTTAACCACTCCCCCTTGAAAACAGGCTACGGTATGAAAATCAACTTGAAAGTGAAACTTGATGTCATTGTCAACCCACTCAACCATCATTATTACTCATCAAAGAGTTACATCATCGTCAAGGTTCAAGCCAAGGTTACTTTATGTTGTCTGCCAGGGGTAGTCTCTGACGCACAGACCTGTCCTGCACCATACATAAACAAAGTAATACATTACAATACAGTATAAAACAATTACCCAATACTATGAGAATATTTTGTTGTTTGATAGGATTTTGTCCTATTCATGCTGTATTGTTGTGGTACTGTAACATATAGGAGAGACAACAGGCGTTGATAAAAATAACAATTCTACATACTGTAATTGTGTAGACTTAAAAAATAATGTAACTCTTGAGAGCATAATAGTGGTTTCATTTCACGCTCTCAAGAGTTTAATAGTTAAAAGAACTTTAAAAAAGTACATAATTTATTCTTGTTATTGCAATTTATCGTAGCGTTAGCTTTGCGAGTCTTACTTGTATAGAAGTACCCGACAAAGTCAACAACACGGTGAAACGTGTTGTGTGTGTGTGTGTGTGTGTGTGGGTGCTGCCACACTATCAAAAGAGCCTCGCACGTTTTCAGCTGCGCACAGCTTAAAAACCGGGTTTTTAGACAGCTGGTGGATGGGGAAAAAAGCTCCACTTGCGCGACGGCCAGATTCCCGGGAAGCGCTCTCCTCCTCCGTGTCAATCGTCCGCGGAGGTGGAGCTTAATTCCCATCCACCAGCTGTCTTAAAAACCAGCTGCGCACACACACGCATCACAGCTTCTTCTGTTCGCGGCGCAAAACCGCTTTGCGCTTAGGTCTGGAAACGGGGTGTGTGTGTGTGTGGGGTCCCTTCCTGACTGAGAGAAGCAGTGGGACGTTTTCTGTCTTTTTATGTACATTCTCTTTGCCTACCAGCACCTCCACCCACGAGTGCTACCCATTGATTTGTAACGAGCTTTCATAATGTTTCTGATGGTGTTTCTGGGTTATCTATTCTACAGGATCAATACACCCAGAAAGACGGGCGGGCTTGGACCAATGAAGATCCCTCTGTTGTCTGACCTGACTCACCAGATCGCTAAAGACTACGGGGTGTTCCTGGAGGACCAGGGACACACTCTCAGGTCAGTGTTGTTTTAAAGACCAGGGACACACTCTCAGGTCAGTGTTGTTTTAAAGACTACAGGGTGTTCCTAGAGGACCAGGGACACACTCTCAGGTCAGTGTTGTTTTAAAGACCAGGGACACACTCTCAGGTCAGTGTTGTTTTAAAGACTACGGGGTGTTCCTAGAGGACCAGGGACACACTCTCAGGTCAGTGTTGTTTTAAAGACTACGGGGTGTTCCTAGAGGACCAGGGACACACTCTCAGGTCAGTGTTGTTTTAAAGACTACGGGGTGTTCCTAGAGGACCAGGGACACACTCTCAGGTCAGTGTTGTTTTAAAGACTACTGGAGGACCAGAGACACACTCTCAGGTCAGTGTTGTTTTAAAGACCAGGGACACACTCTCAGGTCAGTGTTGTTTTAAAGACTACTGGAGGACCAGAGACACACTCTCAGGTCAGTGTTTTCCTCGACTAAAACCAAGACCAAAAATGTTCGTCGACTACCTTTTTTCTTTTCATCGACAAACTACATGGAAAACTAAGCTACGATGACTAAATAGTAAATATACTGACAATTCGGTCAACAAATAAAAACTAGACTAAAATGTTAGGAAGGGACTACTAGTGGACAAGAGATCCAGTATGAGTCATTTTACAATTGGTTGCATGCTGAAAATAGCAGATCTACAAGCCCACCTTCCGTGGAAACGTGAGCTTGTACAGTAGATCAGCTGTATGTTCTCCAAAGATATTAAGTGTACAGCGAAAACAAGACGGTGCCTAATATAGATGTAGGTTCATGTCGGGTCGGGTCTCCTGTTGATAAGATCATGTGAGGTAACGGGCCCATTTTCAAGAGTGTTATTACAAATAATGATGTAATCTGCCATGTTTTAGTTGGTCATTTTATTTGTCTGATCATTGTTTAATGTCTAAAAATGCAAAAAAAAATATATATTAAGATTCCGAGGAGAGAACGTATACTCTCCCCTACTGTGCTGTGTGGACATCGCACCTGGAGTTGCTGTCGTTCTCACCCTGTTAAAGCATGACACATTTTAACGAAAATAAATCAATCGGTCAAATTAAACGTAGAGCCCTTGGCAATCCGGCCCAACTAAGGCCAGGGTTTAAGTGGACAGGCTTTAAGTGGTTAATTGTTTGAATCATGTCCTCATTCAGGGCTCTGACATGAGGACGCACGCCGGGGGGGGAAGAAAAACTGAGCCTTGATCCATAATATGGATGGTATTCATCCCTCATATCTCTCTCTCTCTCTCTCTCTCTCTCTCTCTCAGGGGACTTTTCATCATCGATAACAAGGGCATCCTGAGGCAGATCACCATGAACGACCTCCCTGTCGGCCGGTCCGTTGACGAGACGCTGCGTTTGGTGCAGGCCTTCCAGTACACAGACAAACACGGAGAAGGTACCTTAAATAACCATAAATGATTGGGGAAAATACAAATTTCAACTCCATTTGGGTGACGGCAGGTCCGGATCCCATGAAGGTTCTTTTTGGGGCGGTGCCATGTCATTATTGGGCCCGGGCGGTATTTAAATACCTGCGGTCGGGAACAGGCGGTCAAGATAAAACCAGCAGGCCCCTAAAAATCCTGCATCCTCCCGCGATTAACCACTTAAGCAAGATATGAATATGTCTGAGGAGAACGTAATCTCCCCTACTGTGCTGTGGACATCGCACGTGGAGTCACTGTCATTCTCACCCTGTGCGCGGCTCGTCGCGTTGTGTTGTCCGTGGTCACAATATAATATAATATATAGGCCTACCTATTATATATGCTTCTCTATCTGTGAGCAACTCCTCACAAATCAACAACCCCCCCCCCCCTCTCTCTCTGGTGCGAGCCTGCTCAATCTCATTGGGTAAATGTAAGGTTTTTGGGTCTCAATGGGAACGTACTGTATAAACTGCAGTGCCGTGTGCCGTTGGGACTAATGGCATTTAATTGTTTTTGTTGAGGGAGGGAGGACGGATATTAACTGCGGGAGGTCAGACATTAAATCATTGCGTGGGCGTTTCGGGAATGGTCAGAAATCCAGGGGGAGTGGGATTAAGAAAACACTCCCTCCCGCGCAGGCCTCTACCTCACACTAACCTAGCGGTTGGAATCCCAATAATGGCATGTTGGAGTTATTGAGCGGACCCCCTTAGTCTAGTCTTGCGCGAGGGAGCGTTACACACCCATTCCTACATGCATCGCATTCAGCCTACACAGCGCGCGCACACATTGTGGGAGCAGTGTCCCAAGAAGTCATCCCAGGTCATTGGCTGACTAAGGGCCGATTCATACTCTTATTTTAGAGCCCAATAAAAGTCGGTTCGGCTCTGTAGAGCCTACAATGTGACGTCATTTGGCTCTGTAGAGCCTACAATGTGACGTCATTTGGCTCTGTAGAGCCTACAATGTGACGTCATTTGGCGACGAGCCGAAATCATTTCGGCACTACAGCGCCGAAACAGAGGTAAAATAGGAGTATGAATCGGCCCTATAATGGTATTAATGGTAATAACTTTGGATTCGACAAAACTAGTTTGAAATTCTCCATATCCAACTGCACCGTCGGTTTTCAGAGGGGAGTTCTGTTTATGGCCGGCTGCTGGCGGTACATTTCAAATGTTGCATTGTGCATACATTACCCTTATTTATACATGTTATGCCATTTTACAATGGCACACTGTAAAATAATGGTTGGTTTCAGATCCATTAAAAACAGTTTTTACAGTGGATGCTTTCGTTGTTACTGATGAGAATTGTTGTTGTTTTTTTTGTTTTTGTTTTTTCAGTTTGTCCAGCAAACTGGAAACCAGGAAGTGACACAGTGAGTTTTACTAAGCTATTTAGGCCTGACCTTGAAATTTAGAAAGATTCTTCTAAATTCTCCAGTTTTCTGAAATAAATATTTTCATGATTTTTCAAAAATAGCAGACCTACAAGCTCGTAGCGCGCCACTCTGTCTCTGTGGCTCGCTATGAGCTTGTAGATCTGCTATTTGCTATTTCAATAGCTAAATTATAACAATGTTTAAAAACACCAAGGCGTTCCTGACCAAAATGGGCTAAGGAATCTATTGTAAAGTTTCTGTTGAATCATTGATTGGAATGCATTTTTATTTAATCTGTATTTGTTTCGCATATTAATACAACGTTATTTATTCCACAGATCATTCCAGACCCTTCAGGCAAACTGAAGTATTTTGACAAACTGAACAAGGAGCTCTGAAGAACTGACCCATCCTCCTTTTGTTTGACGAATCTGTGACAGCCTGCACTTAAACACAACAACAACAACCAACACCACGTTCAAATAAAGACAGTTTTCGTAAGCTGTTGTCCGTCTCCTTCTGCGTAGGTATCTGCACCAACTCAAGCTGCCTTTGTGTGGCTAATAATACACTGTGACTGACATTGCAACGGTCTAATTGATAAACGTTTCTATTTTTGCTTGAGATTGGAGGCATTGTCTCTTGACTGAGTCACTTTCTCTGGATGTAATGTGTGCTGTATTGAGCCTTATTTTCACATCCTGGGTTGGTTGAAAGAGAATATTATGGTCTGTTAACCCATTCTAGACGAGGACCCCTTTTGGTGTTTTAACTAAGCATTATTTAGCTATTGAAAATAGCAGATCTACAAGCTCATAGCGTGCCAGGGGCTTGTAGGTCTGCTATTTTTGAAAGATCATTGAAAAGCATTGGCAGAATGAATGGCAACAAACCGCTCCGGCCCCATTGAAAAGCACTGGCAGAATCTGTGAACGTATACCCTAACCCTCGCTTCCTCATTTTGGAAACGTTATAACTAAGCAAAAACATTCCAGGAATGTTGAGAGAATTTCTACAAAAAGTCTTGGGGAGAGAATCTTAAAAGATCTTCTCTAAATTGATTAATAATAATTGCTCGTCACAGCCTTGTGAGCTTGTAGATCTTGCATTTTCGTGTGAAATCAGTGGTTAAGCAATGGTTTCCTTCCTGCCGTGCTGAGGTTGTGGATTCTTCTGCAGTGATCTGGAGACCGTTAACCTTTCCTCCAAATGTCAGAAAGTTAACTCTTGTCTGCGTGATGTGGTATTATTGATATTGACGTGTTTCTTCATGTTTGTTTTCTTGCCTTTAGTGTTACGTAGCATCGCAATCTTACTTTTTTTCAACAACATTATCCATATTGATTGATTGAAAACTTTATTTCAGACACAATGGGTCCATATACAAACAGGGAAACACATGACAGTAAATACAAAACAACAACACAGAGATAGCCTATATATATCGGGCTATTTTCGCTCCAGGCAGTCCTTGTCAATTAAAGACATATAAACATTGCCTCCAGTGTTTCCAGAAACATGAGGAGAAGACTGTACCACTCTGTGTGATCCCTGTTAAGGCCATAATTAATACATTCTTTGATTCCCTCAGTCTACACATGAATCTCCTTAGACCGGCTATGGGGCAGCGGTGGCCGAACGGTTTGCGGAGCGGTCTTCATATCGGAAGGTCGCTAGTTCTGGGTAAACTGGGTAACTTTCTTTTTGACATGGAAATGTTTGAGAACCACTGACACAGAAACATTAGGTTTTTCAGAAAACGGTTTAGAAGTCATTTTGTAGAATGGTTCCCAGGCCTAAAAACGGGTTAAAACATAGCAGATCTGCTTTCTCTCTCTGTCTCTCTCCCTGCCTGCATGGGATGGGGGTCTGGGGCCAAATTCATATCAATGTGGAGGTCCTTGAAATGACAGTATGTAATGTACTCCAGCAGTGACTGCGGTGGCCAATTGTAACACCTCTTGGCCCCACCCAAGTACTCAAATGCTAATCGGGTTTCTTTTGTTTTCACCTATAGCCAGGTAGGTACTATAAAATATGCCTACAGTAACAGTACTGTGCTCGGCTTACTTGTTTTCATTCACAATGAAACCACCACCAGCTAAGGTCTTCGTCCAGAGAAAGCTATACAGTTCGCCAACTTTACCAATCTGTAAATAAAAGTACCAGCTAAAACAACTTATTTTTTTCCCACCATGAGGTCAGAGGGTGTGTAATAAATTGATAGAAGTAGGCTATTTGGGCTAATTATTTCACTCGTTTTAAAAGTAGCTTTTTTAACCTAAATTACATTTCTGGTCGTCGGTTCACACTGTGTAAAAGAGTCCCTGGAAGTGAAACTTCAAACAGATTGCATCTTTTAAAAGCTCTCATAATTAAGCTGACCTGCTGGGAGCCTATATGGCTGCAGTGGTGAATGATTAACATTGACTCAGCATTCAAGTCATGTCTCAGAACGAAACCCGTGTTAAAGATAAGAATCCTTGAGAACGGACTAACGGAGGGAAAAAAACACCCAAGTAGGCCAAGTGCATGCATGTGCGTAATTCACACGAGCGTGTGTGTGCGTGCGTGTGTGTGGGCAGTGCACTGGGTGCGTGGGCATGCGTGCGTGGCCTTTGAGACACCGCGTCAGTCGCGTGACCCGCTATGCATTTCCGGGGAGCGACTTTATTTATTTTTTGCCTCGTAGGTGCGCAGTGCGCACACACACACGCCGCCGTGACGCACGGAGCCACGCACGCACGCACACCGTGGAGAGAGAGAGAGAAGTGCTTGGCTAAAGACAAAGGGAACGTCGTTGTCCATATGAGCCGGTATTAATCTGCTGTTTTCCTCTTTCTGCCCGAAGCCTTGGGGTGTTTAATGTGTTAAAACTTCCTAGGACGCGAATGAAGAAACACATCTTGCTGACATTCTGCTTCAAAGGACTGGTGGGGAAAGGAAAAAAGAGCAAAAGGAAAAAGAAAGAGCAGTAAATAAATATAACGAAGATTATAATGAGCAAGGAAAACATGGCCAACGTCGAGTTACGGAAAGCGGAGCCCAGGGATGTGTCGGATATGTTGCGACTAATTAAAGTAAGTTAACGTCTTAATGTGTGGAGATATATGGCCTAGTCTATACAACCTAGTGTAGTTGTCACTGGTCTACAGGGCTGGTCGTGTCGGCAAGCGACGTCTGTCACATTATACTAGGTTGGAATAGGCTGTGCTGTCATACTGCATGTGTTTTGACAACCAGATGTCAAAAATATTTCGATATTTCTTACTGATATACATGATGTCTGTGGCATCTGTTTAAATTAAAATATTGGATTATTGTTATATGTATAGGCCTGTTGTGAATTATTTACTGTCCGTTTGTGCATGTTCTGCAATCTGGTTTTTTAAATATTTCTTATACTGTATACAGTAGATATGCCTATTGGATTATTGTTTATTATAGGCCTGTTTATTGTGAATTTAATATTATTCAGATATTTAACTTTCAGTTTTATTTTTGTGTATTTCTTTTCATCTGTTTATTAACCCTTTATAGGACCTCGCTAGGTTCGAGGAGATGGAGGAACAGGTCATACTCACAGAGAAAGGTATACTTTATTTTGGCATATCGGTCACGTTTGAGGCTATTTAAGGGCAAGGCAGGGCTTCTCAAAGTGGGGACCCCCCTGTGGTCCTTGCTTGGGTGGTGGGGAGGGGGGGGGGTAGGCCTAGTTAATCATTTTAACCACTTTATCCGTTTATTAGTTGGCTATTCAAAAATGGCAGATGCTGAAAATGTTGAATCTTTTTTTTTAAAACATATAAATCTCTTTTGGCAAAACCTTCTGAAATGGTTCTCCTCTGCAGCCAAATAACATAATTATCACTGATGGGGTCCTTGACAGTTTATTTGGTTTCATTTTAAATGCTCTCACACGTTAATTTGTTGTTAAACATCTGCATTACTTAAAGGGGAATAAATAATTAATAACATGGTGGTGAATCACAGCTTGATGATGTCATCAAGATGTGATTCACCATGTTGATGATTTTATTCATACCTCCAGTTCTAGGAAACAGAATGGGGGGGGGTGGACCTTTTTTTATTTATTATTTCCACACGACAGCTCTCTAAGGTATATTAATGAGTAATGACATATAGTAAAATGGTGAAAATGAGTGGAATGCCCTTTTTAATTTACAAGAAGTCTACACAATTAGAGACTGTACAATAGTTATTTTGATCAACGATAATCCTGTTATCTCTCCTAATGGTATACCAACATCAATACAGCATGGAATTGTGACTCAGGAACCCCTTTTGGTGTTAGCATTACGTTATGCTTTAGCTATTGAAAAATAGCAGATCTACAAGCTCATAGCGTGCCACCGAGTGGCACGCTATGAGCTTGTAGGTCTGCTGTTTTTGAAGAATCGAAGAACGACTGACATTTTTCAGAATCTCATCTCAGGTCAGAATGGGTTAATCAGACCAGTGTGTTGTCCAGTGGAAACCTCATATGAATCTGATCTCAGGTCAGAATGGGATAAATATGGACCTTGAAATGAAAAAGGGTTGAAAAACACTGGTTGAAGTGGTTGTTTTTGCTCTGCTGTAGATCTACTTGAAGACGGCTTTGGGGAACATCCGTTCTACCACTGCCTTGTTGCTGAAGTGCCTAAAGAAGAGGCCAGCTCTGAGGGTAACACACACACACACACACACACACACACACACACACACACACACACTTTCTCTCCCACTCTCAATTTACAATTCAATTCTTCCACTGTCTCTCTCTCTCATGCACACGTAGGCCACACACACACACACACACACACATTCTCTCCCCCACACATATGCACATTAGCGCTCTCTCTCTCACTTTCTCTATATCTCACACACACACACGCGCACACACACACCACATTCTTTCTCCCACACAGACCTGCACATTACTCTTTCTCTCTTTCACTCTCTCGCACACACACTGACACACACACACACACACACACACACACACACACACACACACACACACATGGGACAAGTAGTGACACTGTTTTGTATTATATACTTTGACACTTGCTTTGTTTTCCTCATCATGCCAATAAAAGCTCCTTTGAATTGAATTGGATTGGATCTCACAGTTATCCCTGTTCTGTTGTGTTCTGTTGTGTTCTGTGTAGGATACACTGTGATTGGCTTTGCTATGTACTACTTTACGTACGACCCGTGGATTGGGAAGCTGCTGTACCTGGAGGATTTCTACGTGATGGAGGAATTCAGGGGTAACCGTCTGTCCCACATTGAGTCTACTGTACACACTGTCTATATAGATATAGAGCACCGAAGTCCTGACGTAACTCGCTCATCCCTTCGATTCCCCTGGTTCGCGGAAGTAATTTCTCTATGGAGAATAACAAGCGTTGTGGTCCAAAACTAAACAAGCTGTCTCGGCGTTATTGTCAGGGAGGTGTCTCTGTATCGTTTGCAACAGTCAGTCACTCATATATGATACAGTCTGTTTCTAGCGAAAATGTAACTAACTCAGCAGCAGTAACATTATAGCGTTTTCTCTCAGTCAGTTGATTCTTCATATCCATATGAAGAATGTGAAGCGGCCGGGATGACATGTTTATTATTCAAACACAGTTCTTATATGAGGCGATCTAAAATCCCCCTATGGGGATTATAATGCAAATAAAAAATACATGAACCTGGGGACTGACGCCCTCTACCGATATTGACGTCAGACTTCGGTGCTCAACAGAATTCAGGGGTAACCGTCCCACATTGAGTCTACACACTGTCCATATAGCGGTCACAAATACCAGTTCTTCAGTGTCTTAAGTGTTCACCACATTACATGTCTTTGAACAGTTTGTCCTGCACATATATTTTATTTTCATTTTATAATGGATGTGCCAGATCTTTTGCTTTGAAGTGTACAAACTGGTAGATCAACATCATCACTTCTGAGGATAATTATAGATCAGATGTCATCCTCTGCTCTTCTCTCTCTGTTCCTTCTCGTGCAGGTCATGGCATCGGTTCACGTTTCCTGAAGATACTGAGTGAGGTATACAATCGTTTTATAGTTCCTCCTTTGGTAGTGAACGGGGGGGAGATTGCTGTCATACTGTACTGATTATCTACTTACAGTCCTAATCAGTTAACGTGATGCACGCGACCGTGCAGACTATCTGACACCGACACGGGAAGCCATGAGGATCGCTGCCCTCCTCCTCCACTCCCTCCTCTATTCAACATCAGGGCCTTGAGCCCTGGCCTGCGGTGTTGTCATAGAACCGCTATAGCCTGTCACACTGCAGTATGTCTATGTAGGATGGTGCAACCTCGTAGCCCTCCTAGCTATGGCCTGGGTATCGCCTGGGGGTCCACCTATATGCTTTCTATGGCACAGGCACAAGGAGTGTGTGTGTGTGTGTGTGTGTGTGTGTGTGTGTGTACGGGTGTGCGTGTGTGCGTCAATTTAACAAAGGTGCAAACGATCAGAAATCAGCAGAGTGATCGATCAACGTTTGTGCTACTCTATGCATGAATTGAAGTGGACTCGATCGGTCCCAGACTTTTTCTATTCTCCCTGGAAATAAAAACGTCTGGGTTTTTCCGAGGAGTGGCTCCCTCCTACTATAGCGGTTTTGGATGTTCTCAAGACGATTTAATAGCCGTCATCATCAGCCCTTATCAAGACCAATCAATGGAGCCGGTATGTCCTACATATTGACGTTGTTGTCGGCCATTGTCCGACGTCACGTTTGTTGTCCGACTCCTACCCCTATTACTGACCCTATAACGTCCCAGAAACCTAACCGCCTCGTACCTGAAGACCTTGACCCAGTAACCTATAACCTCTAACCCTAACCTCAGTCTTAAGCACAGCCACGTAAGTAAGTAAACATAAAAGCAACGTTGTTGTTGTTGTATAAGCGCGGTTTCACGTCGTTTTCGGCTTCGGCGGCAGTCATTTCACATCCGCGTTTCCTAGTCGCCTACTCGCGGTATAGGCAGTAGGAAATGTCCATATTGCTCCATCGCATGGTCTGATAATTTGATTGATTGAAAACTTTATTTCAGACACAATGGGTCCATATACAAACAACAGGGAAAAACATGACAGTAAATACAACACAGAGATAGCCTATATATCAGGCTATTTTCACTCCAGGCAGTCCTTGTCAATTAAAAACATAAACATTGCCTCCAGTGTTTCCAGAAACATGAGGAGAAGACTGTATCACTCTGTGTGATCCCTGTTAAGGCCATAATTAATACATTCTTTGATTCCCTCAGTGAAAATTCCTCAGTACAGCATGAAAGGTCGGTACATTAGTGGTCACAAACATTTCACTTGCACTGGTCCATCTTGGGAGTCTCAGGAATTTTCGAAAAGCATCATTATATAATATGCCACCTGAAGTTTTTTCATTTTCGCTTTGCTATATCGGCAGTAGGTTTTAAAAAGTCCTATTTTGACATTGTCTTCATATGAAACTTTCGTGCCAGCATGTTGGCTTGACCATAAAGCTTACAGCACTGGTGCTGCACATCATCATCATCACATAAGAACATTTAGCAGTGATTATCGGTTGACATGTCCAGAATATGGATGCTATAGCGTTCGTGTGGCTTAACCCATTCTGAACGGGAACCCCTTTTGGTGTTTTAAGTTATACTTTAGCTATTGAAAAGCTCAAAGTGTGGCACAGAGTGCCGCGATACGAGCTTGTAGATCTGCTATTTTTGAAAAATCGTGGAAAATGTGGTGCAAATCTTTGAATATATATTCTTTCAGAGCGAACGTTTTAACTTAAATCTTTGCCTCTGCCATGAAATATTGAGCACCACTGATATAGAAACATGAGATATTTCAGAAAACGGCCAGGATTTAGACTCTTTAAAAAATATATATATTCCGATGTCAGGCCTAAATGGGTTAACCCATTTTGGACGGGAACCTATTTTGGTGTTAGCATCATGTCGTGCTTTAGCTATTGAAAAATAGCAGATCTACAAGCTCATAGCGCGCCACCGAGTGGCGCGCTACGAGCTTGTAGGTCTGCTATTTTTTTTATTTTTATCGAAGAACGACTTTTAGAATCTGATCTCAGGTCAGAATGGGTGAATAATGAAACCGTCAGGATGTAATATACATTTTTTAGAATCTGATCTCGGGTCAGAATGGGTTAATCAGACCAGTGTGTGTGTGTATCCAGTGGATAAACCTCGTATGAATCTGATCTCAGGTCAGAATGGGTTTTAACCCATTCTGACCGGGCACCCATTTTGGTGTTAGTATCATGTTATGCTTTACCTATTGAAAAATAGCAGATCTACAAGCTCGTAGCGCGCCACCGAGTGGCGCGCTACGAGCTTGTAGGTCTGCTATTTTTGAAAAATCGAAAGAACGACTGACATTTTTTTAATCTGATCTCAGGTCAGAATGGGTTAATCAGACCAGTGTGTGTGTCCAGTGGAAACCTCATATGAATCTGATCTCAGGTCAGAATGTGTTTTAATGCTGCTCCCCCTCCCCTCCCATGCAGACCGCGGTGAAGGCCCGCTGCAGTGGCATGCACTTCCTGGTGGCCGAGAACAACCAGCAGTCCATAGAGTTCTACAAGCGGCGGGGCGCGTCGGACCTGTCCGTGGAGGAGGGCTGGCGTCTGTTTGAGTTCGACAAGGACGTCCTGGCCAAGATGACGGCTAAGTAGAGCCTGGAGCGGGACTGATGGGTGCCGGTGGTGGTGAAAGTCCCCCCTTCTTTTTGTTCTGTTGTTGTTGTACACTATTTTGTATAGTTTCAATAAAGATACTTGAATGAATTCTGCTGGTCGGTCGGTTGAATGGAAATTGAAATGCAATGCAGCAAAAGGACCTACAGTTATACGCTACGCAGCTTTTAAAAGGTATTTCTATAACTTACAATAGAACATTCATGGCTCTGACCTTTGGTCCTTAACCCATTTTGTGCAGGAACCCCTTTTGGTGTTTGCATTATGTTATGCTTTAGCTATTGACAAATAGCAGATCTACAAGCTCATAGCGCGCCACCGAGAGTGGCGCGCTACGAGCTTGTAGGTCTGCTATTTTTGAAGAATCGTGAAAAGTGACATGAAAGTGTTTGAGAACACATAGCTTTTTCAAGAAAACAGACAGGATTTAGAAGACATTAATAGAATCGTTCCCAGGTCAAAATGCGTTAAATTTAACCTCTGGAAAGGAGAAGATGCCCCCTGACATGTTCATGTATTATTTTGCTGGTAATTGCAGTTTTTCTTCTTTCTTTTTCTTTTTTTTATCCCAGTTCATGTTTTGCTTCGTGTACACCCTGTGCAGAATGCTTGTGAAGGCCAAATGCAGACGTGTTTTGACTGGCTTTGACAAAAAGGAGAAGTTGAGAGAAGACACAGTTTCAAATGTGTGCAATGGACTTGACACAAAGTGTACATGTTCAGGGTGGGTTTTTTTTTTACTTTTAACACGTGTTTGTTTACTGAATTAAACAGGAAGCCTATGGTTAAGTGCAAAGGTGTTGTTTGATAAGCTTGTTTGAGTGATGGGGCAAATTCCCATAATTAAATGAGTTTCTTTATATCATTGGCTATTTTAACCCCACGAGATAAGGTCCAGACATAACAGAGCTTCCCAAGGGGTCAGATTCAATTCCAGGTGAGGAAATGGAAGAGATTTAAAGTGGCACTGTGTACCTTTTTTTTTAAAACAAATAAAATGTTTATTATAATAGAATACATGGTCAATTCTTGAATAATGCCAGCATGAAGCTTTGATTCCACTGCTGAACTGCTACTAACTACTATCACTCTCAACCTTGGTGTGCCTATTTTGCGCATGACATACTTAGTTATTACTTATTAGTGAAAATAGTCAATCTAAAGCATTGTGAGCTTGTAGATTGGCTAACTCTGAATGTGAAATTTGATGTATGATTGCGAACGCAGTGAGCACTAACTATGAGACCTAGCAGATCCTGTCTGTCTGTCTGTGTGTGTCTGTGTTGTCACGCTAACTGCAATAAGGGTGCTTCGACACTATAACTCTGTGAATTAACCATGGAAGGCAATAAAATGTTAATTACTCCAAAGGTCTGCTGAGGGAATTAAATTAAAAAGCCTCCGCCCACCATCAAAACTTTGCAACCTTAAGATTGATTAGTCAGACAGACAGACAACCTGTCAATGATTTGTGGTGAGGAAGATGACCTTGTCATGAAATTAACCCATTCTGACCTGATGTTCCACATTTTAGTAGGAGCTAAATTAATTTAATCCCTTGTTCGAGCTGAATCTGGGTTGCACGTGGTTTGTTGAACTCCCTCTGGTGTTGTGAGTGTGAACTTTGTTGACATAAGGAAGTATTTAGACAGGTCAGGTATGGGTATCTTGGTGGTGTAGCGAATATTGTGGACCAGACCCATTGCAAGATGCCTTACTCGTCAACAAGTCGTCAACCCTAAGCCATTCCTGAACAGTTTGTTTTGGGAAGTCTGGAGCCTTGTTTTAAGGGCCTTTGAGGCAGTGACAAATTAGCCATTGGGCCAGTGGGGCCGTAGCCCAGGGGGCCTTGGCTCTCAGGGGCCCTTCAGGGAAATTGGACCCTGAAAAGGGCTCCTGGGGCCCTTCGTTGGCCATTGATTTAGTTAAATTTAGGTCAAAAAGATGATAAAAACACGGAAAAACACAAAAATGCCGCACGCGCGCCCTATGGGGGCCCTGCAAAAATGCCCGGCCCAGGGGCCCTCGTGGGGGTTAATCCGTCCCTGCTTTGAGGTGCTGTGGACCGGTACCAAGAGGTGCATGCATATAGTCGAAGAAACCTTTACAGGGGCAGCTCTCCTGTTAGGGTCTTCAAGGTGTTTTTCTTGACCAGTGAGGAGATCCTGTACAGGAATCTTGTTAGCATTGTATACAATGTATAGCCAGGTAGATATCGGTAAGTAGGCCTACTTAATGTATTCACATTCATCCCTGAGAGGAAATCTATAAGAATAGTCAACGTAGATCAAACACTTTAAAGAGCCAGTCAGTGGCTTGATTTCAACATCCAAAAACAAAATAAATGCACATCCTCTGCCAAACTGCATAGCCTATAAATCCCTTAATTCCTTGTCCTTGATTCCAGTGGCTTGATTTCAACATCCAAGAACAAAAGTAATGCATAATGCACATAAACCCTTAAGTCCTTTTCCTTGATTTCAACATCCTCATCCTAATCAGCCTGATCAAGCCAACTATAGAGCAGTCTATTAGTCCTATACTCTCATTGCACCAGGGAGTATAGGGAGACCAGATCCAAACTGCTCATTTGAGGGACAGAAGTATTGCTTATACACAACAAGCGATACTGCAGTACCGCGTTAGCAACTTACTATACTTGAGTTGCTATTAAATGCCTTGATGTCATATTCGACCATAGGCCTATTGGCTATATCATTTATAAACTCCTCTGGTGTCTCACATTTTGTTTTAAAATCATGCTTTATTTTTTATTTTTTATGCTATTTTAACAGGCTTAAAAACATCTTGCAGGAAGAGACAATGAGAGAACAAAAGGCCAACTATTGGGGGACTAACTATTAGGGCATTTGAACACTGATGCAATTGCCTGTCATCAGTCACAATGTGGGACAGACAGGGTCTCAATGTGAACACTGATGCCTGTCAGTCACAATGTGGGACAGACAGGGTCTCAATGTGAACACTGATGCCTGTCAGTCACAATGTGGGACAGACAGGGTCTCAATGTGAACACTGATGCCTGTCATCAGTCACAATGTGGGACAGACAGGGTCTCAATCTGTGGGACACCTGAACAGTCTTGGAAATGAGGGACTGTCCCACGCAAAGAGGGACATCTGGTCACCCTGAAGATCTCCTATTGTGAAACAGTCTTTTGCTGCAGGAGCTGCTCTTCTCTGATTGATTGATTAATGATTGATTGATTCATTGATTGAATGAATGAATACTTTATTAGTCAGAAATGTATAGCTTCAAGATACGATTCAATGATATTATGATTTCAATGAGACATGAATTATTGGACATAATTGACGTGAGCTCGAGACAAAACAATATAGCACAAATACATAACAGCATGTAAAACCAACAAACTAAGCATTCGTGTGTGTGTGTGTGTTATATGTGTGTGTGTGTGTGTGTGTGTGTGTGTGCGCGCGCGTGTGCATGTTATGTGTGTGTGTGTTATGTGTGCGTGCAGTGCATAGTTATGGCTCTATACATTTGTTATTTTCTTTAATGTGTAATATTACATTCAAGCCTACACCATATTCAAGGTTATGTGCACTGTAATATATATATATTATATATATAGTTGCACAATAAGTGGTTATGGCAAATGTTGCAGAAATTACGTGTTTAACACATAACATACTGAATGTATAGGCTATATCAAATAAATTAGGATATTGTTTTTGTGTGCAACATAAAGTGTATATAGGCTCTATGAAATCCAGTTAATTTGTCCATTTGTATCTCAGACAGAGACTACAAATTTACCCAAAGTACTTGCATGTGTGACTTGGTCTACCTACCAAACACTTATAAATATCAAAATGTTTAAAACAACCAACCAACCAACCACCCTGGCCTAGGGCCTGCATGAATAACAACAAAAGGAGTGTGTGAGTGTATGTGGTTTGTTGTCAATTCAGTTCAGTTGATATATACGTTTACAGTTTTCTCATTAACATGAGAAAACATACGTTTGCATTGCCAAAGCAAGTGTCAAAAAACTCAAAATATAGGCCTACAGCATCAGTCAACAGAGCTATGTCAATTCAATGTTCAATTGAATGTAGGCCTATGTCACTCACATCGCATACACATTATAATACAGGGCCTATAAAGCTTTTGGAAACGAATAGCAGCAATATTTTGCAGTCATATTTTGGGGACAAATAGCTAGTTATCATTGTCACCATGCCATGGCCTAGTGCTGGTTATAAGTCTGCCTGGTCTGGTGATAGAAGTACTACCACAGTAGTGGTAGTCTACAAAAGCCACCACCATTTATTTTGGACTTCGCAGGAGAATCCTTCCGCATTTTCCCCGTGTAGCCCAACCAGTGCGCGGCGGCGAGGCCAGTGACGTTGCTGCCTAGTGCTTTGCTCTGACGGGTTGGACGGGACGAGGAACGGCCCTTACGTCGGCCTTGGGAGCGGAGCGGAGCGGGGGGCTGCAGTGCATGCATGCAGCGGGAGGGACGACCAAGTAGCTCCGGCTGCAAGTAGCCCTGCCCTGCCGTGCCTTGCCTTTAGCCTGGAGGACACTTTACACTAACACAGTATAGACAGACACTCTGCTGCTCTGCTCTGCTCGCTCGACTCGGCCCCTCCTTCTCCTTCCCCGCCCAAAATACACACGCAGGCTCCCGGTCGAATCCCAGCCCGAGTGTGGGGGAACCACAGCACGGCCCTGGCGCGGTTGGAAAACTCAAGGCAAAGCAAAAAAAAAAAAAAAAGAGGAACGACTACTATTACCCTGTCTCTCCACCAAAGAAGAAAGAAAAGAGGTCCCCTTCCCCCGTCCGTCCCGCTATAAAATCTGGTATGCGGGGTTTTGTTTTTGCACGTTTTGCACGCATTTATTGGGGCTTTTTTTGTGTGCCGTTTGTGTCTTTGTGTTGCATGCGGATACATGTTTCGTTGCGTTGTTGTGTGTGTTGTGCGGCGGAGGCCGTGAAAGGGACGGAAATAGGGCCTTTTCTCTGTTTAGGCCACAGAGAGGCCTTTGATACACAGAGAGGGCCGTGGTTAGCCGCACGGCTAAAGCGACTCTTTTGAAACGAAAACCCTTTTTTATTAGTGCGTGTTTATAAAAACGTGACTGTGTTTTGGGGTTGGCTGCGAAGCGAGGTCGTTTTGTTGCAGCAATGTCACGCTAACCGCAGCGGCGTTGCGCGCGCGTTCATTTAAAAGCTCGCCATTTGTGATAATAATTAAACGTTTTTTGTTGGGGAGATATCGAGGCTAACAAAATGGCGCAGGGCCGCTGGGTTAATGAAAACCAATAGTGGGGAAGGCGTTCCTGTTCCTCTCCACCACCAGTGAGCCATGATACAGACATGTAGCTAGCAGCTCCTTGTGTGTGTGTGTGTGTGTGTGTGACTGACTGTGTGTGGGGAGAGGAACTGGAGCCGCTAGCATTGCAACTAATAATGGCTAATGTCCAGGTTAGGTCATCATCGTAGGTGCAATTATTTTTGTGCAATTTAAATGTGCCCTTTGAGCATAATATTATGCGTTTGGTCTCTCCGGGTTTCCCCAAATCCCATGGCAATGCATGCAGATGACCACCAGTAGCCCTAAATGACAGCCAGGGGCGTTAAGTTTAACCCACTTGAACACTAGCGTCAGTAGCGTGCGTTTTCTGGGGGGGGCGGGCGATCATTGGGCGAAAAATATCAGATCTGCAAGCCCAACTGAGCTTATACAGATATGCTATTTTCAGAGAATAGATGGTGGTGGTGTAGTCTGAGGTGGAAAAAAACATTAAACCCCTGGGGGGTTAGGGTATAGCCCCCTCTCCCCCATCAGTAGGTTAAGACAAGACAACCGCCTAACCTCTTGAACACAATGGCAACAATGCTGTCAGATATAGCAGTTGTTACACTGCACAGACTGTTGTTTATGTATGGTAATAGCACCCTAATACATCAGGACGTTGCTCTGCTCGTGTGCGTGCGTTCAGTTTTTGTTTTGTTTGTGTACGTCAGATTTTGGTGTGACACTGAGCATGCATCTTTCAAAAAGCACAAGTCACACACACACACACACACACACACACACACACACACACACACACACACACACACACACAGAGACAGTGGCATTTTCCCCACCTGGAGGTGGGGGGATGGTGCAAATTAAATGGCATCCCCCGGCTTGCTTGCTTGCTACTGCTAGCATGCATGCATGCATATCTACTGTTTACATCTTGTTACTATGTTACCGTGCTCTGCATCATACATGTTTGCATCGATTGCACTCCCTGAAATTTGACGCAATGTATGTAAAGACTTCACTACTAGGCAACTGAGGCATCATTATATATACGTTCCCCCCCCCCCCCAAAGAAAATCTGCACTTAATGGTTAATATTCATGTAATAGCACTAATTGTTTTATTTGCTGTTACATGAATGACTGTTGTGTCAGTCACTGGTTTTCAACCTGTGGTCTGGGGACCACCAGTGGTCCTTGGTCTAGCAGTGATTGTCGAGGACCCCTAGTTTGACATGCATTAGGGCTACGGACCCCCCATTTAATGACATTTCTATCCCTGGGACTCCCAATTTACATAGTAAAATCTATGTTCATTTAACTAGAGTGTACAAATGTACATTTGTACATTCTCAGAGTTACAGAACCATTTGGTTTCACACTATCATTTAGCTGGGGACCCCCTGGAACTGCCTCAAGGTCCCCGCCGCTCCCCGGACCCCACTTAAGGCCTATTCATAGTCTGGATTTTCGGTGGTGAGCTGACAACCACGACCACCGCGAAATAACGTTGAACGGTGGTGGTGAGTAAAAACAGAGAGAAGGGCTGGAGTGGTGGCGGTGGTTTGCTCTTCACCGCAGCTCAGTGACGTCATGTTGTAGTTTGGTGGTCACCTCACCACCGAAAATCCAGACTATGTATGAGCCTTTAGACTAGAGTCTCTGGAGGTCTGTAGACACAGTGAATATATCACTCTCAATTACACTAATTTGTTGTGTCAGTAGCTTCTGTAGGCTAGGCTACATCCAGGGTTCATGCTGCTTTGCCTTCGCTTTGGTTGCAGCCTGTCTGTCCGAAATCCTTTTGGCACTACAGCGCCGAAACAGTGGTAAAATAGGAGTATGAATCGGCCCCTAATGGCTCTGGTACCAGACCACCACCACCAGGAAGTTGAACTGGATGACATGACATGCATGTAATGATGGCCGTGTGTGTGGCGTGCATAACGTTGTGATCTGTTGTTGTGCTGATTGGGCGAGTACAATCACAGTACGGTCACAATGGCACCAATGGTTGTTGTACTGCTTGCCTGCCTGCCTGCTCTGCCTGGCGTTGTAACGTACTGCATGATGTGGAAAAACAGTAATAATAATAATACATGATTATAATAAAGTTTTTTACCGTGCCATGATGTAACGCCAAAGGTGGGCAAGAAGAAATCAAAAATGTTTGCTCCGCTGATTAGAAACTGCCTCCCCCTGGCCAGCCGGGGCGCCTGAAGGAGGGGAAAGGAACTGGTTGGAATAACGTGTTCCTTCCACGCGCTACGTCCAACCAGGGAAACTCCCCCCTGTCAGGTGTAAAAGGAGCAACTTGGACACTCAGGCATGAAGGAAGCATGAGTTCAAGTCCGTTGCTCTCCCCTTGTCCCCCATATATGGGGACTAGGTTGGTGGAGGGTGTGTAGAGCCCAGGATCACATTAGATGATTGACACAGGGGTGAAAAATGGGTTACAAAATCGTGGGATAAAAAATCTATTTAAAAAAAAGAAAGAAATTGAGCATTCAAAATATGTTCCTCATTGACTTACATCAGGGGTTTGGACTAGAGAGAGGGGGAATAGAATGGGTATGATTTTGTTTGTATGCAACTTTGTAATGCTACTGTCTGAGTAGTATTGCATTGTGCGTTTGAGCTTACAGGCCCCTTTTGATCAAGTCCCCTTAATTCAAGGCGTGGATTCCGTTTGTGTCTGAGCATAGGCATGATGGCTGAGGCCTGCCCTTGATTGGTCTATACTGACACTGCCCGTCTCTTGACTGTCCTCCGAGACGCCAGGTTACTCCGTGGTGAGATTGAGAAATAAATAATGGGCTACAAGAGAATGACAGCTTGGCGCGCGCGACAGAATGCATCCTTGTACGTTTTATTTTTGTAGAAGAGGCAAACTAATTTATGTTTATTCCGTTTGCTTTGATTGAATAACACGTATGTTGTACAATGATTTGATTTGGGTTGTGTTCTAAATAAAGTGTTTAGTGTTGATTATCGTGTATTAATCTAATTATAGTAAACTAATACTTTTACACTAAAATGGATAAAGATGAAGGGAAAATAGATACTTTTTTAAATAGTACAATAATGTTTCAAGTTTACACAAATTACACAATAATCAACACAAACCCAAATCAAATCATAAACAATATTAGTTTGCCTCTTCTACAAAAATAAAACGTATACAAGTTAGGGTTCTCTTGTATCACACCATACTACTTGTATCATTTCCCACCACGGAGTAACCAATCGCATCAGACTATCCAGCATATCCACCTCGTCGGTATAGTATAGGCCAATCACAGGCAGGCGGAGCATTACCATGCCTATGCTCGGACACAAACGGAAATCACGCTAATTCAAGTGACGGATTACATTTTTAGGGGCATGTCACGTGGTCTGCCCGGCCCGCACACTCTTTTGTGATCTACTGGTAGATCACAATCTACCTTTTTGAGGAGCACCGACCCCTGACCTGACGTGCACTGTACGGTGAAACATAAGCCAAATTCCAATACCCAAAATCTCAGCCACTCGCTCACTCCCACTCGGTCACTACAGCATGGCAAAGTATGGTGACATTGGTGACCTGCTGAAATATGTTACCATCTTGTGGACTTCACACAACCTACATGGAGGTGGTCTTTAAATATGTGGCCTGAATACCGCTAGGTTGAACTTTGCTAATGAACAAACTGCAACGATTTTCATTCGGACACTGACATTATGTGACGTCTGCAAGATTTTCACATTATTTCAGCAGGTCACCAATTTCACCGTAACACCACCATGCTGGAGTGAGCGAGTGTGAGTGAGCGAGTGGCCGAGATTTGGGGTATTGGAATTTGGCTTATAGTGACTTTGAGAGGTTGCTTGTTTTCTAAAGCTCCATGCAACGCTTCGACCCTCTCTAAGGACAGGTCTTCATCAGGCAAATGTTCTATAGCCCCGGGATTGGTTTAGGTTGTTCCCACTCCCAGGTGTCATATTATGGACGATCAATGATGTACTTTGTATATATTTGTTCTGTTTTCTGTCATTATAACCTTTGCCTGATGAAGACCATAGACAGGGTTTGAAACTTGAAATTGCATTTTCCTCTTTTATTAATAAAGTAAGTCTTGTGGGAGCTCTAGAAACAAACAAGTGCATGTGCAGATGTTTCCTCCTCTTTGATGTTTCCTTGACATGGAGCAACCTGGCCTGAATACATGTAGGCAATGAGTCAAATGTCAAAGCAAATTCCTATGTGTTTTTACACAATGGCAAATAAAGGTATCTGAATCTGGATCTGAGAGATGTGCACATTGCACACAGAACGTCTCTGTCGTGTGAGAGCGGTGTCACCATACAACGTGTAAGTCAACGAAGGAGCATATTTAGTTTTCTAATTTCTAATCAACGGAGCAATTGTTTTTGATGTATTTGTCCACCTTTTGGAGTTGGCATTATGGCAAGGTCACTAAGTACACATTACAAACCCAAAGTGTTCTTGCCCTTTTAACCCATTTCGACCTGCAGGACGATTCTACAAATTGTCTTCTAAATTCTGACAGTTTTCTGAAAAACCCTATGTTTCTATGTCAGTGGTTTTCAAACATATATCCCCCAACAATATATGAAATTGACCGCCGACCCCCCATGTGAAAATATGTTGTTCCAGGGACCCCCCCCCCCCCAGAAGCAAAGATTTGAGTTAAAAAAAAACGTTTAATCTGAAAGAATATATATTCAAAGATTTGCGCCACATTTTTGCGCAATTTTCTTTTTTCTTTCTTCAAAAATAGCAGCCCTACCCGGAGGAAGCCAGGTGTTCTGTGTGGCGGTGTTGCAGAGTGCATGCCTTTTTGTTCTGACGGGGCATAGGTCCGATCCATTGGTCCGATCATCGACTACCTACCCCAAACCCTCACCTTGACCATAACCGCCAGCACGGGGCAGCACACCTAAACCTACCCCCAAACCCTCACCCTAACCATAACCGCCAGCACGGGGCAGCACACCTAAACCTACCCCCAAACCCTCACCCTAACCATAACCGCCAGCACGGGGCAGCACACCTAAACCTACCCCCAAACCCTCACCCTAACCATAACCGCCAGCACGGGGGCAGCACACCTATAAACCTAACCCCAACCCTCGGACCAATGCGCGTCGGATCATTGCTCCGTCGGATCATAGTATGTTTCCCGGTGTTGCATGATGGAGATCTGCTGTTGTGACGTTGCACTGACTGTGGGTTGAGAGAGTGTTGGGTGGGGGTGGGGGGGGGGGGGTTGGGGGCGGGGCAGGTGTGGAGCCGTGGACCCACATGTCACCTGACCCCTGCATTGTTCTCCTTTCAGCTCTCCATTGACAAATGCAGTGTGAGGACAATGGATGAGGATGACACCAGGCTTGCAATCCATTCTCAAGAGCCTAAAATAATATTACACGGATCTGGTAAATAAATCACCCATTAATACATTACCCAGTGGGTTGGGATGGGGGGGGGGGGGGGGGCACTCTAAGGTCGCCGTACAGTAGTAGGGTCATGTTCTATACTTATACCAAAAGGTCATGCCCACTTGCCCCCAAAAAAATAAATTGTCCATTAAAAAACTGACCGTTCAATTTAACACTTTTTCTTTGTTTTTTGTACCTAGTTTTTTTTGTACCTGTGTGGGGAAAAAAAAGGTCCTACCTCAATTTGTATGCCAAATACCTGTCCTATACATAGCTATGAATATGACTATGGGTTCACACTTATTTTACATTTAGCAACAGTGCATTAATTATAACCTAAGAGTACCTTGCACACAGCAACTTCAAGCACACTAGTCAATGGTCAAACTGTTTCTTGATTCCTTTTAAAGGGGCCAAGCATGAAGTGCTTAGGTACCCTATTGTAGGCATATTTGTTAATTTTGTTATTTTTGTTGTTCTGTCCATTTTAAGAAACTTTTCAGAATAGATGGTCATGCCAAACACAATCTTACTCCATTGGCCATAAAGGGGTGCACTATAGACTATACCAAATAATGCTCCTATTTTACATTCTACACAGAGTACAGACCAGAGGACACGTGTTGTGTTTATAGACGGTTGCGTCCCCTGTCGGGCAAGCTGAAAGCAAACTCTTAATTACCGGCCCGACAGTTTTATTTACCTGCAACCCTTAGCGTCAACGCCGCATTACTGACTGTTCAGTAGTAGTAGTAGTAGTACAGTTCTGTACGTATTTGGTTTTGTGTGGAGATGTCTTCACCGGAGCCACGCAAAACTAACAAAAAGTATTGTTTCTAATGAAACCAGTAAAACAACAACATGGGTGTGTGGATGACTTGCTCTCTCTCTCTCTCTCTCTCTCGCTCTCTTTTCTCATTCCGCCCAACATTCAAACCAAGTTTCTAGGTACATCACGTCCTGTCTAAGGCTTCAAGATGTGTTATTTGAGATGTTTTTTTAAGAAAAAGTGTCTTTTCGGCTTTGAAATGATGTTTCAAACTGCCTCCCCCTGGCCAGCCGGGGCCTATATATATATATAGCCTTAAGGGCGGGGAAAGGAACTGGTTGGAATAACGTGTTCCTTCCACGCGCTACGTCCAACCAGGGAAACTCCCCCCCTGTCAGGTGTAAAGGAGCAACTTGGACACTCAGGCATGAAGGAAGCATGAGTTCAAGTCCGTTGCTCTCCCCTTGTCCCCCATATATGGGGACTAGGCTGGTGGAGGGTGTGTAGAGCCCAGGATCACATTAGATAATTGACACAGGGGTGAAAAATGGGTTACAAAATCGTGGGATAAAAATTTAGAAAGATGAAATGATGTTTCCTTATTACATTATTGGGTATTATTCAAACATGTTTAGCCCTATTTCAGGGGTCAATGTTTTTCAGGCCAAGGACTCCTTAGCTGTGAGAGAGATGCAGCAGGGACCCCCACTAACATGTTGTATTCATGACATTTGACATTATTCATGACGACACATCTATGACACTTTGTGAGCTTTTATGTTGATAGTGAATTAGTGATAGTGTGTTCAGATACATTGAGCCGTTGTGCTGTTCTTAAAATTGCTTTATTAAAAGTCCTCACTCCAGCATTGACAGACATCTGACCAGCACTGCCCCCTCTGGGTTTTTAACCCATTCTGAACGGGAACCCATTTTGGTGTTATAGCATCATGTTATGCTTTAGCTATTGAAAAATAGCAGATCTACAAGCTCATAGCGCGCCACCGAGTGGCGCGCTACGAGCTTGTAGGTCTGCTATTTTTGAAAAATCGAAGAGCGACTGACATTTTTTAGAATCTGATCTCAGGTCAGAATGGGTTAATCAGAACCAGTGTGTGTCCAGTGGAAACCTCGTATGAATCTGATCTCAGGTCAGAATGGGTTAAGGGTGTATTCTGTATCATTACGCGGTGCCATGCAACTTGCAACCCTTTGCATACTATATTTCTTATAAGAGGACCACAGGTGGGCAGTATAAAGTATAACATGTTTTTATTTGTTTGCTACAAGAGAGAGATGTTGTCCAGTTTAAAGCCATACAGTCGTTGGCTCCAGGTTCCACATTTTGAATGTAGTGATGTATTGTGTGAGAATCGTGAACTTTTTTTTTAATCGAGATTCACATTTGAGCAAGAATTGTACAGCACTAGTTTAGAGTCGTTAAAAGCTATAAGATTACACAGCTGTGTTCCGGCCAGGTCTTAATGGGCATGATCCAGAGCAACATAATGAACAAAAAGTAGTGTTTTAAGTTTCGTGTGTGTTGTTGTGCAACCAGATCTTATTTTAATGATGTTTAGGACACAAAGAAACACTTTTCCTTTTCCAGATGAGGGAGGCGCTGGCGGACAGTTGAAATGTTGTTACAGTGTGTACTGTAAAGGCTCATACATAGTCTGGATTTTCGGTGGTGAGGTGACCACCGAACTACAACATGACGTCACTGAGCCGCGGTGAAGAGCAAACCACCGCCACCGCTCCAGCCCTTCTCTCTGTTTTTACTTAGCACCGCTCAACGTTATTTCAGCTCCGGTGTGTCAGCTCACCACCGGAGCGGTGGTCACCTCACCACCGGAGCGGTGGTCAGCTCACCACCGGAGCGGTGGTCAGCTCACCACCGGAGAGGTGGTCAGCTCACCACCGGAGCGGTGGTCAGCTCACCACCGGAGCGGTGGTCAGCTCACCACCGGAGCGGTGGTCACCTCACCACCGAAAAACCAGACTATGAATAGGCCTTAATCCTCTCCGTTCCCCAGATGAGGGAGGCGCTGGCGTACAGTTGTAAATGTTGTTACTGTAATGTGTTCCAATGACTCAATGTCCACACACGTGTACAAGTAGTAGTAGCTTTACTGTACGCTTTAGGCAGGTAACAACAAGTAGTAACAACCATGCACAATAGCAGCATGTACCGGTAGATATACAGTATATATCACGACAGGTCCCGTACGATCTGCTTTACGGCAGTGTCGTAGCATTTCCTTAAAGGGACACTTCACCCTTTTTGCAAAAAAATATATACGTTAATGATGTTTAGAAGCTTTAGAACACTTTCCTGGGGGTCTTTATGTGTGTAATATGTGGTTTTAGATATTTTAGATTGTAGCAGTGAGCCTGGTGTCTCTGATGTCATGGACACTGGGCTCACTTCCTTCCTGGACTACATGTTGTCTCAGTAAGACAGCTCTCCCCCTATCCACAAGGAGGAGCAGTGCACCAAAGAATTATGGGAATTGTAGTCCAGGGATTAAAGGAAGGAAGTACAGTATGTAACAGTATGCCCTCAGGTCGTGGGCTGAGGGTGCTCCGCCACAAAGACTAATCGGTTCAAACTATCCTTTGTCCCGTGGCTGCTATTCAACTACTGAACAGCATATAGCACTTTATTCTTGCCCTTTTGCACATACTGCCCACTAATGCACTTCTGCTGACTTAGCTACTACTGTATGTCGTGAATTCTCTGGGCTGTATTTTGCGTGTCTTAAGTACCAGGTCTTATTCCCTAACTTGAGTAAACTAAAGACCTGGAGGCGTGATCAATGCTCTTTGGCCGCTCGGAATAGCCAAATGGCATTGATCACGCCTCCAGGTCTTTAGTTTACTCAAGTTAGAGAATAAGACCTGCTACTTAAGACATTAAGACACTCAAAATACAGCCCTCTGTCTCTAGTGCCCTGTTCTTAGTCCTGTTTTGAATATTGTTTTTGTGTGTATTTTTTACTATGATCTGGCTGCAAACCAATTCCCTGCAAAGGGACAACAAAGCTAACCTTTGAACCTTGAACCCTCTCCGTTCCCCCCAGATGAGGGAGGCGCTGGCGGACAGGAGTTTGTCGTGGAGCTACAAGAGACGGTGCTGCTTTCGGAGGGCGAGGGCGTCGGAGGAGGAGGCGGAGTCAACATGGCGGTCCACAGGTTCGCCCCGGACGAGCTGGTGATCCAGGACGCCGTGGAGGATGTGGTGTCCGAGTACACGGTGCACTGTGAGGACGACTTGGAGGACGAGGAGGAGGAGGGGGAAGGGGAGGAGGGGGAAGGGGAGGGGGAGGAGTGCGAGGAGGAGGACGGGGGCGTGGCCGTGACCATGACCCTGGAGGAGGGGGGGGAGGAGGAGGGGGGCGTGGTGGCCATGGGGGACGAGGAGATACCGGAAGAGGACGGACTGGAGGAGGAGGAGGAGGAGGAGGAGGAGGCACAGGATGACGAGGAGGACCAGGACGACAGCTGTGGAGACTACCTGATGATCTCATGTGAGTGTGTGAGAGAGAGTGTTAAACACTGCCTGCCTGGATTCAGAGTATTTTGATTTTAACCTATCTCCATTCTGTGAGAGAGATACAGAGGTGTCCGTTTCTGTGTGTACCTGATAAAGTAGTGGGGTTCTGCTGACAGAGTACATACTGTAGAAACAGGGTTTAACTTAACTTTCTGAACCATATCTATCTATTATTAATCCACCGAAAAATGTCAGTCAGTCATTCTGTCCGTAGCCCCTACACTTACACTTCCTTACATTGACCTGACTCCGCCATCCGGCGAACATCAGTTGCTGTTCATATATTCAGAACAGTTGTTATAAAAGTTAATAAGTCAATGTTTGTGTCTGTGTGGTATAACTGCCCAGACGTGCTTACGTACGCAATCCTTTTTGAATCTTTGAATAGTCCACTTCACCATTTAGTTAATTAAAAAGGTGAAAAATAATAATGTCTTATCTATGGAGAGAGACGGTCATACTCCCTCTTTTCCCCAACAAAGAACAAGAGCTCTTTCATTCTTCAAGGTCTGTCCGTACAGAGAGAGAAACGGGCTATTGTTGAGCCATGTGAAAAGATTTCAAAAGTCTAAAGCAGAGAGTTAGTTGTCTGTGTGCTCTCTCCAGTGGACGAAGCCGGTAAGATGGTGTTAAATAATACTGCGTGTTGTGTTTCTGTGTGCTCTCTCCAGTGGATGAAGCCGGTAAGATGGTGTTAAATAATACTGCGTGTTGTGTTTCTGTGTGCTCTCTCCAGTGGACGAAGCCGGTAAGATGGTGTTAAATAATACTGCGTGTTGTGTTTCTGTGTGCTCTCTCCAGTGGATGAAGCCGGTAAGATGGTGTTAAATAATACTGCGTGTTGTGTTTCTGTGTGCTCTCTCCAGTGGACGAAGCCGGTAAGATGGTGTTAAATATACTGCGTGTTGTGTTTCTGTGTGCTCTCTCCAGTGGACGAAGCCGGTAAGATGGTGTTAAATATACTGCGTGTTGTGTTTCTGTGTGCTCTCTCTCCAGTGGACGAAGCCGGTAAGATGGTGTCTGACGACGGGACGGAGGTGACGGTGGAGGGGACGGTGGAGGACCAGGAGGTGGAGAAGGACGAGGACGGCCAGGAGGTCATCAAGGTGTACATCTTCAAGGCCGACTCGGGGGAGGACGACATGGGTGAGTTCACCACGTCACGGTTAAACTGTCCCAACGAAACTGCCTCCCCCTGGCCAGCCGGGGGCGCCTGATGGAGGAGAAAGACGAACTGGTTGGAATAACGTGTTCCTTCCACGCGCTATACGTCCAACCAGGGAAACTCCCCCCTGTCAGGTGTAAAGGAGCAACTTGGACACTCAGGCATGAAGGAAGCATGAGTTCAAGTCCGTTGCTCTCCCCTTGTCCCCCATATATGGGGGACTACTGGTTGGTGGAGGGTGTGTAGAGCCCAGGATCACATTAGGTGAAAAATGGGTTACAAAATCGTGGGATAAAAAATATATTATAAAAAAAAGAAAACTGTCCCAACCACGCCCACGCGGTTGAAGTTCTCACTGAGTTCACATCACGGTCAAACAGTCCCAACGACGCTAGTGCTGCACAATTAATCGAAGAAAAAAATGATCGCAATCTAGATTCAGACACTATTTCAGTTCCTCAATTTGAGCATGAATCATGCAGCCTTGCAGCACTAGTTGGCTGTCCAAGAAAATGTAGATGCTCTTATGTTTTTGCTATACAAGAGAGAGACTTTAAGAGAGGTTTAAGTCAGTAACTTTGATGTTGTCTGTTTAAAGCCACAGTAGTTATGGCTCCATGTGCCACATTTTGAATGTAGTAAATGTTCAGCAACTACAGACTGAAAGACAATACATATTTTCTTAGAAAAAATGAGAATCGGGTGAGAATCGTGATCTCAATTTATGTGGAAGATTGGAATTGCAAGAATCGCGCAGCACTACCGATTTCAAGTTGTCAGTCGCCACCACTGATTTCAGTGGGGATGCACCGGTGTATCGGCCACATAATTGGTATCGGCTGGTATTTGCCATTATCGGTCAATATCTGTATCGGCAAATAAAACTGACATTAACCGATGGCAGTAGCCAATATTGATCTGTTATTGATCTAAGCAGTATACATTTTGCGTTTGCCATGTTGGCGGGTTGGTCATCTATACAAGCTGTAGATTCTGAACATTTACAATGTTATATGTAACAAAATGTAATAAGGATAGGCATTTATAAGCTACTAGCATCTACCTGTACTTTTTGTGATCACGTAAGGGGAAAAATGTCTCACTGGAAAAAAATCGAAATCAACCATTTGTTAATTTCTTGTATTGAAGATGTATTAGTTTCCCTGGCATAAAAAGGGGAGATAAAAACAACAAAAACTAAATATATATATCGGTATCAGTTATCTGTCCATATGGGTGAATGTCCACATGGGTGAATGTCCACATGGGTGAATGTCCACATGGGTGAATGTCCACATGGGTGAATGTCCATATGGGTGAATGTCCATATGGGTGAATGTCCATATGGGTGAATGTCCATATGGGTGAATGTCCATATGGGTGAATGTCCATATGGGTGAATGTCCATATGGGTGAATGTCCATATGGGTGAATGTCCACATGGGTGAATGTCCACATGGGTGAATGTCCACATGGGTGAATGTCCATATGGGTGAATATCCATATGGGTGAATATCCATATGGGTGAATATCCATATGGGTGAATATCCATATGGGTGAATGTCCATATGGGTGAATGTCCATATGGGTGAATGTCCATATGGGTGAATATCCATATGGGTGAATGTCCATATGGGTGAATGTCCATATGGGTGAATGTCCATATGGGTGAATGTCCATATGGGTGAATGTCCATATGGGTGAATGTCCACATGGGTGAATGTCCACATGGGTGCATCCCTGGATTTCAGTCAGTTGGATTCCATAGAAGCAGCATAGTATGTATTCTATGGAAGCATGTTGCTGCAGTGGAAATAACCGATCTACAAGCTCTCAATGCGCATTCATTCTGGCTAAGATTGGAGCATTTTGGTTATTTTTTTTAAAGATTGGAGCATCTGAAGTGGTCAAACTAGCAATTTATGTTCAGAAGCATCTTCCATAAAACCTTTAGTGTGACACTAAACCTTTAGTGTGTACTGCATTCATTCTTTTTGACAAGATACCTGGCCCGAAAGCAACAAATAACACGTGCTGTGTGTGATGGTTCTGGCACTGAATTTTATCTAAATGTGGATGTGGATTTTATTTTTTTTATTTTTTTACAACCAGCCTCCTCTCCCTCTCTCCCTCTCTCTCCGGTCAGGCACGTCCATATGGTCGTACCTCTTTAACACATATTGTTTTTGTCGGTCACTGTACATTCAAATTGAATGTAAATAAAACTACAGTACAGGGTTTCGTTGTCAATACTTCTCTCTCAACGTCTGCAGGCGAGTCGGTGGACATCAGCGACGGCGACACCGAGAGCGTGGCGCTGACCGAGTCTTCGGGCCAAACGCTGAGGGAGAAGATGGTCTACATGTCTGTGGGAGACTCTCATCCCAACCAAGGAAACCATGGTGGGTGTGTTTAACTCTGCATCCTAAAGACTAGACTGTATGCATGACTCAAATGGTAAATGGTGCATTTATAATTAAAGCGCCTTTATCCAAGGTGCTTTACATAGATTGTGCATTACATTCACACACCGATGGCAGCGGAAACCATGCAAGGCACCGACCAGCACATCAGGAGCAATTCAGTGTCTTTGCTCAAGGACACTTCGACACTATAACTCTGGGGGAGCCCACAGGGTTCGAACTGGCAACCTTGCAGTTACCATCCAGACACTCTACCCCTGAACCACCGCTGCCCCCCTAGTGGCCACTTTACCCCTGAGCCACCGCCTGCCCCCTAGGGGTTATTTCACATTTGTCGGCGGATTTAGTGCAGTGTCAGGTTCTGACGTGTTGGATGGAAACCGAGCGCCTTCTAGTTGGTATGAGCGTATCTCTCGGCAGGCAGAAAACACACACACAGCAGAATGTCGTCATGACTGTTTTAACAAGGACACGGGGACGTTGTTGTCATGATGGTGTTCTTAAGGCATATTCATAGTCTGGACTTACGGTGGTGAGGTGACCACCGCTCCGGTGGTGAGCTGACCACCGGAGCTGAAATAACGTTGAGCGGTGGTGAGTAAAAACAGAGAGAAGGGCTGGAGCGGTGGCGGTGGTTTGCTCTTCACCGCGGCTCAGTGACGTCATGTTGTAGTTCGGTGGTCACCTCACCACCGTAAATCCAGACTATGTATGAGCCTTTAGGTGACTGCCGGGTGTCATAAATGTCTCCTAGAAAGGCAAAAGGAGGAAAACGGTGCGTTTTCATTGACACATTGAATGACTTGCATACATTACAGGCCTGGACCGTCGAACACAAATACGTGTTACGTAATGTTAAAACAGGGTAACAACTTGTAATGGCAAAACAATTTTTGAATTGCCTGTCATTGTTGTATAACCAAGGGGGGACCGTGCAGAATAGCGTCGCGGTAATGCGAATGCCATATTGCATAAGTTGCAAAAAAATTATCGTCTGTGGGGTTTGGAAACCTCATGTGCAAAAACGTACTTTTCAAGATCCAAATAATAGAATTATTAACACCCGTGTGAAGTGAGGGGCGCTCATATCATCATAAATCACCATGATTGGTAAAATTCTCCATTCATTGTCAATGTGAATTTAATGTTTGTTTAAGACGACGTTTGTGGACGACGGTAACCAAAAGCTGGATTTAGGAGGGGCTAAAAAAAAAGTAGCTGCTCAAAACACGTTGCTTCACGACATGTTTTGTGACGATGTAGTACCTACGATCGAGTAGGCCGTTAATTCACGAGAAAAGACGAGGTTTCTGCCCGACAGCAACGATTATACAGTAACGACTAAAACGGATGCTTTCCCAGACTTATGTCAGCATGTCTGAATGGGTTACAGAATTAGCATATTTTTGCATCTCCTCCTTTGTGTGTGTGTGTGTGTGTGTGTGTGTGTGTGTGTCTGTGTGTCTGTGTGTCTGTGTGCGTGCTCGGCTGCAGGTGGGTCCAAGGTGACTGATGAGGTTTATATGGAGGTGGTGGTAGGAGGGGAGGAGCCAGTGGGTCACGAGCGCTCGTCGTACGATAGGAGCGTTTCTCTAAGCAAGGACTTCATGCCCGTGGCCTGGGCTGCAGCGTATGGTCAGTAAACTGAAATTACCTCCTTACCTTACCTTATCGTGGCCTGGGCTGCAGCGTATGGTCAGTAAACTGAAATTACCTCCTTACCTTACCTTATCGTGGCCTGGGCTGCAGCGTATGGTCAGTAAACTAAAATTATTACCTCCTTACCTTACCTTACCGTGGCCTGGGCTGCAGCGTATGGTCAGTAAACTAAAATTATTACCTCCTGAAATCAGAAGGAAAAGAATGTTCACACTGTCCTCCCTTTTTTTTAAATAAAATAGCCAAACAATTTAGAAATGACCTAAAGGGGGGTCGCCATTTAAAAGGTGCTAATAAAATGCACAATGAATTGTGTCTCGAGATTGCTGGCTCAACACTCCGCACCCAGGTCTTCAAATGGACCCTTTGCTCTATAGCCCGTGAAGTAAGCGTTAAAACGAAGCTTCATATAGAGACAAGTCTCCTGGACGAGGTAGTAATTGGCCTAGAATCCAGAGACGGATTCTCTCCCCGCTTCTCAGTCTGGGAATCATGCCATTTCCAAAGGGGCAGAGCGGGCACGCTGGATCCGCTCCGGCACCCTGGAGCCGCTCCGGCTTTTGGTAGTGGCTTCCAATGTAAAGGTCCGTGGGAGGAGGAGCCTTCCAATGTAAAGGTCTAGACAACAGATATTACAGCTTGAGGTTAATTCAGATGGAGGGAGACCTCCTTCCTTAGTCCATCCATTGATATTTCTAAGTATTTAAAAAAGCAACTGGTGAAATATGCAGGCAATGCTGCAAGCCAAGCTCTTTGTATTTCCAACCAGATGTTCATGTTTTCAGCGCATCTGAATGCCATGCGATGGTTGAGTTGTAGAACTGCAGGTGTCTGTATGTCATCATTGACACCTCTCTCTCTCTCTCTGTCTCTCTCTGTCTCTCTCTCTCTCTCTCTCTCTCTCTCTCTCTCTCTCTCTCTCTCTCTCTCAGGCGCCGAGGACAGTGAGAGCTGTGAGAACCGTAACGGCGCGGCCAGCGCTCTGCTGCACATCGACGAGTCGGACGGCGTGGACGAGCTCAACCGCCAGCGGAGCAAGAACCGCCGGCGGTCGGAGCCGCGGCAGGTCCAAACCGGTGAGTGGAACCGGCAGGGGAACCGCAGTGTAGCGGTGTAGATTATGTCGACTAAAACTGTGACGAAAAATGTTCGTCGACTACCTTTTTCCACTGAGAAAAACTAAATGAAAAACGAAATAAATACTAAGTTGTGATGACTAAAACTAAGACTAAATATAGTGACAATGTCGTCAACAAATGTTAGGAAGGGACTAGTGGACAAGAGATCCAGTATAAGTCATTCTACACTTGGTTGGAGGATTTAGAAGATTTTTTTTTAATTTTGAGGTCAGATCTAAAGTTAAGTTGACGATTAATTGTCACACAAATTATTGCGATTAAGGATTTAATTGTTTAGTATCATTTTGAACATTGGAATATTACAATTTGTATTTCTGATTGCCTTTCAGGTTCCATAATCACAAATCGCACAGGGCAGATATGACAAATAACTTAAATATACAAAGAAATCACTGATACATTTAATAATATCACAAAAAAATCTTTCCCAGAAATGTACGGACATTTTTGATTAAAAAATAATAATCTATGGACATTTTTCATGGAAATGATTGACGATTATGCAAAAGATAACTGCCATTAGGCGATTATGTAATAATCGTGACATGGGCCTATAACCATGTAACCATGTACCTCTGCAAAGTCTTAGTGCGGCGTGTTGGTACCTCCCCACCGTCTCATCTCCCTCCCTCTCTCTAACTTTATTTTCTTCCCACTTCAATTGTTCTACTAAACAACCGCCACATAGTTCATAGTTCTTAGTGGGGAAGGGACTTCTTGACCTTCATCAGTTATTTATTGCACTTTACTGTGATACTATAAACTGTGAATACTCTAGCACTTTTTTATATTATATACCTTCTCTTATTGCAATTTGCACTTCTCTTGTGATACTCTTGTGACTTGTACTTTGCTGCTACTGTGTATTGTCTTTTGTCTGTCTGTTTTAAAAAGCGTTGATGTACTCATGCACTTTTGCCCAAGACAAATTTCCCCTCATGGGACAATAAAGCAATAAAGTATATCTCATCTCATCATCATCTCTCCTGTGTCCGTACAGCCATCATCATCGGCCCGTACGGCCAGCCGCTGACCGTCTACCCGTGCATGCTCTGCGGCAAGAAGTTCAAGTCGAGAGGCTTCCTGAAGCGCCACACCAAGAACCACCACCAGGACGTGCTGACGCGCAAGAAGTACCAGTGCACGGACTGCGACTTCACCACCAACAAGAAGGCCAGCCTGCACAACCACATGGAGGTGCACACGCTCAGCAGCAACAACAACAACAAGGCTTCGCCCTTCGAGTGTGACATGTGCGGCAAGGAGTTCCACCAGCAGGCGGCGCTCTTCTCCCACCGGCTGCAGCACCACCACCGCGGCGGCGAGAAGAACCAGCAGCAGTCGTCGCCGTCGTCCTCGCCGCCCTCCTCCAACGCCAACAAGATGCACAAGTGCAAATTCTGTGACTATGAGACGGCGGAGCAGGGCCTGCTCAACCGCCACCTGCTGGCCGTGCACAGCAAGAGCTTCCCGCACATCTGCGTGGAGTGCGGCAAGGGCTTCCGCCACCCGTCCGAGCTCAAGAAGCACATGCGCACGCACACGGGTGAGAACAGGGGTGGGTTGATGAAGATCGTATATATTTTTTACCATTTTAGACCTGATGTTGAAAAGAAAAAGTCTTATAAAGGCCTATTCATAGTTTGGATTTTCGGTGGTGAGGTGACCACCGCTCTGGTGTTGAGGTGGTCACCTAACCACCGTAAATCCAGACTATGTATGAGCCTTAAATCCGGAGAGTTTTCTGGAAAAAACCTCATGTTTCTGTATCAGTGGTGCTCAGTATTTCATGTCAAGGACCCCCAAAGTTATATGTAATATGCCGCCGACCCCCATCTGAAAATATGTTGTTCCAGGGACCCCCCTCCCAGAAGCAAAGATTTGAGTTAAAAAAAAAAACATTTTCACGATCTTTAAAAAAATAGCAGATCTACAAGCTCGTATGAGTTTGTAGATCTTCTATTTTTCAATAGCTAAAGTATAACATAATGCTTAAAACACCCAAAGGGGTTCCCGCCCTGAATGGGATATTGTGATAATAATACTAATAATGGATTGCATTTTTATAGCGCTTTTCTATGCACTAACGTGCCTCCTCAAAGCGCTTTACAACGGTCCATTCATTCATACATTGTGAACGCACATTCTATGATTTGCAGTTCTATACCTTAATTTATACTTAACTATAGAATGACGGTTTTGTAAACCGAAATTAACATTTTGTAGATAGATAGATAGATAGATAGATAGATAGATAGTGTTTTATAGAGTTTTTATTAAAGTGTCCTACATCATAAGATGCCCAGCCCGCACGGGCTTACAAGACATTCACAAAATTGTACATAATTATATAATAATACATATACACAAATAGACAGTTACTCATGGATACATCGTTCTCCAACGTAACTGCCATGCCTTCTCTATACATTTTTCAAAAACAAAAACGTCATTACTGAACAACCAATTTAACATAAAACACTCAGACATCCAAAGTATTCTTTTTCTGTTTTAGTTTGTGTTACCTCATACAGTAGGTGGTTATACTTGTGAAGTAACTTGAAGAATAACACTAAAAAAACCCCGCATGAAAACATTTCGTGATCATGTATCGTGATACTGCTTGAAAGAATATCGTGATATTATATATTTTCCCCCCGTGTGTTAGCATTACGTTATGCTTTAGCTATTGAAAAATAACAGATCTACAAGCTCATAGCGCGCCACCGAGTGGCGCGCTACGAGCTTGTAGGTCTGCTATTTTTGAAAAATCGTGAAAATATTTATGTCCGAAAACTGGAGGATTTAGAAGATTTTTATTTAATTAATTTTGAGGTCAGATCTAAAGTTAAGTTGACGATCATTTATCGTGATACTGCTTGAAAGAATATCGTGATATTATATATTTTTATTCACCCCCCCAGGTGAGAAGCCCTACTCCTGTCTGTACTGCGACTACAAGTCCGCCGACTCGTCCAACCTGAAGACCCACATCAAGACCAAGCACAGCAAGGAGATGCCCTACAAGTGCGAGCGCTGCTTCCAGACCTTCGCCGAGGAGGAGGAGCTCCTGCAGCACGCCGCCACGCACGAGGAGAACAAGACCCACCACTGTGCCCACTGCGACCACAAGAGCTCCAACTCCTCCGACCTGAAGCGCCACATCATCTCCGTGCACACCAAGGACTACCCGCACAAGTGCGCCGTGTGCGGCAAGGGCTTCCACCGGCCGTCGGAGCTCAAGAAGCACTCGCTGGCGCACCGCACCAAGAAGCTGCACCAGTGCCGCCACTGCAACTTCAAGATCGCCGACCCCTTCGTGCTCAGCCGGCACATCCTGTCCGTGCACACCAAGGAGCAGCAGCAGGCCTCGTCGGAGAAGAGCCACGGAGAGGCCAAGATGTCGTCACGGACGGTGGTGGTGGTGGAGGCGCCGGTCGCCCCCCAGCCGGCGGCGGCCACCCCCAAGAAGGCCCCGGCTAGCGGGGCCGGCGGGGGCGGTGGCGGGGGAGGGGGAGGAGGGGGAGGAGGAGGGGGGAGCTCCACTCCCCCGGCCAGGGTGAGCGCGGCCAGCCTGGCCAGCAGCGTGACGGTGGTCATCGGGCAGGGCCAGAAGGAGAGGCGGATCTACCAGTGTCAGTACTGTGACTACAGCACGGGGGACGCGTCGGGCTTCAAGCGCCACGTCATCTCCATCCACACGAAAGACTACCCGCACCGCTGCGAGATCTGCTCCAAGGGCTTCCGCCGGCCGTCGGAGAAGAACCAGCACATCATGCGCCACCACAAGGACGCCGATGTGGTGCAGGAGTAAGCAAGCCCCGCCCACCGGGGGGGGCAGAAATACTGTGCCACCTGACCCACCACCGCCGCCCGTCACGAACGCTCTGTTCACCTCACTGCAACCTCCTCGTTCCGTACTTTCAGAATAAAACGGTGCCGTATGTATGCACGAACGATGCATAATGACACTTAGGGGGGAGTCTGTTCGGATTCTTTTCGCTCTTTTTTTTATTTTAATTTTTTAGCAACCACCCTCAGCAGGCACCAACCTCTCCCTTCCTTTGTTTTCGGATATGTATAAACATGTACATAAACGTCCGTCAGAGTAACCGTACTACTAGGCAACAAGAAGCCCCTTCATCGAGTCGCACTTTTTTTTAACTGCATGTCCCTCGCTGGTGACCCCAGTGTCCCTCGCTGGACACTGGGGTTGGTAGTGTGCATGGCAGATGGTGCAGATGTCTCTGATCTCTTTGTAGATACACCGTTTTACCACTTCTTGTTTTTAAGCAATCAATTCCACATCGCGGCGATCCTAATTATGGATTTATTGTATCCTTGTAATGGAGATAATGGAAAATAATAATAATTGCATAACGGTAATTATCTTGAAATTGATTCCGGGGTCCTCCTCCTCTCCTCTCCGCAAGCCGCAACACAGCAGCAGTATAATGTGGTTGTGAGGGAACTTTAGCTTCCAGTAGCACTTCATGCCAACTTCGAGTTTGAGGAGAACACGTTGGAATGCATTTATCCAGTTCTGTTCTGATGTTATGGTCGTGTGAGTATGAGAGAGAGAGAGAGAGAAATCTATCCACAGTGCTTCCCTGGTTCTGTGACGAAACATTCACCATTTTGCTTTCTTTTTTTTTACCGAAAATGTTCAAAATGCTGCTGTTGTGTGTGTGTGTGTGTGTGTGTGTGTGTGTGTGTGTGTCTGTGTGTGTGCATGTGTGACTGTGTGTACAGCAAAGCGAAACAATCCACTCATACCTGCCGATAGTTAAGGAAATCAGAGAGAAAACGGCGTGCTACTGGTTCTGTCCTGATAATAGTTATATACCCTGAAGGATTGGTTACATATTATTAACCTATTTTAGCCTGATATCGAAATTTAAAAAAAAGTCTTTCTAAATCATGACAGTTTTCTGAAATACCTATGTTTTCTATGTCAGTGGTGCTCAATATTTCATGTCAAGAACCCCAAAAAATGTATGTATTTGGCCACCGACCCCCATCTGAAAATATGTTGTTCCAGGGACCCCCCCCCCCCAGAAGCAAAGATTTGAGTTAAAAACATTCGATTTCAACAAGGTTTTACCACGAGCTCACATAGCACAATTAAATGCTATATGCTATGCTAATTAAAAGCATAATTATGAACACCCAGCTGCCTCAAATGAACATTTTAATTGCATCAAAAGTAGGGATGGAGATCGTTCATTTGTATTGATCTACTTATCGATCTGGCCTATCGAAGCCGGGTTCTTATCGAGTCCACTATCGAGCATTTTATATTAATTTGTGGAAAGACGGGAGACGACAAATTCTGAACAGAACCAGTATCCTTTACTAGGGCCTTCAAATACAGTCTAACAGACAGGCCAATAAAATAAATATTAAATAAACTGTTAACCGGTTAATATAATGTGTATACCGTCACTTCAAAACCGTAATTTTATGATTACCCCGGACAGCGCAGGCTGGCAGGTATCAATACACTTTTAGACCGACATGTTTGTGCCAGCGTGGATGATTACATTTATTTCTTGATCAGCCTCTTGTCTTGATTGTTTAAACATGACATCATGGGCCCGCTATGCTCTATATTCTATAACATAGCTTGATAAGTCCAAAGCGTATCGATAACGGGTACTCGATAAGCTTTTATCGGATTTTGTTTTGGGGTTGAGAACAAAATGGTGCCAGGTATGGTGTAGTGTGACACCGCCCTACAACAACGGAACGTATATTAAAGTAATTTAACATTATACTCTTCCTTTTTTTTTTTTTTAAGCTCTGGGTCTTAAGGAATGACTAACGACACAATTTAATTTACATTGCAGACTACTAGTGAGCACATCATGCTTCTCGTGCACCATGTATCCATGACGACAAAACGACAGTTATAATGTCTGGTTCAGACCATAACGTAGGTTGGTGTCCCATGGAGTCCATATCTGTCTCTCTACCATAACACGGACGTTGCAGTAGTCATTGACCTCTGTCTGTTGTACGACAAATAGGCAATAACGGGGATTATGATATGCAGTATAACTTATCACTTATCTTAGACATAACATTCTGCCTAACCTTTTTGACCACTTTTCTTTTCCGGCTACACCCAAATGTTGTGACTTTTCTCCACAGACTGCATCTCGAGTATAACTACCAACAACCGGACTCTTTTACTCCCCTCTCACACACACACATCTCCTTTTGCCTTTAGCGAAAAAAGGCAAGATCAAGTCTCTCTATAAAATGCAACTTCAACAGAGGGCTGGTGTTGGTGGTAAAAAAAAAAAAAAAAAACGAAAAAAAACATTTGTACTACGGCTTTTTACATTTATTTCACCTGTGATATTATTTGTTTTGTTTTTGTTGTCTTTATATTTATTTTACCATTTACAAACTTGTTGTATAGTTAAGTGTAACTAGCCTTCTATGGGACGTAAATTATTGTTTTGTACACAAATCTGTAAAAAGTGTGTAGATGTAAACACTTGATAAACGCGGAAAGAAATCAGAATTGTGTTGTTATGGATGTACTTCAATGTATTTGTTAAGAAAAAGGTAATAAAAAACAAAAGTATTTTACCGGCACGTGAAGCTTGTTATTGGGTGCGTTTGATGTGTATGCTGTGTAATATACAGTATATGGTGGTATGGACTGGATGCCCATCAATGATATACAGTCTATATCGTTGCTGTAACTACATTTTTGTGGTTTTTGGCATAAATCGGTGCTATTGAACACCCTTTACGTCTGTGTGTTTTTTCGAAAATATTGAACCAATGGAAAGTAGTAAAAAAGTGCTTTGGACTAAACATCTTAACTCCATTGGACCCTCCAAAAAATGTCTGCTAAAGCAACTAACTCCACCACCTCTCTTTGGATCCATAGGATACACGCTATGGCAGTATTCCCAAAGTGTGCCAGAGTTAGAAATGCAATTAAATAGGGGATCGTAGCTTAATTCAGGTCAATCTGGGGGTCCTGCTAAATCTTCTCTTATGGGGGTCCTCGGTATATATCATTTAAAAGCATAATTATGAACACCCTGCCTCAACCAGACGGTAACAACTTGTCACATATAGTTTGAAATATACTGGTCAAGGATCGTATGATAATGCATTTACATCTTCCCTCTTTCTTAACAGAAAAACTTAAATGTTAGAATATGGAGATACGGTTGTTCTGCCCGACGATAACAGCTAATGTGACAGAGGTGAGTGATCCCGTCTTGATGGGTATAATAACGTGTTTCAGATTGGGTTAATAAAAATCACATGTTCTGTGACTGATAGGACCTCCGTAATGTAGCCTACCTGCATTCATTTTCTAAACATTCTTTTAATGTTTTTATTGGTAGAAAGTTTCAACAAATTCAAACAGTTGACTTTAACTTGAGCCATAGAAAGGCTGCAGGAAAGAAGGACGAATCGGGGAGAAAAATGCACAATAATACTAGTAGTATTTTATTACACAAGTTGGGGAAATGAAATTGGTGGCAGATTGGAGACAACAAATACAGCTGTGTCGTTGAAAAGCTTCAGACAGCATGGCTTCCTTCCGGCTGGACACCACAGAGGAAGGTTAGACGGCAGGACACTCGTCTAAGAGAAGACAGATTGACATGTGATGTTCAGAGTATAATATAATAATCATTAACCTGACTCCAAGGGTCTCTTCCATCCGGCAGAGTCAGGTTATAACATCATTGCAACACTAATCTTGGTTACTAAAGATACTAAAGTAATACTAGTCAGTCTCCATACCGCCTTGGGGCAGGATAGCGATGTTTTCCTCCAGGATTCCAGTGCCCAACGAGAACTGCTGGAACTTTTCCAGAACTTCAGGAGAGACGGTCGGCCTTCGGCCTAAAGGAGGACAAATGAATACAGAAGATATGCCGTCCAGTTCTGTTAACGGTTATCCACAGTTAGTTTGAAGCACGATATTTGAATAGTCTATCATCTCTATAACCATAACGTTGCTACAGCGGTACTGTACTGTATGCTTATGTCTCTGGTGGTTCTCAAGGTATGGTCTGGGTGGGGACCCCCTCAGGGGTCCTCGAGAGGGGGTCTCCCAGTCCCAAGGGGTCCCACAACTCCCCAGCAAAAGGATCAACAGTTTAAACACTTGTACCATATTTTAGTTTTTTTTAGCTAGCAGATCTACAAGCTCACAGCGCGCCCGTTGCAAATAACAGTGTTGTGAGCTTTCATAGACCCCCTCATTGGGGTAATTTTTTCTAAACTTGTAGATCTGTACATTTTTTATGGACCCCTCATTGGGGGTCCCTGGACACGGGCATCTTCTCAAGACGGGGGGGTCCACGGCCAAATGTAAATGTTTGAGAACCACGTACAGTACACAGTACACACGTGACGTGAACACGCAGACACAGATGAAATAATAATGCACGTTTATAGCAGCCTTTACTGTATAGTTTGTTGAGAACGGTGGAAACGCCTCCTTTGGTCTTGACGGTGTGAATGAGGGCATACTCGTCATAATTGACGTCGACCACGTTCATGACGTTATCGTTGTTCCAACCTGCAGGGGCGGAGTGGAAAGATAAATGATAAGTGTACATAACAATAACATCATCATGTCTCTTATGAATTAATCCCTTGTGACTGACTGCTGGCTCAGTTTAAATCAGCGGTGGGCAACTTTGACGAGGGAGAGGGCGCCAAATCTTTTTGTGACAATAACTTTGTTTCCCTTTTTTCCTTTTCTTTTTTTTTACCCACATTATCCACTTGAACCCTAGCATCCCTATTCTAGGAGGAACATTAGCCGGAAAATATCAACGGACTTAATAAAATAAAATCTCTTGAATGTTGAGAAAGCATGGCATCACCAAATATATATATATATACACACACATATTATTTGTTTTATATGCACAGTGCATTGTTATTTGTTAACAGACAACCCTGAAACCCTGAAAAATTAAATGTTATTTGGGAAGATCTCTTTTACCCTTATTAGCCCTGAAGGCATATCCCTACTGTATATTCACAGCAATAGGCTACTCTTTAGAATTATTTATACACAAAATGTGTGCATCCTGATTCCTCATGGGTGTCATTCTAAACGTTCTCCCTCCTTTTCCCGTTGTAAAAGAGGAATTGGTACTCGATGCCTAGTGATCTCATGTTTTATCTGAAATAGGAAAATGCATGGTTAAGAACTTAAGAGGCATCTGAAGAAGGTTTATGAAATCAAATAACAAGAGCTTATACTCATCAATTCTTACAACTGCAGTACAAGAACTAGGCCAGGAGAGGGTGCTGTATAACAACACATGGGGAGGTGGGTGTGTGTGTGTGTGTGTGTGTGTGTGTGTGTGTGTGTGTGTGTGTGTGTGTGTGTGTGTGTGTGTGTGTGTGTGTGTGTGTGTGTGTGTGTGTGTGTGTGTGTGTGTGTGTGTGTGTGTGTGTGTGTGTGTGTGCGTCGACTCACGCTCGCTCCTGAACATGAACTTTCCGGGTACGTTTGTCTTCTTGCCCTGGTGGGTCATTCTCCAGCAAGTGCCGTCAGCACTGAGTGGAGAGGAGAGGAGAGGGGGTCACTGGAAGAGTGGGCACCTGGGCACCATTTCAATTTGATTTATTTACGTAACTTTATTTAGGCCTATGTATATATATATTTTACATTACTTTAGACTGGCATACATCATGTCCAGACCTAATTTAGACTGGCATACTCCATGTCCAGACCACCTACTTTAGACTGGCATACATCATCTCCAGACCTACTTTAGACTGTCACTGGCATACAGCATGTCCAGAGTAGACCACCTACTTTAGACTGGCATACTCCATGTCCAGACCTCCGTCACCGGTTGGCTTCAGGATGGCAGTGCCCATGGTCATGCTGCCCCTGTGGCTGACGAACCACTGGGCGTTGGTGGCGAAGCCGATCATGTACCACTTCCCCGATACCTGGAGACGAGGAGGAGGGGGGAAAACCACATGTTATGGCCGGGGAAAACCTGGTTTAATTCCACTTATCTGAGACCTGGGGAGGCTGGGGACGAGGGGATGAGGAAAATCACCACCTGAAGAGGAAACACCTGGTTTAATTCCACTTCCCTGACACCTGTGCGTGCCTGTGTACGGAGTACTGGAGTTGGACGAGGAAACGAACTGGTTTAATTTAGTCCAGGGTAGGGTAGGTAAGATATATAGGCTACTTAACGCCAACTTCACTTCAGCAACATATTATTAGCCTGTACACAGAGTCATCTAAGAGAGTAATGATACTCCCGTTGACTCTCATTGTAACAATGGAATGCGGAAGTGCTCATTCTATCTCAATGGAATAGTTCCAGCCATAGGAGCAATGTGTGGAACTATCGCCCATGGGCAACCGCTTTGCGGCGAGATCAAAGCGTGTCACCACTCTCTTTACTGTACATTACTCTGCCTGTACAATAGAATGTCATAAAATATAATACCGGTATACACGAGTCGACAGTTGATGTCTCACGTACGGGTCACTTAATGGGCGCGGCGCAATGGATGCGTAAAAGCGCACACAATTTCTCTTGGACAACAAAGGAAAGGAAAGGTACTATGTTTACCCAGGGTAACTGGACTAAGCTCAAGAACTTAATTGTTTACAGCCAGGCCAACATCATGGACAGGCTGAAGAGAACGGACGGGTGTGGGGAGGAGGAGGAGGATGGAGATGGAGAGATGGAGGAGATGTATGGAGGCTTCCGTTTGGAAAAGAAAGACGCACAGCACAGGTGGAGGAGAGGTAGGCCGGCCATTTATTTACCCCCCCCCCCCCCCCCCCCCTCCCTCCCTCGATATTATAAGTTGCTCTCTTACTCTTACTCAGAGTGGGCATCGTTTCATGAACTTGTTTCTACTTCTTAATTCTGACATGTAGGCTATGTGTGTTTTAATTTTTGTTCTCTTCTACCACGCTTTGTTTCGATTCCGTGGTTAGTTGATTGATTGATTGATTGATTGATTGATTAGCTGCCGGTGTCTCCTTTACGGTTACGGTATTGATGTCAGCTGTGTCTGTGTGTCAGTCAGTGAGTAGTCTCTCAAGACAGACTGTTGCCTCGCGTCAACAGGGGAGGCGCTGTTTTCCCGAATATTTGACGATGGGATTCTCAGATTGGTCAGTGAGTTGAGTAGCCTCGGAAACCCAGCTGAGCTTTGAGCTAAAGGGGCTTGATATTTTCTGTTGACTGTTCGTTTTACGTTTCCCTTTCAGTTATTCATTTTAAGTTTCAGTAGGCCTATCTATATACACAACATTGTTTAGACCTTCATTAGGCTATTTTTAGTAAATTATTTTATTTTTGTCGAAACATCATAGTTAATGGGCTAATAAGATCATGTCTCTTATGTTTGAATTCATTGGGAATAAGTTAATATACACTAACACTTCAGTGAATAGCTTTTTGTTATTGGTGGGGGGGGGGGGGGGGGGGTAATGTGGGCTGTAGCTTACACATCACAATAACAAATAGTAGCCTACTGTAACAACAATAATGCATATAATATAATATAAATAATTCAACTGATATTAATTGTATTTGTAATAATAATAATAATATAGAATAAGTTAATATACACTATTAACACTTCAGTTAATATAATTATTTACGTTAGGGGGGGGTAATGTAGGCTTCATGGATACTTGGTTACAGTGGTTACAGTAGGCTACACACATCACAATAACAAATGGTAGCCTACAGTACAGTAACAACAACAATAATGCAAATAATATAATGATGATATTAATTGTATTTGTAATAATAATAATAATAATAATAATAATAATAATAATACATATTATTAATACAAAATGTAAGTTAAAAATAAAATAAAAAAATAATACATATTATTAAACAATAGATATAGTTTTTTTTTACTCGGGTATAATGGTCTCTTAAAGTCTTACCCCCTGTACATTGAAGGTATAATGGTCTCTTAAAGTCTTACCCCCTGTACATTGAAGGTATAATGGTCTCTTAAAGTCTTACCCCCTGTACATTGAAGGTATAATGGTCTCTTAAAGTCTTACCCCCTGTACATTGAAGGTATAATGGTCTCTTAAAGTCTTACCCCCTGTACATTGAAGTATATAATCTGATCTCAGGTCAGAATGGGTTAAAGTCTTACCCCCTGTACATTGAAGTATATAATCTGATCTCAGATCAGAAGAATGGGTTAAAGTCTTACCCCCTGTACATTGAAGTCTGCCTGAGGTTGCACCTCGGCAGCGGTTGTCGTCGTATAAGCAGCCAAGGAGCAGAGCATCGCTCCCATCATTCCCAGCAGGATCGTCATCTTCTCTTCGTTTGGAGGAGGAGGTGGACAAAAAAATTAAATTAAATGAACCTGGAGGATGGGATGTTGATGACCTAGGTTTGTTTAGGTTCGCTGCCAGGGTCCCGGGACACGCACCCTTTTATATAGTGGAGAATGAGGGTTGTTGCATAATAAAGTTACCCCCCCCCCCTCCCCCTCCCACGCCCCCCACACCACCACCACCACACACCCACTAGCATTTTCCCTCCCAACAACATCCCACGTCCCAGCAGAGCGCTGGAGGCCATGCTGGGAATGGGATGAGTTGAAACAGGAGAGACTGTTTGGTTTGCAGCAGCAAACCAAACAGGTGCTCTGGCTGTTCCTGACCCCGCCAGAGCTAAGGATAACATCACCGCTCTCACTGCACGCTTCCATTTTTACCTCCACAATTAAGATATTGAGATTATAGATTGATTTTTGGTCCATGAAAAATATTTATTGTCTTTTATAGTCTGTATAGTTGCTGACCATTGCTACATTCTTGGGGGAGCCAGCTGTGGCTTTAAACAGACGACTTTGAAGTGTTTAACTTAAACCTCTCTTAAGGAGGTCTTTCTCTCTCTTGTATTAGCAACAATAGCATGAGAGGAACACAAAATTAATTGGACAGCCAACTATAGTGCGGCACCATTCATTGCTCAAATGTAGGAATTGAGATTGTTGTATAGGTGTCTGAATCTATAGATTGCGACCTTGTGCAGCACAACACAGCACAGCACAGCACATCTCTCTGTCTCTCTCTCTCTCTCTCTCTCTCTCTCTCTCTCTCTCTCTCTCTCTTCTCATGCGTGCCATACCATCACGCCTGTCTTCCATATCGTTGCGACAGACAAAACCATATCAGGACGGAACTGAAATGCAATATACAGTTTAGTCGGTTTAGTACACAACAACAAAGCCTGTTCGGGGGCATTCTGTGGGCAGACACCAGAGAATCAAACTCAACTGTCAGCACTTACAATAGTAAACAACCACACATCCCGTGTGTGTGTGTGTGTGTGTGTGTGTGTGTGTGTGTGTGTGTGTGTGTGTGTGTGTGTGTGTGTGTGTGTGTGTGTGTGTGCGTGCGTGTGTGTGTGCATGCGTGCGCTGATTGATAGATATATGCTTTGTTTTGCAACGGAACCGTCATTTAACTTTCATATTTTTAACCACCAGTCATGGCTATTTTGAATAATAGTCCTGTGAAGTTTCAGAAACAGTGCATTGTGACTCAGGCCTGCAGCACACAACAGGCCTAGCAGTTTGACTCCATTGTGCTGCAGACAGACAATGCTGCTGCGCTGCAGTGTCTCTCTGCGAGTATTGTTTCATACTTTCATACATAGTTTTAACTAGAACTAAGATGAGAGAACATATTACTCCAGTTTTGGCTTCACTGCTCTGGCCTCCGGTTGTTTTTAGGATTGATTTTAAAATTATTTTACTTGTGTATAAAGCTCTCAATGGTCTCGCACCTTCCTACCTACTGCCTGCCTAAATATGTCCCAAACCGCCCCCTAAGTTCTTCCACTGCTGGCCTGCTCGCTTTGCCTAAAACAATGGCAACTAAAAAATACGGGGAAGCAGCTTTTTGCTTCTACGGGCCGTCGGCATGGAACAAACTCCCACTGTACCTTCGACAGGCAGCCTCTGTAGACAGTCAACATTGCTTTTAATTGATCTTTTATTTTTTGTTATTCATGTCCTCACTGTATTGCATTACTGCTTGTTTTTTTAATGTCGTTGCCTTGCTTTTCTTTTATATCACTGATTCATGTATACTGTACGCGCAGTGTTGTCAAAGTTATACAGTAATTTATTACGTATTACTTTAAAAGAAAAAGTTATATAGTTACACTACTTATTACTCCCTGCCAAAAGTAACTAGTTATTACTTTACTTATTACTTTTTTCTCGCCCCCAGTAATTGCATCCAAGAGTCTTACTTTGCATTTTCAACATTAGCAGTCCCCGTCCCCAGTCCCCCCTTATTCTGCAGTTTATTTAACTCTGTAAAGTGTACTGTATATAGTGTACAGTCTGTACACCACACCTATGCACAACTTGCAGAGGGCAATAATGTTCATTTCATCTTTATCGCGAACATATACTCAAAATAATGTGAATACTTCCCAAGTAGTGAATGAAGCGTTTTGTGGTGCCGGAGTTTCCTCCATGTTTAGTTTGTTTACTTCTCTTGCAGTTTAACACCACGAGACACACACTAGTTTGCACCGAGTGCCGCGCTACGAGCTTGTAGATCTGCTATTTTTTTTAAATGTGGCGGTCCCTGGAACTACATATTTTCAGATGGAGGTCGGCGACCAATTACATATATTTGTGGGGGTCCTTGACATGAAACTTTTTGAGAACGACTGACATAGAAACATGTTTTATTTTTAGTTTTTCAGAAAACTGTCACTCAGGATTTAGAAGATAATTTGTAGATTCGTCCTCAGGTCTAAATGGGTTAAATAAAATAATAACTATGAACTCGGTAGTTATTGCACCCAACCCTAATCGGTACATACATACTGTATCTAAGCTGAAGGCTGGTGGTGTCGCCACTAAACCCAGGCAGGCAGCCCCGACATGAAGACGCCTTCAGGCCCTGGCTCTCCTCATTCCTCTCTGGAGAGGGGAGGTTAGACTATAGCGTGGTTCACTATAAGCTGTGTCACGCCATCCTGATTCCACGGCCACAAGAAGAAGCTCCTCATAGCCACTCCTTTGCAGTTCATGGTGGCCACATGGGTTAATGTGTAAGGCTGCCTTGCCTTGGTATGGAGTCACATCAGGTCAGGCTAGCTGAAAGGCCCTCCGGTATACAGAGTGGAGAGAAGCGCCGTGCCATGATTGATTCATGGAGGAGAATCCCATTACTTATACAGTTCTAGTTATGATAAGATCTCAGGCCAGCTGTGTCTCCCCCCCCCCCCCCCCCCCACTGCATCAGGGCTGAGCAGTGGACTACTTTGCCAATATGGTCGCTGACTCGTTAGCAGAGTCCAGTGCAGGCAGATACACGTTATATAAAACAGAACCCGCACCAACCTACATACCATTCCAGTTTTAACAGGCACACCATCTTTTTCTTTCCCTCCCCGCTTCACCCAGCCATGGCGTGCACCCCCCTGGCTTCTTGCGTGTCCCTCCATCCCTGCTACTGGGGATGGAGCAGTTGTTGCCAGATATTTGGGCAACAACAAGCACTTTTGAACCTATACTACATGTGTATAGGCCGGCTGAGATCTACAAGTTCACAACACGTTGTTTGTGAGTTTATAGTCAGAGCTATTTTCAATTATAGGGAGCCTCAGCTTAATCTTTGAGGGGCGCTAGCCCCTCCTATACACGGGTTTAATGTTTGTCTTTAGTTCAATGTTTGTTTTGTAAACACCACATTGACAATGAAGGGAAAATATACGTCATCATGTGCCTCATTACGTCATATTGTCTCTTTATTGTTAATGGTGTTTAATGTTTGTTTGTTTTACATCACCATTACATCACCGAATCAACATGAGTTAGACTTTAATATATTGGCGCCTCTCACTTCACACGGGTGTGATTTGTGATTTGTTTTTAATATAGTTGGCAAGCTTTTGGTCATACTATAGACTAGCCTTAAACCTGATTTTGCACTGTTTTGAGGGTGCAGAAGCTCCCTGTTGTTCATCTGGCAGAGATTAAAATGGGGTGCATTTTGCATCCCAAAACGCCGTTTATAGTTAAGGGACGCAATAAAACAACGACCTCTGCATCCACGGGATGCACTACTGTACTACTGTACTGTTTTTTTATTTAGTTAATTTTGCTAGTTTTAGTTATAATAATCATGATGATTATTGGTTTTGTTTGATTACTTTTATTAACTGCTGGACCCTCGATAAACAAGTCCCCATGCCATTGTGTTATCCTTTTAACCTTAATGTCTGACTCAGACTGACTGTACCATGTGCTGTTTACATTTCTGTTATCCTTTTAACCTTACTGTCTGACTCAGACATGTACATGTATGTCAGGTACATGTCAGGACAGCTGTGGAGGCAGATGTTCGGTTTACCCCAGATCACCTCTGATTCTGGCATGCAGAGGTTATCCCATTTTGGGCGGGAACCCCTTATTACGTTATACTTTAGCTATTTTAGAAAAATAGTGATAAATGTGGCGCAAATCTTTGAATATATATATATTCTTTCGGAGCGAACGATTTGAACTCAAATATTATCTTCTGGGGGGTTCCTGGAAAACAACATATTTTCAGATTCACAACTGACAGAAACATGGGTTTTTTTTCAGAGAACTCTCAGGATTCAGAAGACATTAGTAGAACGGTCCTATGGGGTCTAAATGGGTTATAGCACAGCCTGCGGGCCTGGACCACCTTTGTACACCTCACAACTGGCCTGCCTGTTTCCTGTCTGACACACACACACACACACACACACACACACACACACACACACACACACACACACACACACACACACACACACACACACACACACACACACGCATTTAAATTACTTTACTTGGATCTGCTCTAAAGGCGCAATATACATAATAGATGCATACACTGATCGGAAGAAGAAGGTTGCATTACGGTCATACCAGATACACTGCTGCACATGCGTATGCACGCACACACACAGAGGTATGCACGCACGCACGCACACACACAGAGGCACGGAAGCACGCACGCACGCGCACACACAGGTTTAAATGCATGCTAGTGTTGCGTGCACACCCAACATAGCTGATCTACAAGCTCAGTTTGATGTTAAACAAAACAACCAACCAATGACAGATGGACTTGTTGTCCCAGCCGCTGCCACATGGGGGCAGGCTTGCAGTGGTACAAGAATGATGTAGTGATTTGGAGAGGTCAAGAGGTCACACTTATTTTTTTTTATTTTTTTTTATTTTACGGTGTTCCATTTGGTTCCACTTGTACACTGAGAGTCATGGGGGTCCTCACTGGTGTCAGTGAGGTCAGATGTAGATTTTCTGGCCGGGCTCCATATATGCAGATGTAGGTGATGATCCACTCTTCTACTTGTCTGGCTATCCAGGGTTCTCTGGCAGGTAGATTACACCCCCTCCTCTCCCCTCCTCTCTCTCTCTCTCTCTCTCTCTCTCTCTCTCTCTCTCTCTCTCTCTCTCTCTCTCTCTCTCTCTCTCTCTCTCTCTCTCTCTCTCATAGAGATATGTTTTGTTGTTAATGGTGTAAGTGTATTGTTTTGTACTGTATTCATTGTGTTGTGCCCGAGGATCCCCTCTAAAACGAGATGATACATCTCAAGGGGCTATCCTCTAAAGGAAATAACATTTATATATATATATATATATATAAATGTTATGTATGTACTGATGGTCAGAACTGTATTGCATTACTGGGTAAAACAACAAAAACATTAAGACTCAGAATCCTTCATGGTGGACTTTTAATTCATGTAGTCCCATCTGTATACAGTAGAGACTGTGGAACTATTGGCATCCTTTATGATTTTAACCTCTCCGGTTCCTTAACGATTCCCTCTTAATGGTCTGGGTTTCCTTTAACGATTCCTATATATATTTAAAAAAAAAGAAAATCAACATGTATACAATTTTGGCCTTCATTAAACGTACTTTTGTAAATCATACATACAGTATTGCAGACATATTGCTGTAGTGGTCTGTATAACTCTGAGATGGAAATCATGGAACCAAATGGACCCTCACTGCTGGTCCATTTGGTTCCATTTGTACACTCTCAGAGTTCTGGTGGTCCTCGGAATTAAAAGGTTTGTTAGAACCACCCGGTATCGTAATTATTGTACAGTAAAGTAGATGTGAAGACAGTTCACGTACAGTAGCAGCTCTGATAAAATAAAATAAAACGTTTCCAGAAACGGTTCCCAAAATATGTTGGAACCGATTATCCTCAAATGCTGGATCCGGTTCTGGATGCCAAACCTATAGTGCCAAGTGCAAAAAGATTTAAAGAAAAAGTCATAAAGACTCTCAAAGTCATATCAGCTTGCATTCCTTTCTCTTGTATAATGTACCTTTAGTGTTGTCGCGTTTACAGTCTGTAGGTGGGGGAGCAGGCTTTAGTATCCCATTGGCCATGGGGCTAGTCTCCCATTGGCTTAGAGAGGTCAGCCAATCATGAACATCTTGCCACTATAGACCACGTAACTGTAACTAGACTATAACGTCTGTTCATTGATCAGCTCTGCAAGCTGATAAAAAAACAACAATCTCGCCCGGAAACGGCTGCTGTATAGCCGTCTGGTTACCGATAGGCTGCTGTATAGCCGTCTGGTTAAGGCTCATACATAGTCTGGATTTTTGGTGGTGAGGTGACCACCGAACTACAACATGACGTCACTGAGCCGCGGTGAAGAGCAAACCACCGCCACCGCTCCAGCCCTTCTCTCTGTTTTTACTCACCACCGCTCAACGTTATTTCAGCTCCGGTGGTCATCTTACCACCGGAGCGGTGGTCACCTCACCACCGAAAATCTAGACTATGAATAGGCCTTCCATAGGCTGCCAGTGCTGCTCGACAGCATGTCAACGGGTTGGACTCCCGGTCCAACCCGAGGCAGAACAAAAGCCCCATAAACACATCCTAGACACTGAGGCTGCAGCTGTAGGACGTCTGAACCGAGCCCAGTCGGTCATCATCGTCGTGGCCCCCCGCCATGGTCAGGAACTCCAGCCAGTTCCGGCAGAACCCCCTGGAGTAGCGCCCCGGGTCGACGACCATGCCGTAGAGGCGGCGCTTATGGCCGCCGCCGCGGTTCCTCATGGCCAGCACGGCCTCGCGCTCCGTCACGTTGAAGCTGACGTTGAGCAGCTGGAGGAGCAGCAGGTGGAGCAGGCCTCCGGTCACCATGCTGCTGTACCACGCACAGGTGAAGCACAGGGCGGTGCTGTGGGGACAAAGGACTCTTTACTTAACCTGACCTGAGATCAGATTCATACGAGGTTTCCACTGGACACACACACTGGTCTGATTAACCCATTCTGACCTGAGATCAGATTCATACGAGGTTTCCACTGGACACACACTGCTGGTCTGATTAACCCATTCTGACCTGAGATCAGATTCATACGAGGTTTCCACTGGACACACACTGCTGGTCTGATTAACCCATTCTGACCTGAGATCAGATTCATACGAGGTTTCCACTGGACACACACTGCTGGTCTGATTAACCCATTCTGACCTGAGATCAGATTCATACGAGGTTTCCACTGGACACACACTGCTGGTCTGATTAACCCATTCTGACCTGAGATCAGATTCTAAAAAAAATCAGATTCTTCGATTTTTCAAAAATAGCAGACCTACAAGCTCGTAGCGCGCCACTCGGTGGCGCGCTATGAGCTTGTAGATCTGCTATTTTTCAATAGCGAAAGCACTGCTGTAGTGATGGTAGACTCCGGGGCAGTAGGGGGCAGTATACTGACCTGTAGTGGTCGTAGACTCCGGGGCGCTAGGGGGCAGTATACTGACCTGTAGTGGTCGTAGACTCCGGGACAGTAGAGGGCAGTATACTGACCTGTAGTGATCGTAGACTCCGGGGCAGTAGGGGGCAGTATACTGACCTGTAGTGATCGTAGACTCCGGGGCTCTAGGGGGCAGTATACTGACCTGTAGTGGTCGTAGACTCCGGGGCTCTAGGGGGCAGTATACTGACCTGTAGTTATCGTAGACTCCGGGGCTCTAGGGGGAAGTATACTGACCTGTAGTGGTCGTAGACTCCGGGGCGCTAGGGGGCAGTATACTGACCTGTAGTGATCGTAGACTCCGGGGCAGTAGGGGGCAGTATACTGACCTGTAGTGATCGTAGACTCCGGGGCGCTAGGGGGCAGTATACTGACCTGTAGTGATCGTAGACTCCGGGGCTCTAGGGGGCAGTATACTGACCTGTAGTGATCGTAGACTCCGGGGCACTAGGGGGCAGTATACTGACCTGTAGTGATCGTAGACTCCGGGGCGCTAGGGGGCAGTATACGGACCTGTAGTGGTCGTAGACTCCGGGGCTCTAGGGGGCAGTATACTGACCTGTGTAGTGTTCGTAGACTCCGGGGCTCTAGGGGGCAGTATACTGACCTGTAGTGATCGTATAGACTCCGGGGCAGTAGGGGGCAGTATACTGACCTGTAGTGATCGTAGACTCCGGGGCGCTAGGGGGCAGTATACCTGTAGTGATCGTAGACCCCGGGGCAGTAGAGCAGGGCGGTCAGGAGGTACTGGCGTGGACACACGCTGTGCAGGACCAGACTGATCCCGTACAGAGAGGTCAACAGGAAGAGGGACAGCGTCAGCAGGAAGCTGCGGTGGTTGGCCTCGCCCACGCAGCTGTTGATCCTTGAAAGCAGGCGGGCGGGTTCACACACATGTGCAACACACATACGGGCACGCACACATACACACACAGGCACGCACACACACACGGGCACGCACGTACACACACACACACACACACACACACACACACACACACACACACACACACACACACACACGGGCACGCACGTACACACACAGAGGACATTATAGCACAAATCTCGATTAATCATCTAAGTATGAAAGAAAAGTATACTCTACACAATATATGTATTTTAAAATATCTTTAGAGCTTATTTTTTTATTTCCATTTCTTCGAAGCAGCAAGCTATATACTGTATATGCTTAGATGATTTCTATTCATATTACCGTAGGATACATTTGCGCGACTGTAAAGACGAAATGGAAGTGGGGGAGGAGGCTTCACTCCCACTTTATATTTTACTCATGCTAGAGCTTCTGTTCTCCTGTCCGACTGTATGACGGAAGCATTTGAAGATTGCGAGAGGCGTACAGTCTGGCAACGCAAGACCATAATGTGACCCACCAGATGACCATAACGTGACCCACCAGATGACCCATAATGTGACCCACCAGATGACCCATAATGTGACCCACCAGATGACCATAATGTGACCCACCAGATGACCATAATGTGACCCACCAGATGACCATAATGTGACCCACCAGATGACCATAATGTGACCCACCAGATGACCATAATGTGACCCACCAGATGACCATAATGTGACCCACCAGATGACCATAACGTGACCCACCAGATGACCCATAATGTGACCCACCAGATGACCCATAATGTGACCCACCAGATGACCATAATGTGACCCACCAGATGACCATAATGTGACCCACCAGATGACCATAACGTGACCCACCAGATGACCGTAATGTGACCCACCAGATGACCATAATGTGACCCACCAGATGACCATAATGTGACCCACCAGATGACCATAATGTGACCCACCAGATGACCATAACGTGACCCACCAGATGACCATAATGTGACCCACCAGATGACCCATAATGTGACCCACCAGATGACCATAATGTGACCCACCAGATGACCATAATGTGACCCACCAGATGACCATAACGTGACCCACCAGATGACCATAATGTGACCCACCAGATGACCATAATGTGACCCACCAGATGACCATAATGTGACCCACCAGATGACCATAATGTGACCCACCAGATGACCCATAATGTGACCCACCAGATGACCATAATGTGACCCACCAGATGACCATAATGTGACCCACCAGATGACCATAATGTGACCCATAATGTGACCCACCAGATGACCATAATGTGACCCACCATAAGACCATAATGTGACCCACCAGATGACCATAATGTGACCCACCAGATGACCATAACGTGACCCACCAGATGCAGTGGTGGTCCAGCCTCTTGACACACGAGCCGCAGATACGGCAGTGTCCGGCCCGCGGGGGGCGCAGCGCCCGGCACACCGGACACCTGCCTCCTCCTCCCCTCCCGATCTGGCCCTGGATCTCCGTCTGGGCGGGGGGGGTCCCCCCAGCTCCCTTGTGGTGGTGGTCGGAGGAGCTCTGAGCCGGAACAGAGTGGTGGTGGTGGGTGGGGTCAGACACCTGCTGGCCCTGGGACCCCCCAGGGGTCACAGCGAGAGCCGTCTCATGGGACCCGCCCGGGGTCACCACCACGAACCCCGGGCCCCTCTTGGTACGAACCAGAGAGACCAGAGTGAGCGCCATCCCGATGGTCACGGTGCACACCTGCAGCGGACGGCGGTGGACGAAGTACAGAACGTGCCGTTTGAAAACTATTTATTGGCAATTCAGTGAATTTGTCAGTGCATTTAAGAACAGATTCCCTGAATAGATGGAGTTCCTCTGTTAGGAGACACACCTTTTCAGTAGCAAAGCCGTACATTTAGAAAATAAAACCTGGGTAAAACACAAAGCATTTTCAGAAAACCTCCAGGAAAAGTTAGGAAAGTGTGAATCTGTAGGCTCATGGGTTTTTTTTTTACTCAAGTAAAAGTATCGATGCCATGATGTAGAAATACTCAGTGGTGTAAGTAAAAGTCTGGTATAAAGAATTTACTTTTAGTAAAAATAAAAAAACCCACAAAAATAATGTATACTTAACTCATAGAATGCTGAAAGCGTTTTTAAACGTTTTATTATAGCCAAGCGCAAGAAGCGCATAACGTTTTTATACGTTTTATGGTCCAAAAAACGTTTTTTTATTGATTACTATAGTTCAACTATATTTGCGCCCGGACAACTCATAATGTAACACCGATCGGCTCTAAAAAGAGTTAAAACCCCCCCCTGCTGAAAAGAGGTGTTGGTCTGAGAAGCGTCTGGCACCGCCTATTGGTTGGTCTATGCGAGGACGTACGACGTAATGGATACGGCCGTCCGGCATAGACCAACGCAGATGTCAGGGGATCTAAAATGGATGGGACAATGCTCTTGTTTGTGTGAATACACTCGATTCCCCCTCCCCTCCTGTTTCTACATGGTTTCTCCCGAGGGAGAATGGTGGGGGGGGGGGGTCTCTTCCTCTTGGATCGCATTGGCAGTTCCCCCCCCACTCCCGAGTCCCCACTGCTTTCAACTGCAAGGCTTGCGCTCTCATTCTCGGAACAAGATACAACGCGATTTGCTCTCTGCCCGTATATAAACCTGCAACGATCGGCATTTGATTTCATAACGTAACGTTTGCCAGACACATGTGGAGTTAGTCATGGACAGATTGCACATCATTATCGAGGGCCCGCCATGATACGTTGGTCGCTGATCGCAAGCCGTACTGCTGCTGCTGCTGCGCTGCTGCGCTGCTCGCATCCAACCATCCAATCCATCCCCCTTTCTCGTTACAACAGGCTATTATAAACTCACCGTCGAGCAGCCTGCCCTGCACCTAATGTGATAAAATGAACGGCAGGACAAAATCGGATCGATTATTATCTGTCTATCAGCAACATACGGGTGTTTGTCTTGCAACGACAGGTGGTGCTTTCTCGTTTTTTTTCTTCCAAATACGTTGACGTGCTGCTTCTGCTGCTGCCGCATCCATCTCGTTGTTTTTCTTGTTTTTTTTCCCAAACATGTCCAGACACAATCCGATCCAGTCTCGCGTCTCACCTTATAGATACGCGAGACTGGATCGATGAGGTTAGTGGTATGTCTGGACATGTTTGGAGCGGCACACGACAATCGACAATAATGTTGATTATGCAAGATCATTTCCTCAAAGCCTAGTTGCCCCCCCCCCCCCCCCCCCCGTTACTGCGATTGTTTGTAGCTCGAATCACAGAATGAGTTCAATGAGCGTAGGGAGAGGGCACATATGGGGCTACGATTGAAGAAAGTTTCCAAGTCCGTTTTATGATCAGATAATGTGCATCAAGACTCTCTGCTTTCATAAGAAAAAAACTAATACTGTAATTGCGAATGCAATGAGCACTTACTATGAGACCTAGCAGATCACGTCTGTCTGTCTGTCTGTCTGTGTGTGTGTGTGTGTGTGTGTGTGTCTGTCTGTCCCGCTTACTGTATATGTGGACCTGGCCCTTTTGTGCCCATATATGGAGCTGAGTGATTTGTGAGTCATGGTGACATGAGTGTGATGGCGTGGTCCTGCTTTGGGGACTCCTTATATGGTTATGGCTGAGTCATGGTGACATGAGTGTGATGGCGTCTTTTGTGACCATATATGGAGCTGGCGTGGTCCAAGCACTAACTATGACACCCTGCAGATCATGTCTGTAATTTATTCTAATTGTTATTGCAATTTACGATCTGCGTTCGCCTTCCGCGTTCGCGCGTCTTACTCGTAATAATAAAAATCACACCCCTGTGAAGTGAGCAGTGCAATGTTGTGAAGTGAGCAGTGCAACATTGCACTGCTCACTTCACTGGGGTGTGATTTCTATTATTATTACAGTATTAGTATTTTTCTTATGAAAGCAGAGAGTATTCTGTTTCATACGGTATATAGTATGTACATGTCGCTATAGGCCTTATTTTGTGAATATTTAGTTGTTAGGTCCATGCTCTCTAAAATTATCTTTTTCAGAGAACTTTAGAGATGGCATGGGCCTGAATAACTATTATTCACAAAATAAGGCCTATAGCGACATGTACATACTATATACCGTATGAAACAGTCGACTCTCTGCTTTCATAAGAAAAATACTAATACTGTAATAATAATAAAAATCACACCCCTGTGAAGTGAGCAGTGCAATTGCACTGCTCACTTCACAGGGGTGTGATTTTTCTGGGTGGTATTTTTCTTATGAAAGCAGAGAGTCTACTGTTTCATACGGTATATAGTATGTACATGTCGCTATAGGCCTTATTTTGTGAATAATAGTTCTTCGGGTCCATGCCTTCTCTAAAGTTCTCTGGTGGGCGCAAGCTGCATTCAATAGCCAATTAGTGACAAACTGTATATGTGTACAATGTGTACTGTTTTCCTCCTAAAAGTAGACATTCAGGGCTTTCATTCGGTATATGGTTTGTATAGGATATTATTTGTGCTCAATTTTATATCGGTCTTTTGAACTAAAAAAACTGAACTGAAATGTCTGTCAACTTCAGGCCTCCATATCTCTGTTGTTTTTTTTCACAAGCAGCGTGCAGGCAAAAGCAGGTGTTAGAAAAAGGTCAATATCTCCAGAATGGAAGATGGTAGAATCATAATTTTTTTTTAAAATTGAAGTGGACAAGTTGGGCTTTCTTTTTATTTATGCGATTGTGATTCTCGCTATAAGAGGCCCCTCGCTGTGGGCCCCCCAAAAAGTTCAAAAAGCCCATGTTAAGCCTTCAGCACCAGTAAGCCAGGGTCCGCTAGAACCTGTAGCAGTCTATGTGTTAAAGCACTAAAAGTAAACATTTCCTATTCTGAATGTTCCATTTCAAGTTTCAAGAATAGATACACACACACACAACACACAACACACACACACACACACACACACACACACACACACACACACACACACACACACACACACACACACACACACACACACACACACACAACGCACACAACAGTGGCGTGCACAGATAGACACTAGGGGGTGCTCTAGCACCCCCTGCCCTTTTTTATTTATTTTTGTACAGTGTACACTGTACAGTATAGTATGTGGACCATGGTGACATTGTTCAATTCTTGATAAAAAGCTTCTAATATATTATTTAGGCCCCAAAATCTATAAATCTCACACTATTAAGGCAACCGGCCGGTTCCACGCGCTGCACAAGGTGCCCTTTTTTCACTTGAGCACCTGCCCCTCTAAATGTCTGTGCACGCCACTGACACACAACACACACAACTCACACACACAACACACAACACCCACACACAACACAACAACACAACACACACACAACACACACACAACTCACACACAACACACACACAACACACACACACAACACACACACAACACACAACACACACACACACAACACACACAACACACACACACCACACACACACACAACACACACAACTCACACAACACAAACGGCACCCACCTGGCTGGGAGTGACGTGTCCGCGCGGCAGTATCTCTGCGAGGAACAGGTAGTACATGTATCCCAGGGAGTAGAGCGCCAGCGCCAGGAAGAACAGCGTGCGCCGCTTGCGGCGGTGCGTGGCGTAGTAGTACCACAGCACCAGGGCGGGCAGCGCGGTGAGCACGGCCGCCCCTAGGAGGCAGTGCAGAGCCGCCACGCGCAGCAGCACGGGGAGGAGGAGAAGCGCCGGCACCGTGCTGACCACCTCCAGCCGGTGGATGGCGGCGCCCAGCACGCCCGAGCTCTCTTCGCTCCTCAGAGGCGTGCATTTCAGCCACCTGGTATAGGCAGGTGTGAGCAAGGGAGTCATGTCAACCTTCTATGATGCAGTGCTATAGGTAGCATTATTATATATGGCATGTCAGCTTGGTTTGGGACACTAAGGGCTGTATTTTGCGTGTCTTAAGTACCAGGTCTTATTCCCTAACTTGAGTATAAACTAAAGACCTGGAGGCGTGGTCAATGCCATTTGGCTATTCTGAGTGGCCAAAGAGCATTGATCACGCCTCCAGGTCTTTAGTTTACTCAAGTTAGGGAATAAGACCTGGTACTTAAGACACGCAAAATACAGCCCATATCTGTCCAGCTCAAATCTAGAATAGCTAAAATGGAAAAAACAGCCATGAAGGTAATTGGTAGGAAAGATTCTCCATCTCTTCAGACAATCTTTGAGAAAACGGTGCTCAGTCTGTCAAATAGAGTGTTGTCTGATCCTTCACATATATTATCTTCAGAGTATGAGCTGTTACCCTCTGGTAGACGCTACAGAGCGTGTCGCTTCAAACTTTCTTTTCTTAAATTTCTTCCCACTTCAATTGTTCTACTAAACAACCGCCACATAGTTCATAGTTCTTAGTGGGGAAGGGACTTCTTGACCTTCATCAGTTATTTATTGCACTTTACTGTGATACTATAAACTGTGAATACTCTAGCACTTTTTGTATTATATACCTTCTCTTATTGCAATTTGCACTTTTTGTGATACTCTTGTGACTGTACTTTGCTGCTACTGTGTATTGTCTTTTGTGTATTGTCTGTCTGTCTGCTACTAATTTACAATTAGAAGCAGATCTACAAGCGTTGTGGGCTTGTAGATCAGCTATTTCCAGCAAGTTTTCCAGCATTTTGTTAGACTAAATCAACCGTATAGATTCAGTCGACTTAACATCTTTATGACATTTAGTCGGCTATAACATTCCAGGTGACTAAAATGTGACTATAAAACTAAATGGAACTATTGAAAGTCATGCATTAGTAGTATTACCTGTGACAGGCCTCGTCCATGTCACTGCAGTCCCAGCAGCCTCCACAGGGGTCACTGCACTCACAGCAGCACATGGGGTCGTCTGGCTCTGGAGGTTTTAGCTTCTCCCATTTCATTATGGCTCCTTAGCGGTGGTTATAGACTATAGAGCAGGGGTCTGCAACCTTTATGAAACAAAGTGCCGTGTTTTTAGTTTCTGGATAGTCAGTGTGTCACTTTAATGACACCACGCCACAATTCCAACATGTTTTGATTGTCCACAAATATAACCTTTTCACATTGTTATAATGATCATTAGACTCAGAGCATAGGCCTCCTATCTCCCTCCCACAGTCAGAGTTCAGAGTTTTAATGAATGTAGAATGATGTGCAGGATGTCATTTACATACAAATATGAGTGAATTCATTTATTTGACTACATTTTTTTTTATTGTTTATTTACCAGTAGTTTTATTTTATGCCAGTGTGCCAGTGATCACCCTCCTTTTGTGCCAAGGTTGGCACCAGTGCCAAAGGTTGCCTATCCCTGCTATAGACAGACACTCTCCTTCCAAACGTCTATGACGCAAACAAGCTGCCACAGTTCAATAGAAACAAACAAAGAAACTTAAGCACTTTTATTGTATTTAATTTAACCTTCGTATTCTCTGGTGACAAAACCCACAGAATTTGATTGATTACCGTTAGGCTACAATGATGAAGAATATCTCTTTCAACTGATGCATTCGTGGACATACATGTACAGTATATCTGTTTTGATTGATCAATTGAATGCTTTATTTAACTATTTGGAGAAAAAAAGTACAGTAGTACGATTTATAGAATGATAAAGATGCTAAAAGGATAACACAAAGGAAGCATGAGTTCAAGTCCGTAATTGCTCTCCCCTTGTCCCCCATATATGGGGACTAGGTTGGTGGAGGGTGTGTAGAGCCCAGGATCACATTAGATGATTGACACAGGGGTGAGAAATGGGTTACAAAATTGTGCGATAAAAAATACATTTTGAAAAGGATAACACAAGATGCCCTGGGCCCTGGCTTGTTTCCATTGTGGTCCCTGTTGTGTTGTATTCAGTTCATCAAGAAAGCAGTGGCGCTGCCCGCGGGAAACGAACCCGGGTGGCAAGAATGGGAATCTTTCATGATATCCGCTGGCGCTGATGTTGGTTGGTTGGGTCCAAGGTCAAATACATCCATGTTGGTCTTTTGAATGCTAATAATGGGTGTTTAATTATAGTGTGCCACGTGTTTTGGGGTGGGGGGGGGGGGGGGGCTTTGGCACAAACATACAGAACAATTAAATAAATGCATGCATTCATACTGAAAGATTGAAAATACTATAGGCTACTGTGGTACGCTTATAAGGTTAAAAGGGATGTACGTGAAAACTGTATAATGCGATCGATATAACATTTTAAAGGCTTGCATTGATTAGTAGATAGCACTGTCTAGACGTGCACTCCACTCCACTGCACGGCACATAAGTGTCGGTGCCAGTGTGTGTGTGTGTGTGTGTGTGTGTGTGTGTGATGTGTGTGTGTGTGTGTGTGTGTGTGTGTGTGCGCGCGCATGTGTCACATGACGGAGGAAAGATGCTGATGATGCATAAGGTTTCTTAGAACGGATTGTAAACCGTCAGTCAGACGTGTGTTTAGATGTCGTGTAGGGGTCATCAATGCATCCGCGTGTACACAGACTCCCGTGGAGAAGATTTGGTGTTCTTGTCCGTGGCAATTTTTGGAAAAGTAAAACGTTTAGGGAGCTATAGAGCGTCGCAGCATGCAGTGTTGTTTTCGTCGACTATAAAACTTAAGACGAAAGATGTTCGTCGACTACTTTTTTTTCCACTGACGAAAACTACATAAATATACTGACGATTTCGTCAACAAATACAAACTAGACTAACATGTTAGGAAGGGACTGTAGTGGACGAGATCCAGAATAAGTCATTTTACACTTGGTTGCATGTAAAAGCCGATCTACAAGCTCACAACGCTGCGATGCGTTGTGAGCTTGTAGATCGGCTATATTTTCAGCAAGTGAAAAAAAAACAGTCATTACGACGGCATCAAAATGCATTTCATTCGACTAAATCAACTGTAGATTAAAAAAGTCGACTAAAATCGTATGACATTTAGTCGACTGAAACTAGACTAACGCTAAAACATTCCGGCCCGGGTGACTAAAATGTGACTAAAACTAAGTGAAAAACCTGTTGAAGAGACTATGACTAAAACTAAAATCTAAACGAGCGGCCCCGGAAGAGAATCCCTTCATTTTTCCCCATAGACGTTTCAAAAAGTATTTATTTCAAGACATTTAAGCCTCGGAACAAAAAGGCAACTCTTGTTGTGACAAATCATGACGATAAACCCAACGTTTTGGGCCCATCAAATAATTAGAAAGAAGAAAAACTAAGTGTTGTACCCTGCTCTTTTTTCCCCCTTCTTTCTAATTATTTGATCGGCCCAAAAACGTTTGTTTTATTGTCATGATGTCCTTTGTCCGCGGCTTAAAAGGTCTTTAAATAAATACTTTTTGAAAAGCCTGTCGTTGTCTCTCTACTCTCTCTATTGCTCCCGGGGCAGTTTCAGTGGTTCCCAAACCGTTTCATGTCAAGGACCCCCAAAATGATACTCGGTAGCCCGCGGACCCCCCATTAGAAATCATATGCCAGGGACCCCCATAGGAGAAGATCTTTGCGGCTCAACCATTTTCATTTCAAGGACCCCCAGGTTTGACCTGAATTAGGCTATGGTCTCCCATTTAATGGCATTTCTATATCTGCCATTAACGGGTCCATTTGTACACTCTCTTGTACACTCTCTTACAGACCCATAAGGGTCCATTTGGTTCCTAATTATCATTTAGCTGGGGACCCCCTGGAACTCCCTCAAGGACCCCTGGGGAACCACTGACCTACAGTGTATGTTTGTTGAGATGCAGTGACCAGCCTGATCCAGTGCTGGTCCATTGCGATGAGACGACGTATATGATGATGTATGATAAGAGCGCCCCTCACTTTCACCCATATTTTTGTAAATTAACGTCCTACTTGATCGTACTACGTACGTACTGTACAGCGTCAACACAAAAGCATAAAAAGTAGCAGATCTACAAGCTTGTATAGATCTGCTACTTTTGAATTTGAACCCTGAAAAGTAAACCGTTTTGGACATGAGGTTTGAGGTTTTCCACCCAGCTGAGACAATATAGTACAGTTCTCTAGAAACACTATATAGCCGTATAAAACTACTCCTAATAGGTTATCGTACTCCTGCCACTACTAAGTGCTATAAAATATGTTTCTATAGTTGGAACCTTTCTGATTAGCTCCTAGTTCCCCAAGCGATATAATGTCTAATTTGCTGAAACAATTAAGGACAGTATTTCTACAGGGACAGACTGTATCTGGGCCAAATGTCGAACCTAAACTCTTATCGTGACTGAGCGACAAGACCTTCTCTAATATCCTGGCTTGTTTCATAGATAGAAACAATTTGTGACTTAAGAATAGCGCGTTGTTTAGACAGACATTGTTTACCCGGTATCCAAGTTACACCATACTCGGTAGCCTACTTTATTTATGTGACTATTTTACCCTAGTAATTGACTACAACTCATGCTTACTGCTTATGCTTCAGAGTGGAGTCTACTTTGTTTCATAATTATGACTCTCCTCTCACTGTATCTCTGACCGAAAGGGGGAAGAAAAAAGTACAAATGCAACAGCAAAGCAGAAGAACAACACACTGTTGCATAGCCTCATTTTAACTAGCTTTTACTCAACAATATCACAATATCATTTTGAAATTGAAACGCATTGTTATACCAAGACAATGTTCTGGATGTAATCCATTCTAACCTATAATTAAAGCACCCTCAGAAAGTCAGAAGTATAAAGAGTCTATACATTGTTTTAACAAACTCACCTTTTGTTTCCGGTCTTCAGCATTTCTTTAGAAAACCAAATTCCAACCAATAGCAATAATCAGCTCGGGGCAGAAAAGTGTCCCCAAAGTCAATTGCATATACTTTCCTGCATGCCAAAAATAGAATGTCAATTAAGTTAAAATGCTTGAGAAAAAAAAATACAAAACTAAAATAAATACATAAACAAGCACCAAAAAGCTGCAGGTTAATCCCTGTTAATCCATCATTAAGTCAAAGAAGTGTTGTTGAGGAATGAAATGGATAGCTGTGCCTCCGCCTGGCTGGCATGACGAACACAGCAGTGAGCGTGTCAGTGATGGAGCGACGGTGTCAGGAGAGACGCTCCTGGTGTCAGGAGAGACGCTGGGCTCATGTCACAGCTTCTCACGCTGCCAGCGCTGCTGCGTGCGACCTGTCGGCGCGCACACACGCGCATTCCGTCAGGGAGGGCACATAACTGCCATTCCTTTAGTTTAAGTGGTCTTTGGCTGTAGGCTGTACAGTATGGCCTGACCGCTGCATTTCACCTGACCATTGCATTTTCAACTTCATCCTCCTCCTCCTCCTCCTCCTTCTCCTCCTGCACAAGTCAATACATTATCCAGCACACAGAACGCATTCTATGGCTTTCAGTCTGCACTTCATGGTTTGTTATGGTTATGGTTTTGTCTTATCAATTTGCTGTTTAAGGTATACACCACCCCCAAGGTCTGCTTGGGTAAATATAGGCACAGTCTGTCTGTCTGTCTGTCTATGCCTTATTGCCCTTGTGTACCACAATAGAGGGGCTATATTTGAGGTGTCCGAATGTCCAAACTGATAAACCACAGCGAGCCGTACGAGGCGGTGTGTGAAAAGAACAAGGCATGACAGGCACTCGCTCATCAAAGACAGACCGACCCCCAGCCCCCCCCCCCCACGACCCACCGCCGTATGTGTGAGAGTTGATCCACAGGGCAGGACCCCCCCCCCCACGACCCACCGCCGCATGTGTGAGAGTTGATCCACAGGGCAGGACCCCCCCCCCCCCCCACGACCCCCCTCCCCCCCCACACCCATTAGGATCATATTTCTTCACACGAGCAACCTGACCCCTCCGCTCGCACATTTAACAGTCTAGAACACCACTTGCGTGTGCGTGTGTGTGTGTGTGTGTGTGTGTGTGTGTGTGTGTGTGTGTGTGTGTGTGTGTGTGTGTGTGTGTGTGTGTTTATAGATCACACTATGTGTATACAATGTGTAAAACGGTGTGTAGGCCAAGGATTCCCAAACGTTTTAACCCAACAGGCTAATAGAAAGCATAGGTGGACCCCAGGCTACATTCAATCAATCAATCAATCAATCAATCAATCAAAACTTTATTTGTATAGCACATTTCATACAGCAAGTGCAACTCAATGTGCTTCACAGTTTACAAATATAAAAAACACTAAAGGAGAGACATTGACACTAACCCAACAGGCCAGAACCAGAACCCCCAGTCATCCCGGTTCTCCATACACGTTAACTTTGTCCTAGGCCATTTCATTATGATTTTCATCTCTGCTCTGGTACCCCATGTTACAGACATGTTTACAGTACAGTAGCTACTTATATTTTGTTATTTAAAGCTGTGATTATTTATTTAAGAAGGGTTAGGGCTGTTCCGCCATTAAATAAATACAAATGTAATCATCCTTAACCTTTAAGCTAAAAATAATGATGACCGGAGACTTAAAATCATTGTTTTAATTGATGGCCTTCATCCCTGGCACTCGGCCTTGTGCCCTCAAAAAGTTGACCACACTAAAGGACAAGTGGATGAAATTCCAGGCCTGCTCAGATCTCCATGTGGGACACCGGCTGACAGTTAAAACGGGTGCTTCATTATGCGCTGTCAATCAAGCGCCGGGAAGCGCTTCTGCGTACCAACAGCTGAATGATTATTATGGCCAGAATACGACTGCCACACAAATGTGACCAGATTTGACTGAGGGACTGCCATTGAATTTCGTTTTTTTTCATGTCATACGAAAGCTGGGAATCATAGCATCAAATTGACATATTGGTTGTTAAGTTTGACCCACCGTACCGGTTTTGGAGATATGGCTTATAGAATAATTAATGTCTTGCAGAGAAACAATGAGTTGAGAAAACAGGCTTGAAAGGTTCACATTACACCTAGCTACATGTTTAAGCATTTATTTCATATTTACAATTTCAACTCTGATATTTATTTCAGACATGCTCTAGTATGTGAATAGTCTGCCTGTGCTAACTCATTTTGGAAAATAAAAAAAAAATAAAAAAAATCTGTTTTTCTCCTCTGGAGGTTGCACTATGTCAGTCAAATCCGGTCACAAATGTACTACGGCAGATAACCACATTGATTGATTGATTGATTAGACAGAAATGTAAACAGCTAGTACAGTCAAACAAAAACAAAATCTATTTAAATTCCAATCCATAAATATGACATGAAGATAACCACATTATTCAGTGCGAGGGTATAAGAGGGTTCACCGGCTGTGCTAATATAGCATCGTTTTCATATTGCAGTATTATATGCCCAACAGTTGGCCCTGAACCCCAACTTAATGTATACAACATTTAGAAGCCATCGTGTCCAGATAACGTCCAGCCAGGCTATAGCGTATATGGATATGGACGCTGTTCAATCAATCAATCAATGAAGGAGAAGACGCTGGCCTCAGCCCGGTTGGATTAGACTTCCATTAGTCCTCTGATGGAGGCCGGAAGAGGAGCTATACTGGCTCCCCTAATCTATTTTGGTCAGATTAATGCACTCAGCAGGAAAGTGGTTAAAAACATAACGAACAAAACCTTCCTCTCAGCATTCATATCCATAGGAGACATGAAACCACCTGACCACGCACAATGTGCTTGGTCAGGTGGCACAATGTGCCTTTTTTCACCTTAGAAATATTGCACGAATCAGAGCCCATTTGTCCTTGGACGATGCAAAAACGCTAATCCACGCCTTTGTTTTTTCTCGGCTTGAGTACTGCAATGCACTTTTTTCAGGACTGCCTAAGAAAACAACTGACAGATTACAACTTGTCCAAAATGCAGCAGCCAGAGTTTTAACTAGAACTAAGATGACATGTTGAAATGTAAAATTTACATTTCAACGAAACACAAAAACTAAGGCACTGGTGTCGTACTTCTGGTTTACCGTAACGGGGTGCAACTCCCTGCAGTGCCCTGCTCAATTTGTTGTATTTACATGGTTCATTGGTCCATGGTCTCAGAGGTCATCGCTATAGTCTTCATTATTGTTGAGGATTTAAAACACGACACGGCATGCTATAACACGCCGTTCCACATCATTTTTGAGGATTTTTAAAAATCCCGCAATTTCCGCAATTTTCAATTTCCACAATTTCCGCAATTGTCAATTTCCGCAATTTCCAATTTCCGCAATTTCCCCGCAATTTTCCGCAAAACTCCGCAATTCCTCCGCATAACCCATAGTTTTTTTTTATTTTTTTAACACTGACAATTTTTCCGCAACACTCCAAAATATGAGACGTGAAGTTCTTTTTACCCATTCATTTATTTAGTTGTCATATACATCAATTGAAATGCATTTCTACACTTGATACAGTAACGGGTCATAAATATATATAATAAGAGTGATATCTTTGACAACATAACTAACACGCAAAATTCATTCACATCTTCACTTCACACACACACACACACACACACACAAAAACCCCAACAACAAAGTCAACAACATGGAAGATAAGAACAACAACAACAACGTCACTATTGCGAGGTACTGCAGGAAGAGGCATGAACACCATCCTGGCTTCCTGATAAATTTACAGCTAATTTAAACTCGCTCATCATACCAAGAACAATAAATTAGGCTTTTTTTCTTTTTTAGACGCGGCGGAACTGCCTGTCCCTTTACTTTACCCTTGTGCCTTAAATTGATCTATACAGATTGTATGTATATTTTTCATCATCAGGGGGAAGTACTGGAGTATATGTATGCTAGTATTCTTACCGTATGTGCGAGGGGGCCCCCGGTAGTACAGTATATGCAGAGGGCCCCGGGGGTAGTAGTACAGTATGTAAACTTAATTGGGAGAGAGGGGGGGGGGTCAAATGGCCCATTTATTTTCCGACAACGACAATACCGATGAAAGTTATACTTAGGGCGCGTTCGGAAATGCGCACCGGGAATGTGGTCAGTTTGTTGAGTGTGGTGGGCGGTGACGTCACAGACTGCGTTCAGTGTGCCTAATTTACGAATGACCACAGCTGTGACGCATTCACATGATTCAGTGCACTGAATAAACGAACGACAACAGAGCACACCAGTGCGTTCAGGGCGCATTTCCGAACGTGCCCTTAAAGTTGCGTGCCAAAAAAAAATGGCACATGTACAAGCTCACCACGGAGTCACCACCGTGTCGACACGCACGGTGCAGTGGCATGATGATGAAACTACATGTAAACTGTCTGGTAACGGAATTTGTTATCGTAGTCGAGTGCAGATGAAATGGACTGGATAAATAACAGCGTTGATATATTATTATTATAGTCACAGGTCACATAATAATAATAAGAAGACTTTCCAGCACCAATGCTGCCGACAAGGAACGCAGGTGTGTGTACAGTTAATAATGTGAACGAACGAACGACTGGACTGACTGAACAATATGTCGGAATGTTGAGAGTTTTGGAAGTAAAAGCACTCGAGGAATGAAGGGAGGAAAAAAAAAGACATCCAATGGCCTTTTGGTAAGACTTTTTGAAAGCAGTTTTGGGGCCACTGGGGTTTGTTAGTTTGTTCTTTTTGCACCACACCACAACACCGCACCGCACCGCACAGCACTGGGAGGAAGAGGGACATGATGATGAGGAGATGGTTCATTCTTCCAGGGTTCTGAAGGAGGAAGAGGGACATGATGAGGAGGAGGATGGTTCATTCTTCCAGGGTTCTGAAGGAGGAAGAGGGACATGATGAGGAGGAGGATGGTTCATTCTTCCAGGGTTCTGAAGGAGGAAGAGGGACATGATGAGGAGGAGGAGGATGGTTCATTCCTCCAGGGTTCTGAAGGCGTTCTGCATGTCCTCCAACAGCTGGGCGTAGTCGGCTTTGATCTTGACCTCGCCGTCCTTCACGGGGTCCTGAAAGCAGACGAATAATAATAAACACGTTAGTTAAAAGATACAAGTACATTTTAGATTCAGGGAACAGAACTTGAACAATGGCAGTGTTTGTCTTTGGCAGCAAAGATTTAGATTTTTAGTTTTAGTCATAGTCTCCTTGAATAGTTTATTTAGTTTCGAGTCACATTTTGGTCACCTGGAATGTCTTGGTGTTCTAGTGCTATAGTCTAGTTTTAGTCGACTAAATCTACAGTTGATTTAGTTAACTAAAATGCATTTTGGCGGGCCTTGATGCCGGCGTCAAGGCACTTTTAGAGTTTTAGAGTTTTTAGAGTTTTATTAGGATCCCCATTAGCTGGTGCATAGCAGCAGCTAATCTTCCTGAGGTCCACACAGAACATAAAAACATGACATTCGACATGAATGTCGAATGCTCACACTTGCTCACAATACGTCCCAGCGCGACACGTTGTGAGCTTGTATATCTGCTATTTTCAGCATGCAACCAAGTGTAAATTGACTTATACTGGATCTCTTATCCACTAGGCCCTTCCTAACATTTAGTCTAGTTTAAATTTGACATTTTGACGATGGCGTAATCATTGTACCGGGCGGGCTCAACCATAACCGCACCTTGAACTTCATGGCGCTGATCTTGTAGAGGATCTCTCCCATGTGCTCCCTGATCATAGACCATGTGATCTTCTGGTCGCTCTGCGCCGTGCTCTCCACGGCGTGACGCGCCATGTCGTAGAACGCGATCATGTTGGACAGGATGCCCACCGTCTTGTAGAACGGACAGAACCTGTGAATTAAGACCCGCTATGAAATATATAGTCTCACCGTCGTAGCCAGACAATTATTCCACAATGTCCGAATGCTATAGAGCGTCGCAGTCCCGCCCCCCTCGAGAGAGACCCGGAAAATAAATCGCCGTTCATTTTCATCCTCATAGGCATTTCTTAAAGTATTTATTTAAAGACGGTTACGCCGCAATCATCAGAAAGAAGAAAATAAAGGCAGGAGACAAAACTATTTGTTTTGTTTTTTCTTCTTATAAATTATTTGATCGGCCCCAAAACATTGTGTTCATTGTCATGATTTGTCACGATCCGAGTTGGCTTTGTCCGCGGCGTAACCGTCTCTAAATAAATACTTTAAGAAATGCCTATGAGGAAAAACGCATTGGGATTTATTTCCTGGGCCACTCGTTGTTCTGAAAGGGGGAGGGACTGCGACGCTCTATAGCCCCCATGAGCTGAATAAGGAAGCTGCTATTTCCGTTCACGAAAATATTTTAAAATTCTTAATACATTTTCTTTTTGCATTTTCTTTTCTGCTAAGCAACAAGCTATATACTTAGATGTTTTCTATTTATACATAGAAACATAGCTTTTTCAGAAAACTGTCATTTTCAATTTTTTAATCTGATCTCAGGTCAGAATGGGTTAAAATGATAACAGAAAAATAGCCGATCCACAGCTGCAGATCAGCTATTTCAGTTGCGCGACGTCACATTCTGCTTCCACAGAAGACACAAGGCTGCTGGCTTCTATGGAATCCCAAAAGAGTTAAATCAGCCATGGCGACCGAGAAGTTGAGAACTTCAAATCCACGAGAAAGAAGTCAAATACTATAGTGTCATCACCACCACTGTCAACTGTCAAGCCCGGTAGTCATCTGGACAAGGAATACACATCAGTATATATATTTTTTTACCTGTCGTAGGGAGTGTAACCGTTCTGCTGCAGAAAGTCGTCCTTAAGCAGCTTGGCGACCTCTAGTGTGATCTTGTCCGACTCGGCCAGAGATGCCTGTTATTATTATACGACCACAACAGGAAGAGGAGACATTAGTGGATGTTTTACAGCTAGAGTTTAAAATAATGGTTAATGTGGTTAACCCATTTTGTGCGGGAACCCCTTTTGGTGTTAGCATTATGTTATGCTTTAGCTATTGAAAAATAGCAGATCTACAAGCTCATAGCGCGCCACCGAGTGGCGCGCTAAGAGCTTGTAGGTCTGCTATTTTTGAAAAATCGAAGAACGACTGACACAGAAACATAGCTTTTTCAGAAAACTGTCAGGATGTAGAAGACATGTTTAGAATCTGATCTCAGGTCAGAATGGGTTAAAAGGTGACACAGAGGTCTAAATGGGTTAAACGTTGGGCATTCCGTCGTCTCCTCTCCTCACCTTGCCGACCAGCTGGACGATCTCGGCCAGGTCCTCCTCCTCCTGCAGGATCTCCTTGGCCTTGGTGCGCAGCGGCACGAACTCCGGGAAGTGCTTGTCGTAGTACTCGTCCAGAGCGCGCGTGTACTTGCTGTAGCTGATCAGCCAGTTGACCGAGGGGAAGTGCTTCCTCTGGGCCAGCTTCTTGTCCAGACCCCAGAACACCTGGAAGAGAAACACATGATCAGCCAGTTGACCGAGGGGAAGTGCTTCCTCTGGGCCAGCTTCTTGTCCAGACCCCAGAACACCTGGAAGAGAAACACATGATCAGCCAGTTGACCGAGGGGAAGTGCTTCCTCTGGGCCAGCTTCTTGTCCAGACCCCAGAACACCTGGAAGAGAAACACATGATCAGCCAGTTGACCGAGGGGAAGTGCTTCCTCTGGGCTAGCTTCTTGTCCAGACCCCAGAACACCTGGAAGAGAAACACATGATCAGCCAGTTGACCGAGGGGAAGTGCTTCCTCTGGGCCAGCTTCTTGTCCAGACCCCAGAACACCTGGAAGAGAAACACATGATCAGCCAGTTGACCGAGGGGAAGTGCTTCCTCTGGGCCAGCTTCTTGTCCAGACCCCAGAACACCTGGAAGAGAAACACATGATCAGCCAGTTGACCGAGGGGAAGTGCTTCCTCTGGGCCAGCTTCTTGTCCAGACCCCAGAACACCTGGAAGAGAAACACATGATCAGCCAGTTGACCGAGGGGAAGTGCTTCCTCTGGGCCAGCTTCTTGTCCAGACCCCAGAACACCTGAACCACAAGAAGAGAAACACAGATCAGCCAGTTGACCGAGGGGAATTAGCCAGTTGACCGAGGGGAAGAGAGAAACACATCAGCCAGTTGACCGAGGGGAAGAAGCCAGTTGACCGAGGGGGAAAGAGAGAAACGCACAAACCAGAATGCTAGTGTAGAAAACTATAGGCCTGAACCTCGTTTATTCGACACTACTAATCTCTAATTTGATGTTTTTCGACCTTTGATGTTTTTGGCCCAATTGGTTATATTAATTAACAAATAGTTTGAAAAAAATGAAAAAGGATATATATATCAAGTACCCACCACAGCCCAAATGGAATGCTCCTCGATTGCATTTATTTATTTTTACGTTATGCGCAATCAGACGGATCAGACTGATTCTGTCAATTTCTTTTGTAAAAATTCTGTAATAGTAGACTATACCATCTTGGCCATCCATAGTCGACTATACTAATCCAGTGTATCCTACCTTTTTTTCCCTGACAAACTAAAAAACTAAGCTATGATGACTAAAACTTAATATACTGACAATTTCATCAACAAATAAAAAAACAACAAATCAGGAAGGGACTAGTGGACAAGAGATCCAGTATAAGTCATTTTACACATGGTTGCATGCTGAAAATAGCAGATCTACAAGCTTGCGACGCGCTGTGAGCTTGTAGATCGGCTATTTTCAGCAAGTGCAAAAACAGTCATTATGACGGCATCAAGGCACGCCAAAATACATTTTACTCAACTAATTCAACTGTAGATTTAGTCGACTAAAACTAAACCAACACTTAAACATTCCAGGTGACTAAAAGGTGACTGAAACTAAATGAAAACTATTGAAGAGACTAGGACTAAAACCCGCTGCCAAAAACAACTGAAAGGCGAGCATACCTGCACAATACCCAGCGTGGCTGAAGTCACAGGGTCTGAGAAGTCTCCACCAGGGGGCGATACACTGAGGAGAGTTTACATGGTTATTACATTGGAGCACTACTAGTTGGATACCTAGTGCAGCAGCAGTTCATCAATAGTTGCAGAAGAAGACAAATCAATTTAATTCTAGTTTATTCTGCTAGCTTTAGTTATAATAATCATTTCTTCTTCTGTTTTCTACATTAATATAACCACATTATAACCATATGAAAAGAAAAGGGAGTTAAATGCTGCAATTTGTAAAAATGGCAAAATTATGACTCCTATGAACTCATAAAATGTCCCTGGGACTCATCTAAAAGACCATCCCTGCATCCCGGGACTCATTACATTGAAAACCTATTTACATCACTGCTCACTTATAAAATTAAAATAAAGTATATAAAAGAAAAAGAAGGAAGGAAGGCTTCATGTACTGAACAACATGGTTTCAACTCACGCTCCTACGATGCTGACGCTGCCCTCTCGCTCTGGGTTTCCGAGGCACTTGACGCGGCCGGCGCGCTCGTAGAAGGACGCCAGCCTGGCGCCGAGGTACGCAGGATAGCCGCTGTCTGCAGGAGCACAGAGAGCACAGAACCGCCGTTAAATACCATATAGCGCTGGGACGATTTGTAGAATCCTCAGGTCTAAATGGGTTAAATCAGTAAACGGCGACAGCCTCTAATATGATACATTCCCCTGGAGGGAGCGACGGACAGACGGTCACTCACCGGCCGGCATCTCGGCCAGTCGTCCAGAGATCTCCCTCAGAGCTTCAGCCCAGCGCGAGGTGGAGTCGGCCATCATGCTCACGTTGTAGCCCATGTCCCTGAAGTACTCGGACAGGGTGATCCCTGAGGGAGGAGACAAGGCAGTGTTCAAACCTTGACTAGACAGGCAGCCGAACGGTTTGCGGAGCGGTCTTGATATCGGAAGGTTGCTATAGTTCGTATCCCCGGACCAGCACGTTAAAATTACCACCGCTGAAGTGCCCTTTTGGACAAGGCATTGAACCCCTACCATGAAATGTTCTATGAGCAGGGCCTGGCTGTAAACAAGTTCTTGAGCTTAGTCCAGTTACCCTGGGTAAACATAGTACCTTTCCTTTCCTTTCCACAGTGTTGTAGTGGTGTCTCTCCTTCCTTCCAGAAATATCCGAATATGATTAATATTATATAACTTTTTTCCTACCATTTCTGTCATGGCCGTACCTTAAAGCTATACCTGATTTATGGCAAAATAAATGGTTATGGCAAAACTTTTTTAGCCCTTTTTCTGCCGAATATTAATTCTGCGGCCGACTATTCGGTGCATCACAAAGAAAAACAAATGAATATAATACATAATGTTACTATTAGTAACCACTTACAATTATCACCCGTCTATCACCCCCTGGTGGTCCCCCTGTATAGGACCCCAGAGAGACAAGGCTGTGGTCGTGATGTGATGACGATACACTAAAGAATATTATGATAGTTGTAGCTGCAGGCCTAGTCATTTACCTGTGTAAACAGGCCTCTCATAGGCCTAGTCGTTACCCGTGTACAAATGCAGGCTTCTTATAGGCCTAGTTGTTACCCGTGTAAAAATACAGGCTTCTTATAGGTCTGGTTGTTAGAACTTGTTTACCTGTGTAAATGGAGGCCTCTCATAGGCCTAGTTACCTGTGTAAATGGAGGCTTCTCGTTAGGTGTAGTTGTTACCTGTGTAAATGGAGGCCTCTCATAGGCTAGTTGTTACCCGTGTAAATGGAGGCCTCTCATAGGCCTACTTGTTACCTGTGTAAATGGAGGCCTCTCATAGGCCTATAGTTGTTACCTGTGTAAATGGAGGCCTCTCATAGGCCTAGTTGTTACCTGTGTAAATGGAGGCCTCTCATAGGCCTAGTTGTTACCTGTGTAAATGGAGACCTCTCATAGGCCTACTTGTTTACCTGTGTAAATGGAGGCCTCTCATAGGCCTACTTGTTTACCTGTGTAAATGGAGGCCTCTCATAGGCCTACTTGTTTACCTGTGTAAATGGAGGCCTCTCATAGGCTAGTTGTTACCTGTGTAAATGGAGGCCTCTCATAGGCTAGTTGTTACCTGTGTAAATGGAGGCCTCTCATAGGCCTACTTGTTTACCTGTGTAAATGGAGGCCTCTCATAGGCTAGTTGTTACCTGTGTAAATGGAGGCCTCTCATAGGCTAGTTGTTTACCTGTGTAAATGGAGGCCTCTCGTTAGGTGTACTTGTTTACCTGTGTAAATGGAGGCCTCTCATAGGCTAGTTGTTACCTGTGTAAATGGAGGCCTCTCATAGGCTAGTTGTTACCTGTGTAAATGGAGGCCTCTCGTGCAGCCACAGGCATGTTGGAGGTGTTGGCGACCAGCGCTGTTCTCTTCATGATGCTCTCCGTCTTACCGTCCACCTCCATAGTGAGCTGTTGGAGGATGTTTATTTATTTTTTATTTTATAATTACCATTTCTAATAAGCAGAAAGATATTATATACACAGTATGCCTAGAGAATTTATATTAGGACAAATGTCCACACTGTAAAAAAAAAACCTAAAAGGAAGCATTTGAAAAACGCGCCCATATTTTCTAACGGGAACATTTTACAACAGGACTACACTACACGAAAAAAATTACTCGGACAAACATGACAACTTGTGCATTGTGGCACGCACTTCATCGAGAAATATCTCTGCTGTATACCAAGACAGGATAAACAAACTCCTATCAAATCATAATCACATCATAAATTGTGCATCTACTGTTTATCCATGGTTTGACGGACCTCGGGGAAGTCCCTTAGCACTTCGGACATCTCGTTTCCTCGCTCTCCACAGCCCACGTAGATGATGACGTCGCTGTTGGAGTACTTGGACAGCGACTGGGAGATCACCGTCTTTCCGCAGCCGAAGGCGCCGGGGATGGCCGTGGTGCCGCCCTGCACACACCTACGGAACGACAGACACGTTACTGTAATCTTCCTGGTACAGGACTGGTACCGCCCTGCACACACCTACGGAACAACAGACACGTGACTTTATCTTCCTGGTACAGGAGTGGTATCTCCCTGCACACACCTACGGAACAACAGACACGTGACTTTAATCTTCCTGGTATAACCGTGGTACTGCCCTGCACACAACTATGGAATAAATGAACAGGTCACTTCCTGCAGTATGGAACTACAGTATGGAATAAACAGTATGGAATAAACAGACACATTGACTTTGGCTCAGTGGTGGAAACATTACTCGACTTTCAATACCGCAATGCAAGAAATACTCCCGTTACAAGTAAAAGTCCGGCATTAAGAATTCACTTGAGTAAAAGTACAGTCAAGAGTAAAAAAATATTAAAGTACTGTACCAAAAGTAGGTGGTCACATTTGAGAAAATATGACTAAAACTAAAATGAAATTTTATTCAACTCGACATACGAAAACGAAATCAAACTTTGCTGTCACAAAATCAACACAGCTTTATCTTCCACGTGGACTGTGAGTATAGAGTTCTACTCACGGGAACAGAGCATCCAGGACTCTCTGTCCTGTCAGCAGGGGGTGGTTGGCGGGCAGCTTCTCTGTGACTGGACGGATCTGTCGTACGGGCCACACCTGGATCATGGTGAACTTCTCCTTGATGCCTTCAAACTCCAGCTCCAGGACCACGTCCTGGTACACACACACACACACACACACACACACACACACACGCACACAAGCACACACACGCGTCAGAAATGTCACAGTCACATCTAAAAATTGGAACACTATGAAACCGTAAGCTAATGAATATTGGCTCTCCCTCCTGAGTGGATCACAAAAACAAAATGCCTCTTGACCTAAAACTTAGTTGTTTTAACCTAAAAAGAAATACAGCATTACCAACTAGTGTGTATTTTATGTATGCATTTGTATATGGTCTTTATCCGTGTACTGTACTGTCTTATGTATCTTGTCTGTATGTGTGTACGGGTCCCCCCTCTAAAATGAGATGCTGCATCTCAAGAGGCTCCTGTATCTCTTCAATAAAAATCTGCAATCTGAATCCACTGTTCTCTCTACTGTACTCACCGACACGTCGTACTGTCCGGGCGGGGCCAGGTAGGTGACGGTGCCTCTGTTACGAGGAGGACACATCAGCTTGTGTTTGATCAGCGTGTTCTCCAACACGATGCCGTAGATGTCACCCCCGGTGATGTGACTGCCCACCTGGGGAGAGAGCACAGGAAAGCACAACACGCAGTCAGTGGCGTGCGCTTTAAAAAAAATATGCATGTACAGTACAGTACAGAACAAAGAAGTACAGTAAAATACAGTACAGAACAAAGAAGTACAGTACAGTACAGTACAGAGGACAACATTAGCTCGTAAACTAAAAGGGGATCCCGCCCAGAATGGGTTAAAAAAGGACAACATTTCTCATCACGGTGCAGGTTTCTTACTCTGAGGCTCTGCCCTGGAGAGAACTCCCATTTGGTGTCTCTGTTAAGGACAACATTTCTCATCACGGTGCAGGTTTCTTACCCTGAGGCTCTGCCCTGGAGAGAACTCCCATTTGGTGTCTCTGTTCAGCGCGGGGAAGTTCACCCCCCGGGGGATGTAGATGCTCTGGGTCACGTCGTTGATGTCCTTCAGCGGCCTCTGGATGCCGTCGAAGATGGAGCCCATGCAGCCCGGCCCCAGCTCCACCGAGAGGGGCTTCCCCGTCCGCAGCACGGGGTCTCCCACCGACACACCCGCTGTACGCAGCAACACGTTTAGGAAAGAAAAGACCCCAACAGCAGCAGTTCCCTCAGATCCATTAACTCCTTCAATATTTTTAAAGTGTCTATCATTACTCATCTCCAAACACCATGCTGTTTCTAAATGCCTCCGATTGTTCTGATTGTTCTCTCTTTCCTTACATCATGCGGCAAATTTACTATTTATTATTTTCAAGTGCATGTTTGTACTCAGTCATGATGTATTGACAATGTTGTTAATGCATTTGCATGTCTGTCATGATGCTCGGCCTGTTGTTCTTCTGGTGTATGTTCATCATCTTGAATACTTGTATCATTACTATATAGACTTATTGATACAATGTTGCGGGTGAATAGCTGGGATGGGAGCAGCTAGTTTTAGGAGAGCTTTGTTGTTTGTTTTGTCCTCGGATTACGGACGAATACAGCCTTGGTGTCGCAGAGGCCAGCTTGGGAGAACCTTGTTCATGGCCACAGCATGTAGCGGAAATATGAAATATCATATGAATGACATACACTAGTATGTGGGTTTTGCTTTACAGTAAGTTATAAGTACGTTTAGGACAGCGGCAGGGCTGGCTCGTATATATGGCCATGGCCTAGGGCGGCAGATTGCCCAAGGCGGTTGCCAGTTAGGCCCAGGAAGGATACAGGTTTCCTCGTAGACCTGGATGGTTGCCATGTCTCCCTCCAGGCGGATGATCTCCCCCACCAGCTCACAGTGGCCCACGCGCACCAGCTCGTACATGGCCGCTCCCGCCATCCTGGTGGCCGTCACCACTGTCCAGGGAAAGGGTTAAATAAAGACCAGGAAGAAATTAGATTAATAACCCATTCTGACCTGAGATCAGATTCCAAAAATGTCCGTTTGAAAATGATAGTTTTCTGAAAAAAGCTATGTTTCTATGTCAGTCGTTCTTCGATTTTTCCAAAAATAGCAGACCTACAAGCTCGTCAATCATTATTATGTAGAAATAATAATCTCTGTATTTAGGCTTCTACACACACAATGTTATGTCTACCCCTGTGTGTGACTGTGGGAGAAGGCCATGTTGTTGCTTATTAAAGTAGAATGGATTACTCATTACTGTGTTTTGTTAAAAAAAAACATCTTCACAACTAAAACCCCAGAAATAGTTTATAATAATGTATCATTGTTCTCTCAGATACATCATCATTATTTTACTCGGCAGATTGATTGATTGAAATATTTATTAACAGTTTGCAGAATTACAGTACATTTCAAGCACAAACTCAATACAAAGACTGTTAACTGTGAGTGGACGACCCGATTAAGCATTACACTCGTTTACAACAGGGTCCACATTGTTCAATTCATCAAAGTCAAAGCAGTCATCAGAGAGTCGTTTCCCGTTTCCTTCATGTAGACCCAAATGTTAAACAAAGAACAGCAATGGTGGCATGGCTGATGGAACTCATTGCCCATTTTGTTTTGTCTACGAGGAGAACTATACGAGTTTTAAAAATAAGCTGAAGCTGTTTTTGCTCACTCACAGAGATGTGAAGGAGATGCATACATGAGCTATATAACCCATTACAATACAATGTATATTTATTTGACTATCAATGTTGAAGATTGGATTGTACTGTGGAGCCAGCTATCAAACGTAGCAGACGGATCACGAGTTGTTTTGTGTTGTATTGTTGTGTTGGATGAATGTTGGATATGAATGTATGTATGTATGTAATAATATGGAAGAAATGTTTTTGATGCGGATATGTTTAAGACCCCAGGAAGAGTAGCTGATGTGACTCACAGTAAGCTAATGGGGATCTAATAAATAAATCAAATCAAGACCTATAAGGTTGATTCTACAAAATGTCTAACTAAATCCTAACTGTTTTCTGAAAACGCATTTAAGTGCATGGTTCTCAAAATGTTTCTTGTCAAGGACCCCAAAAGGCTGCTGTATTTGGCCGACAACCCACATGTGGAAATATGGTGTCTCTCTCTGGGACCTCCCAGAAGCAAAGATATGAATTAAAAACGTTTGCTGTGAAAGAACATATATTGTGCCGTGCTATGAGCTTGTAGATTCTGCTATTGTTCAATAGCTAAAGTATAAAATAATAGTTAAAAGCTAAAAGTGACATAGATGCGTTCCCCACGTCCAAATGGGTTAACCATACCTGGACCAGACACTCCATGTACAAATCCAAACTCGTCTTCTCTGTCTTCATCCCGGATCTTACGAAGTTTAGAGGTATCCATATCCATCTTGAAGGTAGATGTCCTGCAACAACATGCATTGAAGAGCAGAGCAGTTAAATGAATGAATACACCGCCGTTAAACAACAGAGCAAGCGTTCCAATCCACTAAAAACAGAACCCATGCGCAAGTATTTATTTTACTTATTTTGATGACGGTACGGTCTCCCATATTTGTCATGATTTGAGTCAGGTCATGACAAAAGTAATTTGGGGTCCGGTCAACTCAATAGACTGTAAGTAGGAACATTAGGTTACGGTATATGTTATTTAGTCTGGAGTTGTCCTTTAATCTAATCTGCCAAAAGAGCTGTGAGGTCGGTTTAATTTTATGCTCTCAACATCTATACAATTAGAGAATGTAGGATAATTGTTATTTTTTATCATTTGCCTGTCATCTCTCTGATGGTACCACATCAATACAGCATGCAGGAATTGTGGACAAAATCTAATCCAAGGATGCAGCCAAGGACAACAAAATATTCAAAGATTTGGGTCTAAAAGAGGCTAAATGTCATCAAATGCATAATACATAATGGACCTTGATGTGAAAAGGGTTGAAAACCACTGTCATGCAGTAACAGTTGCATATGTGTCAATTGGCTGTATACATACATGATGTTTGTATGCTAGCTGTGTGGTGCACGTTAGCAAACCTTTGCTCAAGTTCATCCATGAATTATTTATCATCAAGCATTTAATAACGTTACTGTCTGTTTACCAACTGCGGACCCCCGTCAGTCAGTGGCATTAAATGGGTGGATCAGCGCTATACTATGGACGTTTTGATCAATAGGTGAGGTTTACGTGTATCAGTGTGTAGTGTGTACAGTAGGTGTAGCTCATTTGTATGAGCCGCTAGCCTGTGTGTGTGTGTGTGTGTGTGTGTGTGTGTCACAGTCATGTCAGGTGACCATACAGCAGATAGTCTGTCAGTGTCAGATGTACAGTTGCTGAATGCTGATCATCATCAGCAGTATAAAGACAATGAAATGCGCGAGAGAACAGCAACGACAAAAACTGCATTATGATCTGATAAATACACGCATAAAACCATGATGATAATATTAATACCTGCTGTTTTGCTGCTTGCTGTGTGTGTTGATCCAGGGTTGTTTGTGTGCCCGACCGACAGACAGAGAGGAGGATCAGGCTAGAGGCGGAGCTTGATATGGATGTTGTTAATCACCTGCCCGTCTGTCGCACAGACCGTCACGACACGGCTACACGGCCACACGGCGAGGAAAACGCCGCCATTGTGGCTCCAGCCCCCTGGTCTCGCGCTGCTTGTTGGCCCGCTTCTGCCACTGCCGCACGGAGCCAACATGGCGGACACAGAGCAGCAGTTTCTCTATGGTGTTGCTCGAGGAGGAGCCAACATGGCGGACACAGAGCGGCAGTTTCTTGAACCCTATGAGTTTCTCTATCATCAGCAGCTGACTTGTCAGCTGGAGACGTTTATTCTCACTCTAAAACTACTACGCCACTATGATACTATCTGGCGAGAAGAACTTATAAAGACACATGAAAGGAAGAAGGTAAGTAAGAGTGGGACTGAATGAGTGACTAATTACGCGTTAATTAGACACACATTTGGGCCGAAAGAGTCGACAAACACACAATTAGTTAATACAATACAACAACAACGATATGAAATACATGTATTGGAATCCTCGTTTAATAAAGAACTGCTTAATTGCATTGAAATGGGCTTTAAAATGACTTTTCGTAACTGTTCCAACGCGAAATTGAATCAAAAGGGCTCCCCCCCGAAATATTGACCAGTTTCTTGTTGTGACTCTCGTCCTTGTTGTAGTTTAACTAAGGACACTGACAGCTAGTGTGGAGTGTCTGCCAACAGCTGCCCTGTCCAACTTCAGGTACGGTAAGTTAGGAAACAGTTTAATGTTAATATGTTATACTGCTATAAAACCAGTCACACATTATCCAGCAGCTACAACATGACACAAGCCAACAAGTTGCCATGATACAATGCCATGCATAAAGTCACCTACAAACTGGAATGCTATTATACACTTTTATTTATAATGTTTATATTTTATCTTTTATGCACCTTCCAAATCCAAACTGCAAAATATTTGCACTCCCACTGCAGTCATGTGTACAACACTGCCACCAAGTGGACATGTACCGACGCAGTTACATGAAGACAAATAATGCAACATCACTTAGTTGTCCTGGCTTAGATTTGAGGTATACCAGATTGTATTATAATGTATTATAATGCCTATGTGTATTGCTGTACAGCCAGAGTATCTGACATATATATATATTTTTGTATTCATTGTAAAATGTAGAGAAAGAGAACCTGCTGAAGTTGAAAAATGACTTATTTATTTTAAAGACTTTTATTTATATACCATGTGACAATAACTGGGAATGCAGTGAGACAGCAACATTATATACACACACAGTATGATGCAGATCAGAAGATGCAGACACTATGGGAGAATAAAAATGGACAGACAACGTAGCTAATACAAGTGAGGAGCTATTCCATTAGTTCATATTTAGTCATGTTGATATGCTAACCACAGAAGGTCATACACAGTGGGAAATTGACTGCTACAATAACCTTAATAATAGAGACAATACACCATAAATGAATACTGAAACCAGATATAATTAGAGAGGTGTATGCATGTACTATGTGTACCATGTCTGTAAACTCTTCATTTACATTTTCCAGCATTTCAGTTGCAAAAACAAAATAATTCTATTTTTTTATATATATAATTTAGGGACCCCCCAAAAATAATTTGGCGACCACCCTGAGGGGTCGCGACCCACGGGTTGAGAACCCCTGGGCTAAAGTGCTTGTAAACGTCACACATTATTAAAATCCATATATATAAGTACTGACGGGTAGTTCAATAATAATAATGAGTTCAGTGAGGACATGGACAAATATGGAATATATATTTATATATATATAAAATATATATAAAATGAACAATATATTTATTATGGTTTGGCGATGAATGGGATCTGCTTTTTAAGTACTGTTATCATTATAGCCTTTAAGGGTCAGTCAGTGTGTCGGAGACAGTTTGATTCTTTTTGTAAAACCAAAGGACTCTTTCATTTCTTCTGGTCCGACCAGTCATCAGGTCAGTCCGACCAGTCATCAGGTCAGTCCGACCAGTCATCAGGTCAGTCCGACCAGTCATCAGGTCAGTCCGACCAGTCGTCAGGTCAGTCCGACCAGTCGTCAGGTCAGTCCGACCAGTCATCAGGTCAGTCCGACCAGTCATCAGGTCAGTCCGACCAGTCATCAGGTCAGTCCGACCAGTCATCAGGTCAGTCCGACCAGTCGTGGTCGTCCAGCTCAGAGTCGTCGTCAGAGTCGCTGTACTCCACGGCGATGCGGCGAGACAAGATGGTGGCCACGTCGTTCCCCATGGGCTCCTGCTGGTTCTGCTGCTCCTGGACCTTCTTCAGCTGGATGCCTGGTGAGTGCACACACACACACACACACACACACACACACACACACACACACTGGGGTTATGTTGCATCCCTGGTGAGTCAGTGCCAGTGTGCCCACACACGTACATTTTAACACACATGTGGTTAAGGCACTCACACTCGCATTACCACATTACAAGTGAAGTTGTGGTGCTGCCCGGTGTGTATCCGTCAGACATGCCCAATGCCTTAGTTTACTGTACAGTATATGGACTGTATATGTCTGGTGTGTACATCCACCAGAAATGCCCAATGCCTTTACTGTACAGCATATGGACTGTATATGCCCCGTGTGTATCCATCAGACTAGAGCTCGATCAACAAGAGATAAAGACAAGGACATAAAGACAAGGACAAACAGACTGAAGGACAGTTTCTCCCCCAGAGCAGTCATAGCTCTAAACACTGACACTTGAACTCTGACACTCGACACTTTATGGACTAAAAGGACTTACTGTGCAATATTCGTTAAATGTTTGTATTTTATATAGAGTATTATGTCTTTTGTTTTAAATGCACTGAGCTGGATTGCAAATCAATTTCGTTGTCTCGTACAATGACAATAAAGATATTCTGATTCTGATAGAGAGAGAGAGAGAGAGAGAGAGAGAGAGAGAGAGAGAGAGAGAGAGAGAGAGAGGGGGAAAGAGGCAGACGCGCGCAGCACGCACAGCACTTGACGTGCGTGCGTGACTGTATATTCAGTCAGCTGGACTCACCCATGCGTATGGCAGAGAGCAGATCACTCCTGGCGTCTTTGACCAGCGGCTGTGGGTCCATCCTGATGGGCTCGCCGTGTCCCGGGTGGTGGTGGGGGTGGTGGTGGTGGTGGTGGGCCGCGGAGGACGGGGCGGGTGGCGGCGGGGGTCCAGGAGGAGGGGGTATGGGTGGGAGCGAGGAGGAGGACAAGGAGGAGTAGCCCCCCTGGCTGACGTACAGAGGGGCGGCTGGGGGAGGAAGCCCACCCTGGGGAGAGCCGAACGCCGTCTGTGCAGAGGGGATGGTCGGGCCCGAGCTCACCGCATACTCCATTGGGCTGTTGGGTTTGGGGGGAAAAACGACAGGAAGATATAGGGCTGTAGCTGAGGAGGATAGGATAGGATATGTTGTGGCATTTTGCCATTACACCTTTTACAGAGCTAGTATAGAGTCAATCCTAAGATACGGTATGTCCAGCTGGTTTGGCAATCTAACTGTGAAATACAAATCTCAAATAAGTAGGCTAGCAAACATGGCTGGGAAGATCATGGGCATGTCCACCCCACCCAACACTCCCCAGGCCATCTTTGAACAAGCAGTGTTGAGACAAGCTCGGAATATTGTATCTGACCTAGGGCTGCGAATCTTTAGGTGTCCCACGATTCGATTCGATTCCGATTCTTGGGGTGACGATTCGATTCAAAAACGATCTTTTCGATTTTTCCGATTCTCGATTCAAAAAAGATTTTTTTCGATTCTAAAGCAGTTTATTTTATTTTATTAAAAACAATTAAATCGAATTTTAGCATGATCTACTCCAGTCTTCTGGCATGAAAGCAGAGTACATTTAGTAAAAAGCTTGTATAATTGTAAAGGTTTTATCAACTGAATGATTTAAACACACAAAGGTTAAATCCAAGAGTAAGAACATGTCTCATGTATTTAGCTTGCACAAATTTGAACCAGTACAAAAGTTACAAAATCTCTTCTCACTCAATACCAGAACAATACATTAGTATTAAAACAGGTGAAAAATAAATACAATTGGCAGGCTTAGCTTAGCTGGTAGTAAATGCACTATGCAGAAACCCAGGCCATAATGCATTGCATGCACAGGTACATTTGTAAAAAAAAGAAAAAGTTAAAAAAAAAAAAAAAAAAAAAAGGTTTTTTAAAAAAAAATAATTTTTAATCGATTTTTGGAAAATGAGAATCGATTCTGAATCGGACAGCATTAGAATCGCGATTCTAACTCGAATCGATTTTTTTTGACAGGCCTAATATTCTGACCCCTTGCATGTATTATACCGAGAATACGAGCTAATGCCATCCGGTATAGGAGGTATAGAACTCCACGGTGTGTGTATAATAGATTTAAACACTCTTTATGTTCCCCTGTCAATCAAAATGCTCGATCAGAGATTGCCGAATGCACTTTACTGACTTGCCAAAAGCAAGTGCAACTTTTTGACTAGTTGCACTTGGGTGGGTGTTTCATGGTGTTTTTCCTTTTCGTATGTGAACGTGTCTGTTCTTTGTATGCAGCTGTGACTCTGTCTACAAGACACATTTCTCCCAAGGGAGACAAATAAAGACAACCTTGAACCTTGTACACATCGAAACGGGAAGATGTAGCTGAGGAGGATGGAATATGTTGTGGCATTTTGCCATTACACATCGAAACGGGAAGACATAGGGCTGTAGCTGAGGAGGATAGGATATGAGAATACTGTGATCTGAATGATGTGGAGAATGAAATCCATTTCATTTATTTTGTGACCTGAGAGAAATATTATTTAAAAAGGTTCACTCCACACCGACACCACACCCCTGATCTAAACCTGGTAGAAGAGGAGACTGGTGCATGCTTTAATTTATTCGTTTTTCGTCATGTTTTAGCTTTTTCAGAATTGGGATAGGAAGCAAAGGGTGACTAACTTAAACTTTATGAATGAATTAATGAATGAATGAATTAATGGAATATTTATTTTCGTGTCATGCCACTTTGGCCCATCCCATATGGGATTATATGACACATTTAACAAAGTACATTGAAAACAACTGACATTACAGTCCTTCCTGTTCACATTCCATAATGCATTATTAAATATATGAATACATATTTGTACAGTATATAGTAGACAAGTTCTGTCTTGCCGGTGAGAGAGTTACTGTTCCATACCAAACCAAGCTGTTGTGGCAAGGGTGAATACCATCCACTTGCCATCTTGGCGAATGTTTTGGGGGCGCTACCCACACATTTTGTTTGTGTTGCTCATTCCACGAATGCCCGGTCCTTATACAATAGGCCTATATACCCTTCAGACGTGCGCCGCGTATTTTACGATCATCCTTTTCCACAAGGCACTTCCTTGCGTCTCTCTCCAAGTAGCATGCAGTCAGTTTCAGGCAGTGCAGAATGTAAACAAGTGACGTAAAGCGTGGCTACATGCTGCCGTACGGTGCTGAAAACTGTCGTAAAACTTGTTGGAGAAATGAGGAAATTAATCAAATGGTGGTAAAACATACTTGTAATGGACAGGAGGAAGCGGTGGACCGTTGTTGTGAGGTGGTGGTGGGGGTGTTGTTGAGGGGCAGGCGGGGGTCCCAGACCGGTACGTAGCCCCGATGATTTGGTATTCGTGCTCTGCCAGAGGGGACGGCGGGGGGCCGGCGTTCCCCCCACTCACGTACCCCGGAGGAGGGACGGGGAAGTCCGGGAGGTCGGGTCTAGATTAGAACAACCAAACAGACTGAGTTGATGTATACAGTATTCGATGTTTGGCAGTAGTGAAAAGTTCACACACGTTTTTGACTTGAGAGCTACTTTCAAAATGACCAGCTCAACAAGATCTATAGCCTACACACCCCAAAAAAGTATTATCCCATTGCTGAAAATAGCAGCACTGGCCTTAACCCATTCTGACCTGAGATCAGATTCATACGAGGTTTCCACTGGACACACACTGGTCTGATGAACCCATTAAGACCTGAGATCAGATTCTAAAAATGTCAAGTCGTTCTTCGATTTTTCAAAAATAGCAGATCTACAAGCTCGTAGCGCGCCACTCGGTGGCGCGCTATGAGCTTGTAGATCTGCTATTTTTCAATAGCTAAAGCATAACATGATGCTAACACCAAAACGGGTTCCCGTTCAGAATGGGTTAATACTATACTATAAGACAACACACTTGGAATGGGAAATAGAGAGAGGAAAATGGAATTCGTAGTAATTTGTATGTGACTTTGTAATGCTATGTTTGTGTGCAAACTATTGTGAAAGCAAATGATTGCATTGTGTGTTTGAGCTGACGGGCTCTTTTTGATGTCAATCAATCAAGTCATTTCAAGTAACAAATGGCAAAATATATACTGTAAATATTTCTAATGATGGGGCATGTCATGTGGTCTACCTGCAAAGCCTTTGTGATCTACTGGTAGATCGCAATCTACCTTCTGGGCACCCCAGTATTTGATGTTTGGCAGTATAGTGAAAAGTGTAAATGTACATTTGCTTAAGTACTGTACTTGAGTACAATTTAAAGGTTTTTGTACTTAGTATTAGTATTTCTAAATGCCAATACTTTTACTTCTACTCCTCCACGACATCACAAGAAGGCACTGGTACATAAAAACATTAAAAACTAAATTGTTTACAGCATGAAACTAATTCAACAAGAGACCATGCTTTTCTATAATAATAATAATAATAATAATAGTAATAATAATAATAACCGTATATATCATATCATATCATATCTGGGGTTTCCAAAACATCGGATAACTCGCACTAGCGTGTGAGAAATGACAAAAACACACACACACACACACACACACACACACACACACACACACACACACACACACCCCCACCTGCCGTCCGGGGAGAGGGACCCCTCGGAGGAGGCGCCCCTGCGGAGGGTGTGTGGATGGCGGTGGTCGGGGCGGAGCTCCTTGTCGAACGCCATCATGTTCCACTCGTGCCGGCGGTTCCTCGCCTTCCTCACCTTCTTCACCTCGCGCTGCAGCGTGCTGTCCACGCAGCGCTTCTGCTCCTGGTGACGAGGGAGGGAAGGGAGGGAGAGATTAGCCTCGGTATACCCAGGCTTTTATTTGTGTTCGCATTCAGCTCAAAAAGAAAAAGCCAGGGAAATCCCATTGGAAAATCTGCCATATAGGAAGTGGGAGCCAACTTGTATTTCGCTAACCAATAACAGTGCAGGTGGGGGGCCAGTGTATTAACCAGTGTATTAACCCATTCTGACCTGAGATGAGATTCTACAAATGTCTTCTACATTCTGACAGTTTTCTGAAAAAGCTATGTTTCTATGTCAGTCGTTCTTCGATTTCTCAAAAATAGCAGACGGCGCGCTATGAGCTTGTAGATCTGCTATTTTTAAATAGCTAAAGCATTACATAATGCTAACACCAAAAGGGGTTGCCGCCTATAAGCTTTAACGCGCCATATCTGCAAGCTCACGTGTAGGTCAGCCATTTTAGCCTTGCGATGCTGTCGTGCTACGACAAAGGACACGCTCACCCTGAGACGTCTCCTCTCCCTCCTCTTCTCCTCGGTGTCCTGTAACATCTTCTCCTTCCACAGCTCAAAGAAGTACTGTGGGTCTGTGTAGAACTTCATGGCATCGATGTGGTCCTCCCTGCGTTCACATGCACAATATGACCGTGTTGTGACTAACACATATTACCTGAGAACCACATTTACCTACAGTATTCATTCATACATTTTTTAACTCTTTGAGAGTGTATACAAATGTAATGATAATGATCTTTATTGTATTATTGATACAGCAACAAATGTAACCAATAATGGACCTGGACCTCTTAAGTCCATTTGGTCACATCTGTTCTGTACACATTTTTCTGTTGTATACCGTAAGCGGTGAGGACACCCAGAGGCGGGGCCTTGTCACAGGTGTTGTAGTTCATACCTGTAAGCGGTGAGGGGCGGGGCCTTGTCACAGGTGTTGTAGTTCCTACCTGTAAGCGGTGAGGGGCGGGGCCTTGTCACAGGTGTTGTAGTTCATACCTGTAAGCGGTGAGGGGCGGGGCCTTGTCACAGGTGTTGTAGTTCCTACCTGTAAGCGGTGAGGGGCGGGGCCTTGGCACAGGTGTTGTAGTTCATACCTGTACGCGGTCAGGGGCGGGGCCTTGTCACAGGTGTTGTAGTTCATACCTGTAAGCGGTGAGGGGCGGGGCCTTGTCACAGGTGTTGTAGTTCCTACCTGTAAGCGGTGAGCGCGCCCAGAGGCGGGGCCTTGTCACAGGTGTTGTACATCTCAGACACGGCGTTGGGGTTGCTGCTCTTGGACACCACCTGCTGGTTCTGGACGGTAGAGCCCTTAAACGCCTTCCTCATGTTGATGTCCTGAAGAGACACTGCAAAACGATAACAGAAGAAAAAAAAATGGGCCGTAAGTTCTCGTGAAAAAGAAAAAACATAACGAGAATGACTCGGTCATAACTTTCCCGGTGTGTTCAGACTATGGGTTTTTATGGGTAAGTCTCCCTTTAGAGGCAGCCACTCATGAAAAAGTGCCCAACTACGGTGGTCTTTACGGTCGTTAGTAGGGGTACTAGCAAATGAAGTCCAGGTGCTTTTCAAGTAAAAAAAAATCACACACGTGTGAACTGAGTGGTGCAATTCCCCCCCCCCTCTCTCTCTCTCTCTCTCTCTCTCTCTCTCTCTCATCAGAGACACAGCACTACCCCTCTCTCTGTTTCTGGCGCCCCCTACTGGTATAAATAAGTCACATACTCCTCATCCAGGTACACAAAAAGGTACACAAACAGGTACATACACGGACATTGCTGGTTGTAGGAGTGGTTGCACTACTCAAAAAGGGCTCTATAATCAGTGTGTGTGCCCCAGCCTCTGCCTCAGCTCACGGCTTCACGTTGCGGCGTTCAGACTCGTATGGGTTTCATGCCGTTCAGACTATGGGTTTTATGAGTAAGTCTCCCATTGGCTTAGAGGCAGCCTCTGGATAGACACGCCGCCAAAACACTGTACAGTGTAGGCAGTGACATTTTCCACTAAGTGAACATGTTGTCCAGCTGCTTTTAAAGCAGCTGGCAAAAAAAAAGGTATGGGGATGGCTTAAAAAAAACATCACTGATCTCAGTTATGTAATGCTTTCACTAGGCCGCTGCTGCTGCAACCTGTTTTGGCATTAGGCGCACAATTATTACTCAGTCAGTTTTACAGCAATCACAGCTTCACTGTCATTTCACTGACATAGAAGACTTTTTTTTAATCTGATCTCAGGTCAGAATGAAAACTGTCAGGATGTAGAAGACATTTTTAGAATCTGATCTCGGGTCAAATAAATGATGGTAAATGATGGAGAGGAGGTAACCAAATGGACCCTATATAGATCTGTAACTCTTGAGAGTGTAAAATGAAACCAAATGGACCCTTACAGCCAGGTCCATTTGGTTTGATGTTAAATTATTAAGTTAAACATCTGCATTACTTAATTTACAAGAAGTTTACACAATTAGATAATGTAGCATGATTGCTATTTTGCCATGCATTTGTTAAGTTTGCCTGTTGTCTCAACTATACTAGCCTGGGGTCCACCTATATGCTTGTGCAGACGATCACAAATCAGCAGAGAGTGATGGACGTGTGCGCTACTCTATGCCGAAGTGGACTCGGACCCAGACTTTTTTTCCTCCCTGGAAACGAGGCTATACAACTATGCTATACCACATCAATACAATTGTGGACGAAATCCTATATCCAATGATAACATTATTCTAAGTTTTGGGTCTGAGAGGCTACATCTCATAAAATGGTAGTCCGTACGTGGCTCAAATGCCGAGTAAATAGTGGACCTTGATAATATGGAAAAAGGTTGAAAACCCCTGGTGTGGCGGCGGGTTGTGTGTCTGATCCAACATTATAGGTGACACTAGTGACAACGTGGTTCATTAATATGCAGATTCCAGATAATGACATCTCAAGTAGGAAAGCTGTGTGTCTGAAATACCGTAAAACTGGCCGCGATTCAGTCAAATATAATTCACGCCGTGTTTTCCTAATGACCCTCCACCTCCACCCTGTGTGACCCTGTTAGCATTACGTTATGCTTTAGCTATTTAAAAATAGCAGATCTACAAGCTCATAGCGCGCCACCGAGTGGCGCGCTACGAGCTTGTAGGTCTGCTATTTTTGAAAAATCAAAGAGCGACTGACATAGAAGACATTTAAAGAAAAATCTGATCTCAGGTCAGAATGAAAACTGTCAGGATGTAGAAGACATTTTTAGAATCTGATCTCAGGTCAGAATAAAAACTGTCAGGATGTATAGAAGACGTTTTTAGAATCTGATCTCAGGTCAGAATGAAAACTGTCAGGATGTAGAAGACATTTTTAGAATCTTATCTCGGGTCAGAATGAAAACCCAAACTGACCCTCTTCCACGCTGGAGTCCAGCTGGGTGACCTTCAGCGCCAGGCGGTCGATGCGGTCCTGGAGAGAGTTGGCGCGCACGTAGAACGTGTTGGCCTCGTTGAAAAGTTCGCCGAAAACATTCTCGGCGTGCTTACCTGCAACCCAAGAAGAGAAAAAAACACAACCCGTTTTACTCACGCGTTCCATACAAAGTTTATCGTCATTGGTCTATAGCCGTGCTTTAAATGAGCATGATGGAATGCCTAATCGAAACATAAACATCGCTGCTCTCCCAGAGTAGAGCCAGTTGGGTGGCTAGGCTAGCACTTTTCCTGAGATATTGTAGTGGCGTTGACCTGTTTTTTTTAAGGGTAACTGTTGTGAAATCACAATATTACACATACTCTAGTGCTACGGTGCTTTACTGTCATAGGTCACTTCTGCGCTGCCTTGCCTACGGAACTGGCCTATCGGCTCGTTTCTGCTGCAACGCACGCGTGCCATTAATAGCGACTTTAAAGGACCACTTCACCACTTTTCAACCTATCTTCATATAATAGGTCCTCACTAATAATATTGAAAAAATGGCGCAATTTCTTTCTACTCAGTCTGTGTCTCATAGGAGGGCTGTGGGGAGTTCAGAAACCGTCTTCCAGTGACATTATCGATGAGGAATACAAGCTAAAAAATACTGCAGGCTTTCTAGTCCTGAAAAGTTGCAATGCGAAAATGGAAGCCGTCGTTCTCACGATAATGAAAATCTAAACATTTTTGTAAAAAAATCTTGTTTAAAAATAATCTGCCTATGAGAAAAAATCGTGCCATTTTATCATGATTATTAGTGAGGACCTACAGTATTATATGAAGATAGGTTGAAAAGTGGTGAAGTGGTCCTTTAAGCAACAACTGGGACCACCAGCAGTCCTTGAGGGGGTTCCAGGTGGTCCCCAGCTAAATGATGGTAGGTGGTAACCAAATAGACCCTTGTATAGATCATTAACTCTTGGACCCGTGGACCCGGTCCATTTGGTTTCATTCTACGCTGTCAAGAGTTAAATGATTGTTAAACATTACTTCATTTACAAGAAGTCTACACAACTATAGAGAATGTAGATCGTTTCCCTGTTATCTCTCCTATATGGTACCACTTCAATACAGCATGGAATTGTGGAACAAAATATTATCCAACGATAAATTAATATTCAAAGTCTTCGGTCTGAGACACTACATCTCATCAAATGATGGTCAGGTGGCTCAAAGGCCCAATTAACCCATTTTGGGCGGGAACGCCTTTTGGTGTTGGCATCATGTTATGCTTTAGCTATTGAAAAATAGCAGATCTACAAGCTCATAGCGCGCCACCGAGTGGCGCGCTACGAGCTTGTAGGTCTGCTATTTTTGAAAAATCAAAGAACCACTGACATAGAAACATAGCTTTTTCAGAAAACTGTCAGGATGTAGAAGACATTTTTAGAATCTGATCTCAGGTCAAAATTGCTTAATAATGGACCTTGATATGAAAAAGGTTGAAATCCACCGGTCTAAACGGTTGCCAACTCCTGCTGTATGCCCCCCCCCCCCCACACACACACACACACACACACACACACACACACACACACACACACACACACACACACACACACACACACACACACACTCTCTCTCTCTCTCTGCCTTCTGTGGCACTATAAGCTTTAGTAAGCCCTAAGCTTCTTTAACTTCACAAACCCGTACCACTACAAACACTACAGACAGACGCAACACAGACGTCGTTATGCAAAACACATGCACACTCAAACCACACAGAGCTGCACGGGGGGCCGAGTGAATTTACACTTCAGTTAGCGGGTTAAAAGTACAGCTCTATTGTAGATTATACTGTATATATTATTATATGACATATTATGTGACCAGATTTAACTGAGAGACTGCCATTGCGCAAATTCCAGCTTTTCACCAGAGGAACCAAAATTAGTTTATTATAGCACAGGCAGACTCTTCACATACTTAGAGCATGTCTGAAATAAGGGTCAGATCTGAAATCGACATGTAAATATGAAATACATGCTTCAACATGTAGCTATAGGTGTAATGTTAGAGACCACAGAAGACATGTAAATATGAAATAAATGCTTAAACATGTAGCTATAGGTGTAATGTTAGAGACCACAGAAGACATGTAAATATGAAATACATGCTTAAACATGTAGCTAGGTGTAATGTTAGAGACCACAGAAGTGAACCTTTTCAAGCCTGTTTTCTCAACTCGCTGTTTTCTGCAAGACATTTACTCTATAAGCCATATCTCCAAAACTGGTGGGCCAAACTGAACAACCAATATGTCAATTTGAAGCTATGATTCCCTGCTTTCATATGAGAAAAACCATGAAAAAAATCCAACGACAGTCCCTCCCTCAGTCAGTCTTGTAACTGCTAAATGCCTAAATTGTACAATCCACATGCAGGTCATTCACGAGTCAAATCTTACTTTGCTATAGAGCGTATAAAGTGAGTAACATAGTGAGTGGCAAAGTGAGTTTAACGTTTAATGGCATGATTTCTGCTGGGATGTGAGGCCACTCTTAGCCACTAAGTAGGCGTTCCCACATAAACTTCCAGGTATGATGATGACGTCAAGTGTCGCGCATTGCCTCTATGCTTTTTTTAATCTCACCCTTGACGACTATAGAAGCCTTTTATAAAAACCTAAACAACGCGTTGTCGAGCTTGTAGATCTGCTACAGTATGTCTTTACGTTTTACTACTGTAGATCTCTTCTCCACTAGTTCCTCACTAACATGTTTGTCTATAGTTTATTTATTTATTGATGAAATTGTCATTATATTTAGTCATCATAGTAAGTAGCCTTGCCGAGCCATGAGGCCCATAGGGGCAGGCTCCTATCTCCTGTTTCTGTAGCGTGAGGCAGCTTGATGTACAAGTACACCCCCTGGACATGACGCTAGTACAGTATGTCGCAGGGACTTACCCCCAATCCAACCCTTGATGCTGAGTGTCAAGCAGGGAGGCACTGGGTCCCATTTTTACAGTCTTTGGTATGACCCAGCCGGGGATTGAACCCCGACCTCCCAGTCTCAGGGCGGACACTCTAACCACAAGGCCACTGAGCTGGTATTTAGTCATCGTATAGCTATGTTTTTATTTCGTTTTTATTCAGTTTTTCTCAGTGAAAAAAGGGTAGTCGAGGAGCATTTTTCGTCGTAGTTTTTAGTAGACGAAAAGTGTAACCGCGCCGTCTTTGAACGTTACTACACATTGTGAATGTACTATGCCACCGAGTGGCGCGCTACGAGCTTGTAGGTCTGCTATTTTAGAAAAATCGAAGAACGACTGACATAGAAACATAGCTTTTTTCAGAAAACTGTCAGGATGTATAGAAGACATTTTTAGAATCTGATCTCAGGTCAGAATGGGTTTTAAAGTAATTTTTTACTCAGACTGCTGAGCTGGCGGATGATGGCCGATAGAGTGTTGTTGGTGACACATTCCAGCACGGTGCCGATCCCCTCGGGCACTGCCCCGTGGCACAGGTGGCGAGGCTGGATGGTCCTCTTCACCAGCGGCATGATGACCCCCACCACCCCCAGACCCTCACGTCTGGACCGCAACACCTGCAGGGAAACGGCAAACTGGACTTTAATATCAGTGTTGTTTTCCTCGACTAAAACTAAGACGAAAAATGTTCGTCGACTACCTTTTTTCACTGACGGAAACTAAATAGAAACTACATGAAAACTAAGCTATGATGACTAAAACTAAGTATATCGACAATTTCGTCAAGAAATAAAAACTAGACTAAAATGTTAGGAAGGGACTAGTGGACAAAGATCCAGTGTCATTTTACACTTGGTTGCAGGCTGAAAATAGCTGATCTACAAGCTCACAACGCGTCGCGCTGCGACTCAAATGTGCACTTGCAGTTTGGGCAACTCCAAAGCAAACTCCACATGTCCCAACATTTTATTTACCTGCCATATAGTGTCGACCCCTTACCGCTGTGTCGGATCTGTGGTTAGACTGGCATATTCACCGATACCGATATGACCCGATATCACAAATAAGGGCCGATCCGATACCGATTCAGTATCGGGACATCTCTATTTACAATAACATTTAAACAAAACAACACAAGGCCAAGGCCAAGGTTTTATTTGTATAGTTACATTTCAACACATTTTTATGTACTGTTTTATGACAATTCTAATGTAATTCATGCAATGTAGCAGCTTTGTTTGGTCTACTTTTGAGGAGAATGTTGAATCATTTAGATTTATTTTAACATAAATCTTCTCTTCTTTCTGGGTTTCTTTCAGTTTCAGTTTATTTTTATTTATAGTACAAAATCACCCCACTTTACAGCAGTAATACATCAAAAACAAATCAAAGACACAAAACATAGCAATAGAAAACATGGTAAAACTAAACTATAGATCATACAGATTAAAACTAGGCAGAACCGTATAGTGCATGGAGAAAAGATGGGGTTTTAGCCTCGACTTAAAAATGTCCAGGGAGTTTGCATCTCTGACATCCTGAGGGAGAGCCTGTTCCAGAGACGGAAGGGCAGGATGTGTGAATGCTCGGCCCCCAACCGTTCTTTTATTGTGAGTCTGTGACTGTGAGTTTTATGCCATCTTGAGTGCGTAGTGGTCTTGGAGGGTGCAGTTCTTAGTTTAGAGACAGTACTTGGCTTAGACTAGTCATTTGGTTAGACCAGTCATTAGTCCTACAACTACAACCTATCTCAAACTCTCACCCTAAACCTAACCTTAACCCATGTCTAACCAATGACTAGTCTAAACTAAGTATGCACCCCATCCATCTTGGAGGGATGTATATATTTCTTTACTAAACTGGACATGTAAGATGGCGTGAGTCCATTTAAGGTTGTCTAGGTCAGGAGGAGTATCTTGAAGTCGGCTCTAGCCTGTATGGTGCAGCCAGTTATATGAGTGTTGGTGTGATGTGGTCAAATGTCCTTTTTCTAGTGAGTACAGTATAGCTGCTGCGTTTTGGACTAATCTAAGACCATTTGTTGCTGTTGATGGTAAACCAGGAGAAGAGAGCATTGCAGTATAATCTATTCTTGGGGTGATGAAAGCGCGGGCCAGGGTGTCGGCTTCGGGAAGTGAAAGTATTGGACGGATTATAGCTATACGTTGTGCAGAAAATCGTTGCGCACAAAATCTGTCTAGATGGGGATCTATCTGCGTCCAGAATAGAGCGGTATTGGACGATTTAAATTATTTAAGCGCTAGAGACTGTATTTTGCGTGTCTTAAGTACCAGGTCTTATTCCCTAACTTGAGTAAACTAAAGACCTGGAGGCGTGATCAATGCTCTTTGGCCACTCAGAATAGCCAAATGGCATTGATCACCGACCACCGAGTGGCGCGTTACGAGCTTCTAGGTCTGCTATTTTTGAAAAATCTATGAACGACTGACATAGAAACATTTTCAGAAAACTGTCATTTTCAAACAGACATTTTTAGAATCTGATCTCAGGTCAGAATGGGTTAACACACCACACTGGCATTACAGTGGGCTCACATGTGTGTATTGGGTCTGACCGCCACACAAGTACAGTACAGTGCATTTATTGCATTCATTTTCAACTACAGCTTTTGTTTTAACCAAGTTGATCTGGAATTGTTAATTATGCACGTTAAAATTTAAATATTACAGGTGAGTTTATAGTTGTGCATCTTTGAAACCTATATGGAGAAATGGATACAGGCTTTATAGTTCCGACATACTATTGATCCGAAAGCTCAATCCCTAAACCTAACCATAACCGCATAAGCACAGGAGCAGCAGCGCATGTCAGACCATCGCATGTCCCCGCGCGTCGGACCTTTGGTGTGTCGGAAAAGCGTGCGCACCCCGGAGAAATAAGAGCTGGTTGCTTGACTGAAGCCATTGCATTCAGGCGGTGTGTGTGTGTAGGATACACTACAGATTCTAATGCGTGTTGGAGAGGAAACCTTTGCTCTGAGGTCTTGAACAGAGACATTGACATCAATACACCATCTGAACGCATGCACCTTTCAGTTGAAAACGGTCACGTTAATTAATACACCATCTGAACGCATGCACCTTTCAGTTGAAAACGGTCACGTTAATTCACCATCTGAACGCATGCACCTTTCAGTTGAAAACGGTCACGTTAATTCACCATCTGAACGCATGCACCTTTCAGTTGAAAACGGTCACGTTAATTCACCATCTGAACGCATGCACCTTTCAGTTGAAAACAGTCACGTTAATTCACCATCTGAACGCATGCACCTTTCAGTTGAAAACGGTCACGTTAATTAATACACCATCTGAACGCATGCACCTTTCAGTTGAAAACGGTCACATTAATTAATTCACCATCTGAACGCATGCACCTTTCAGTTGAAAACGGTCACATTAATTAATTCACCATCTGAACGCATGCACCTTTCAGTTGAAAACAGTCACATTAATTAATACACCATCTGAACGCATGCACCTTTCAGTTGAAAACGGTCACGTTAATTAATACACCATCTGAACGCATGCACCTTTCAGTTGAAAACGGTCACATTAATTAATTCACCATCTGAACGCATGCACCTTTCAGTTGAAAACGGTCACATTAATTAATTCACCATCTGAACGCATGCACCTTTCAGTTGAAAACGGTCACGTTAATTCACCATCTGAACGCATGCACCTTTCAGTTGAAAACAGTCACGTTAATTCACCATCTGAACGCATGCACCTTTCAGTTGAAAACGGTCACGTTAATTCACCATCTGAACGCATGCACCTTTCAGTTGAAAACGGTCACGTTAATACACCATCTGAACGCATGCACCTTTCAGTTGAAAACAGTCACCATCTGAACTAAAGCCTGTATCCATTTCTCCATATAGGTTTCAAAGATGCACAACTAAACTCACCTGGAATATTTAAATTTTAACGTGTAATTAACAATTCCAGATCAACTTGGTTAAAACAAAAGCTATAGTTGAAAATATTGTGTTTGTTGTCATGATTTGTCACGACTCGAGTTGGCTTCGTACGACGCTTAAAAGGTCTTTAAATAAATACTTTTTGAAATGTCTATGGGAAAAATGCATTGGGGAAACATTTCCAGTTGAGAGTCATTGCAACAACCCGGCCGTTAAAAACCAAGCGTTTTCATAGTAAACCTTTGCCAGAATACAAGAGAGCATTTAGAGTATAAGGTTGTCTAGTGAGTGAGTGAGACAGTGTAGTGAAAATAAAGAAATTACGCTTACCTCTAAATCCAGTAAAATCTCGGAGCCATTAGTGAATTTGACTAATTATTGTTCCCCATCATCGCGGTGCACCCAGACAGACGGGGCAGATCCAGACCAATACGGTAAAGTGACAGATTTAAAAACAAACACACGTACAGTAGAGTTACAGTAGAGGTGACCTCCTCCTTCAGCCACAGCATGTAGTGTCCGCTGCGCTGTCATCATCTCTCTGGGGTGGGAGGGATTCATTTACCCCCTCCATGAGTGACGGCTCCTCTCGTCCAATCCCAGGGCTTGAGCCGTGGGATTATACCGGACAGATTTACCCCGGTGTCGTCCAATCGAGATCGCCGCAGCTATAGGGAACCACGTCGTCCATTTAATTTAACCTCACCTCCTGGTTTGTGGAGAGATGAGCCTTTTATTTTAAGACACACTAATCGCCGTGCATGACTTAATGACAGGCTTTCTCTTTACTATCACTTTATTCATGCTTATCGTGATTTCTATATAAGAATCAATGAAGATACTATCACATTCTTACAGTATTTGTCCATTTGCTGTAGTAGTTTGGTGTGGTAGTATTATGGTCATTTAACACAATTGTAGTGCCTCCCCCCTTTCGTCTACATATCATGCTAGACTTAATTTGACACACTTTTTAAATCACTAAGTTGCTAAGTATACGAGTAAGATGCGCAAACGCGGGAAGCGAACGCAGATCTTGGACCATGCCATCACACTCATGTCACCATGACTTAGCCATAGCCATATAAGGAGTCCCTAAAGCAGCTATACGTCCAAATATGGAGTGTGTTGCATCAATCACAAACAAATCACTCAGCTCCATATATGGGCACAAAAGTCAGACAGACAGACAGACACACACACAGACAGACAGACATGATCTGCTAGGTCTCATAGTAAGTGCTCACTGTGTTCGCAATCACACTGTACCTGTTTTATGGCATACTGTTGCATCATTATATCTATGGAGACCCAGAGTGACAGGAGAGAGAGAGAGAGAGAGTGTGCAGCAGAGTGGGTGTCATTCCATTCAGTGTGCTTGTTGCAATACAGCAGGCTTTGCAAACTCTGTAAATCTTTACTTTCATACACAGTTTTTGCCTGTATATTTATTATACATGTACAGTATTAATACTGACTTCTCTCAGACCCGTTTTCCACCGGTTGGTTCCCAATATGGGAACCGGTTCAGTTCTTTTCCACCGGTTGGTTCCCAATGGGAACCGGTTCAGTTCTTTTCCACCGGTTGGTTCCCAATGGGAACCGGTTCAGTTCTTTTCCACCGGTTGGTTCCCAATGGGAACCGGTTCAGTTCTTTTCCACCGGTTGGATCCCAATGGGAACCGGTTCAGTTCTTTTCCACCGGTTGGTTCCCAATGGGAACCGGTTCAGTTCTTTTCCACCGGTTGGTTCCCAATGGGAACCGGTTCAGTTCTTTTCCACCGGTTGGATCCCAATGGGAACCGGTTCAGTTATTTTCCACCGGTTGGTTCCCAATGGGAACCGGTTCAGTTCTTTTTGGTTCTTCTTAGTCCATGAGCCAGAGCTCCAAAATTGTAACGTTAATTATGAATTGAGTGGGCAAAACCATACCTATATTAAAATAGTTTATAGGATCAATATAAGTAAATATATAGGATAACTCTTCCACAGTAGTAGCCTTTTCATATTTTCTTATATAATGCCTCATTTGCATGTTTAAACGTTTAACCCATTCTGACCGGGCACCCATTTTGGTGTTAGCATCATGTTATGCTTTACCTATTGAAAAATAGCAGATCTACAAGCTCATATCGCGCCACCGAGTGGCGCGATACGAGCTTGTAGGTCTGCTATTTTTGAAAAATTCGAAGAACGACTGACATTTTTAGAATCTGATCTCAGGTCAGAATGGGTTAATCAGACCAGTGTGTGTCCAGTGGAAACCTCGTATGAATCTGATCTCAGGTCAGAATGGGTTAAAATGTGTAATCAGCCATGGATAAAGCAACGGCTGTGAAATCATTATCATGGTGCAAACTGCAGAGCATATGACGTTGTTATCAACAAGTTTGTCTCAGGTAACCGCTTAGAGATTATTTGCAGTATACCAACATTAGAAATAGCTGATCTACAAGCTCAGAGTCATAACGTGTCACATTGTGATCTGGCGTGCAGCATTGTGAAATCCGTGATCTCGACCGCAGGCGAAAAATTATGATGATGATGATGATGTGAGCATGTCAAGTTTGATGGTTTCCAGTTTTACTTTTTAGAAGTGTATATTTGTACGTCTCTAAATGATCTGATGAATTGAAAAGGGTGGACCCTGTTGTAAACAAGTGTAATGCTTAAATCATGGTTGTCGTTCACAGTAACAGTTGAGGACAAATTGACATCTGAGGACAAATGTCTTCTAAATCATGTTTTCTGAAAAACCTATGTTTCTCTATCTGAACTGAACCGGTTTCTCAAACAATTTCATGTCAAGGACTCAATTTCATATACAAGCTATGAGCTTGTATATAATCTACTTTTTACTTTTACTCAAAGTTTTAGATAATGTTTAAAGTGGTTAAAAGCTTAACCCATTTAGACCTGATTTAAAAACATTCACTTTGAAATAATATATATATTCAAAGATTTGCGCCACATTTTTACGATTTTTCAAAAATAGCAGACCTACAGTACAAGCTCATAGTGCGCCACTCGGTGGCGTGCTATGAGCTTGTAGATCTGCTATTTTTCAATAGCTAAATTATAATGTTTAAAACACAAAAATGGGTTTTAAGGTGACACAGCTGCGTTCCAGGGTTATCAATCCCAACGTACGACGAAGAGAGGACGGCTGATCTCGACAGGTTTAACCTGCACCGATGAAGGTTAAATACAAACTAAATAAATGTGTCATTCAGCATCTGACGTAGTTATTATAATCTCCGGTTGTTGCACTGTGCTCACCAGGACAGATGGTCTGGATTGATGGAATGTAGCCCAGATATACCAGCTGGGGCTTAAAGCGTTTCATTTAATAGAGGCGCAACACATGGAATTATATTATCAGCACTCATATAATATTATTACGATGAATCTATATTGTTTCATATACAGTATACTTAATCCCATTCTTTTGATGTTTTAAGCATTGTTATACTTTGGCTATTGAAAAATAGCAGATCTACAAGCTTTTAGATCTGCTATTTTTGACAAATCTTGAAAATGTGGAGCCACTTTTCAACTTTTCAAAAACAAAATTCTACTCAGTCTGTGTCTCATAGGAGGGCTGTGGGCAGATCCAGAAACCTGTCTACCAGTGACATCATCATTAGGCAGCTTTTAAAAAAAAATCTATATATATATATATATTTAGATTGTTCTTATCGTGAGAACGATGACTTCCATTATCGCATTGCAACTTTTCAGGAATAGAAAGCCTGCCGTTTCTATTAGCTTGGATTTCTGCACTGCCCACAGCCCTCAAATGAGACACAGACTGGTTTATGCACTGCCCACAGCCCTCATATGAGACACAGACTGGTTTCTGAACTGCCCACAGCCCTCCTATGAGACACAGACTGGTTTCTGAACTGCCCACAGCCCTCATATGAGACACAGACTGGTTTCTGCACTGCCCACAGCCCTCCTATGAGACACAGACTGGTTTCTGCACTGCCCACAGCCCTCATATGAGACACAGACTGGTTTCTGAACTGCCCACAGCCCTCCTATGAGACACAGACTGGTTTCTGCACTGCCCACAGCCCTCATATGAGACACAGACTGGTTTCTGAACTGCCCACAGCCCTCCTATGAGACACAGACTGGTTTCTGAACTGCCCACAGCCCTCCTATGAGACACAGACTGGTTTCTGCACTGCCCACAGCCCTCCTATGAGACACAGACTGGTTTCTGCACTGCCCACAGCCCTCCTATGAGACACAGACTGGTTTCTGAACTGCCCACAGCCCTCCTATGAGACACAGACTGGTTTCTAAACTGCCCACAGCCCTCCTATGAGACACAGACTGAGTAGAAAAGAATCGTGGCAATTTATCATGAACGTAACTTAGGGATGTCCCGATAAACGTTTCAGTTTTTTTCACTTCCGATCCGATCCTGATACCACAATTTATGTGTTAGCTGATAGCGAATACCGATACCAGTGTCGTGATCTCATGTTGTGTTTATACTATCTATCTATATATCTCGTGTTGTGTTTATAGCAGACTCCTCACTCAAAATGTGCACTTGCAGTTTGGGAAAACTCCAAAGCAAACTCCACATGCCCCAACATTGTATTTACCTGCCATAGTGTCGACCCCTTACCCCCTGTGTCGGATCTGTGGTTAGACTGGCATATATATACTGTATACGATATGACAAATAAGGGCCGATCCGATACTTTTTCCCGATACCGATACAGTATCGGGACATCTTTAAACGTAAGTGAGGACCAATTATATGTAGGTGTACTGTAGGTTGAAAAGTGGTGAAATAGTCCTTTAACAAAAAAAAATATCAACGTATCAAGTATCAACTGTTTTCTTCTGTGGGGATTAGTAAGACCTCTAATGGGTTTGGCTCCCATTAGGGGGGGTTTACCCCCCCCCACCTGTCTCTCCCTCATTGTCTCATTGTCAAAGGCTCTGCTAGTACAGTAAGGGACTCCAACAACCGTACTCGAGTCTTTATACTTAAAACAATAATCTCTTCTTATAGCAGCTCCAATGTATTAACCCCTACAATACCCTCCCTTTTATCCCCGCCATTGACCCAATGATCTCACACTGCCCCCCACTGGCATTACCTGCTAACTGCACACACACACACACACACACACACACACACACACACACACACACACACACCACCCAGACAGCAATACCTTCAACTCCAAGGCCTCATACACACACACACACACATCAAACGGACATTCTCTGTTCCGTGGCCGCCTCAATGCTTTTCCAATGGAAGTCACGTGGTTTGACCAATCACTTGTGTTTGATGGGGGGGAGGGGGGGCAATCAAATATGAACTTTCAGGAAGTCTCGATTTCCTTAGTGGCTTCACACAATATCTGTCTGACTTCCCCCCCTGGTGTGAAGCCCAATTGTTGTCTCCACCAGGCCGAAGACACGGGAGAGTATATTTTGCACCCACTGTACTTATGCTTCTGTACTCCACCGTACATGTAGCGCTGTCAGAGGTGCTCCGATCGATCCGCGATCGGTGATCGCAACTTACCCAATCTGGAGAAACCGATCTTTTATACCACTTGAGAAGAGACGTAAGGATGGAAAATAGCCCGTCCATATTGTGAATATTGTCACAGTCTTGGCTATAGGTGTGCCTTCCAGAATTGTCTGTCTCTGATTTAACGCAGTTGTGTACAACATAATAAGGATTTAGTTAACTTCAGATAAAAGAGAGACAGAGTCTATAACTGCGTGTTATCCCTATGTCAGTTAAAGCCTAGCCTGGGGTCCACATATGGTTCTGGCCTGTTGGGTTAGTGTCAATGTAGCCTGGGGTCCACATATGGTTCTGGCCTGTTGGGTTAGTGTCAATGTAGCCTGGGGTCCACATATGGTTCTGGCCTGTTGGGTTAGTGTCAATGTAGCCTGGGGTCCACATATGGTTCTGGCCTGTTGGGTTAGTGTCAATGTAGCCTGGGGTCCACATATGGTTCTGGCCTGTTGGGTTAGTGTCAATGTAGCCTGGGGTCCACATATGGTTCTGGCCTGTTGGGTTAGTGTCAATGTAGCCTGGGGTCCACATATGGTTCTGGCCTGTTGGGTTAGTGTCAATGTAGCCTGGGGTCCACCTATGGTTCTGGCCTGTTGGGTTAGTGTCAATGTAGCCTGGGGTCCACATATGGTTCTGGCCTGTTGGGTTAGTGTCAATGTAGCCTGGGGTCCACATATGGTTCTGGCCTGTTGGGTTAGTGTCAATGTAGCCTGGGGTCCACCTATGGTTCTGGCCTGTTGGGTTAGTGTCAATGTAGCCTGGGGTCCACCTATGCTTTCTATGGCACGGGTAGCTCCCAGCAGGATCCACCGGGAGAATCTAGACGCAGCTGCGCGACATGAGACTAATTCATTAGAGCGACAGAGAGAGAGAGAGGAGTGTGTGTGTGTGTGTGTGTGTGTGTGTGTGCGTCAATTTAACAAAGGTGCAGACGATCAGAAATCGGCAGAGAGTGATCGACGTTTGCGCTACTCTATGTCGTATTGTAGCGGACTCTGACCGAGACTTTTTTTTTTCTCCCTGGAAATAAAAACACCTATACTGTAAGAATGTAAAAATGTCACTGAGTGTTCCAGCAGGTATTTACAATATAGTTCAGTGGTTTTCAACTCTTTTCATATCAAGTTCCATTATTTATTGTGCATTTGAGCCACAGCTGCACCATGATGACATTTAACATCTCAGACCCAATGGAATAACGTGTTACTTCCAGGCACTACGTCCAACCAGGGAAACTCCCCCCTGTCAGGTGTAAAAGGAGCAACTTGGACACTCAGGCATGAAGGAAGCATGAGTTCAAGTCCGTTGCTCTCCCCTTGTCCCCCATATATGGGGACTAGGCTGGCGGAGGGTGTGTAGAGCCCAGGATCACATTAGATGATTGACACAGGGGTGAAAAATGGGTTACAAAATCGTGGGATAAAAAATATATAAAATAAATAAATAAATCATCTCAGACCCAAGATGTAGAAAATGTTGTTCGTTGGATAAGATTCCATGTTGTATTGATGTGGTGCCATTAGGAGAGATGACAGGCAGACATTAACAACTCTTCTGCATTCTCTAATTGTGACGAGAGATTAATCGGCGAACACATCCGTATCGGCCGATTTTAGTTGTTTTTAGATTAATCGGCTTCGGTTCGATTAATCAAGCCCAAAGTAACAGCTTGAACAGATCTACAAGCTCACACTATTTAGTATAAAGGTATTTAAGTTAAATCGGACTTGCCTATAATAAGCCTGCAGTGCAAGCACCCTGTTACATGTATTTTTCAGAATGGACAGAATTCATTATAATTTTTCAATACAGAATGAGATCATATCGACATCGGTAATATCGGTTATCGGCCAATTAGTTATATCGGATATCGTTATCCGCCAAAATGTCTCATCGGCACAGTGCTATAGAGGGTATGAGCATGCCTAAAGTCAGTGGCAAAGTGAGTTTAACGTCATTGAACTCTGTTTAATACAATCAGATAGGACTTTTCTGTTAGGATGAATGGGCTGTCAAGGACAGAAAGTAGTTTTTTGCCACTCAATAAGCATTCCCGCATAACTTCCAGGTATGATGATAATGTCACGTGCATACCTAATAATCCATTAGATTATGGGATGCTCAGATGGTTAGCTTTGTGGAGGATGAACTCAAACATGTTGAAATTTGTCCAACAAATTAGTCTGTGATTTGTGTTCTGCTCTCGAAAGATATTGCTCATAATATTAGCACGTCTTCATGACTGCAGACATTGATGTATCGTTGATATATATCTGCCTACTTAAACTCCCGTTTACCGACACGTTTGCCTTCAAATGCAACAACCAAACCTCGTCTTTATCATATTATCATAAACTAATTACCCCGATTGTTTTCTTTCTTGTCTTGTGTCTCAAAGGGCTCCTTTAAGAACTTCATGTTGGTTCCCATAGCAGGAGCAACATCACAATGATAGTGGGGAGGGGGGCAGAAATAACAGCTTAAGAGCTCCCTGTCAAAAGGCCTCACAGTTCGTAGAGCGCGCCGCCCGGCCCGGCCGCCCTTCAGAGGGGGTGACTCTCCTCCCCGCCGCCGCGGCCTGTTTGTCTCATGCTTTAAGTGTCACACATAGCCATGGAAAGATCATTAACCCATTCTGACCTGAGATCAGATTCATATTAGGTTTCCACTGGACACACACTGGTCTGATGAACCCATTCTGACCTGAGATCAGATTCTACAAAAAATGTCTTCTATAGATGCAGACAGTTATCTGAAAAACCCTGCAACGTTAGTGGTTCTCAAAACAGTTTCATGTCAAGATGAACCCCCAACAATATATGTACTGTATTTGGCCGCCGACCCCCAGTCTGATAATATGTTGTTCCATGAGGGACCTCCCCCAGAAACAAAGATTTAGAGTTAAAAAAACGTTCACTCTGAAAGAATATTTATTCAAAGATTTGCGCGACATTTTCAAGATTTTTCAAAAATAGCAGACCTATACAAGCTCATGTATGAGCTTGTAGATCTGCTATCTGCTTTTCCACAGCTAAAGTATAGAACATAATGCTTTAAAAAACACCAAAAAAGGGGTTCCCGTCCAGAATGTGTTAAATCACTGTTTTACCACTTGGCTTAATCCCCCCGCAGACAAAAAGAAAAGATACACAAAAAGAGAAAAGTAAAGAGGGGTATAAAGAAAGAAAATGGCGAGGAGGGCAGATTAAGTGGAAACTTGATGGATGCAAGCTGACGGCTCCGTTTCCCCAAAAGCGTTGCTATGGCGAGTTAAGAATCTTGATTTCCACAAGAGTGTGTGTGTGTGTGTGTGTGTGTGTGTGTGTGTGTGTGTGTGTGTGTGTGTGTGTGTGTGTGTGTGTGTGTGTGTGTGTGTGTGTGTGTGTGTGTGTGTGTGTGTGTGTGTGTGTGTGTGTGTGTGTGTGTGTGTGTGTGTGTGTGTGTGTGTGTGCAGCGAGGGGAGTGCGTGGGGCTCTGGGGGTGATGATCGGACATATCCCCCGTTATTGTTTTTTTGTCTTTTTAACCCGTCGTCTTTGCGAGTTTCCAGCCGTTGCGGTCTTGTGTCCGCGCTGGTCTCCGCGTGCAGCATGGCCATCTGCTGGGATTACCCAGCAGGATGCACTGTGATACAGAGAGCATCCTATTCACCGCTCGCCCGCAAAGGTTTACATTAACCCATTCTGACCTGAGATCAGATTCTAAAAATGTCTTCTACATCCTGACAGTTTCCCATTCTGACCTGAGATCAGATTCTAAAAAATGTCTTCTACATCCTGAAAGTTTTCCATTCTGACCTGAGATCAGATTCTAAAAATGTCTTCTACATCCTGACAGTTTTCCATTCTGACCTGAGATCAGATTCTAAAAATGTCTTCTACATCCTGACAGTTTTCCATTCTGACCTGAGATCAGATTCTAAAAATGTCTTCTACATCCTGACAGTTTTCCATTCTGACCTGAGATCAGATTCTAAAAATGTCTTCTATGTCAGTTGCTCTTCGATTTTTCAAAAATAGCAGACCTACAAGCCGAGTGGCGCGCTATGAGCTTGTAGATCTGCTATTTTTCAATAGCTATAAAGCATAACGTAATGCTAACACCAAAAGGGGTTCCCGCGCAAAATGGGTTAAGGTTGAACTCGGGTGCTTTTACAATGGAAGATGAAGTAAAGTGCTGTCCCTCCTCCCCCTCCTTTCTTGTTTGAGACTGACACCGCTGTGTTGAAAAGGGCTGGTTGTTGTTTTACCGTGGCATGAAGAAAAAGGAAAAAAAGGATCTGAAAGCAAAGCAGCAGCAGTGCCTGCACCGTCTGTGGCTGATTACTATAATGCCCTGACAAGGAAAAGAATAGAAATCGAGAGAGAGAGAAAAAACAGACATTTTGGTACTATGTGCCAAGTGTTAATTGTTTCATCCGTTAATAGGCATCAGCGAGAGCCCAAAACGTCGTCTGTGTGTGTGTGTGTGTGTTACCATACAGGTGAAGTGATTCCTGCCTGGGAAAGTGTTTTCTCGTTGCAGAGATGATGGCGTCCCCTCCCTCTCTGCCTAACGGGATTAGTGGTGCCGGTGCTGCTACAACCCCCGAGGTCTGTCACGGTTCTGTCTACTTCCCGTCTCTCTTTATCTGGGCCTCTTAATGTGATTAGCCCATTCCCTGTGGTCCAAATGGTTCTGGACTCACTGGAGGAGGGGGTGTTTGGGAGGGGGATGGGGTGGTGTGGGGGGGGGGGGCTCTACGTGTTCCATGTTCCTTCGCTGGGCCTCAGCCTGCCGCCGGGCACCTTTTTTGGGACGGGCCGAGCCAGCCCGAGGCCCAAAGGTGCTTGAGGGGAAGGAACTATAGGGGCAGTGGTTTTCAACCCTTTTTCATATCAAGCTCCATTCATTATTCGGCCTTTGAGCCACAGACAGGCTGCTAACTAGATAAGGCCTTTGAGCCACAGACAGGCTGCTAACTAGATAAGGTAAGCGGTTGGCCGAACGGTTTGCGGAGCGGTCTTCATATCGGAAGGTCGCTAGTTCGTATCCCCGGACCGGCACGTTAAAATTATACCACCGCTGAAGTGCCCCTTGGACAAGGCATTGAACCTCTACCATGAAATGTTCTATGAGCAGGGCCTGGCTGTAAACAAGTTATTGAGCTTAGTCCAGTTACCCTGGGTAAACATAGTACCTTTCCTTTCCTTTTTAGGTTGAACTTGACCAAAGTCTTGTTTTCTTTTCCGTTCCATATTTGTCATTTAATTTACTGACCTCTGGATGGACTTGTGCGGTCGGTTGGTGGAGAGGCGTCTTGTCTTTCAGAGAAGACACAGCTCTGAATATTTATTGCTAGTTTACGTACGCAGCAGAGACGATAATAATTGCCTAAGCCCATCAGCATCTTGTCAAATATTGGTGTCGAGGGGGCTTCGCCTGTTTAACACAATGTCACGCTCAATTTTCAACTCATCTGTCACCCGTCTGCCATCAGGGGCCGGGCTGCATCTGTTCAGCCTCCGAGGAGAGGTATATAGGGCCCTGGTCGGGGCCCGGCTCTTTACGCCTCTGTTCTATGGACGGCCTCGAAGGCCTATTCATACTATCCAGTTTTAGGTGATAAGGTGACCACCGAAAACATGAGCATCACTGAGCCGCGGTGGTAAGTGACTCACCGCTCAACCAAACGCATCTCTCTTGTGTTCACCTACAGCGGCAGGCCTTTTATCTGTGTTCACCTACAGCGGCAGGCCTTTACGTGGGACGTAAAACATCATAAAAGCCTCTGAGATCAGCTGTCCATTGAGAAACACTAGTCATCCTCAAGCTCAGTGTTTTTGTTTTCCATTTTTGTCAAATAGGTTTTTATTGAGAACAGATTATTAAAAAAACATTATGATCATTTTTCTTTCATAGAAAACAAAAAAGAGGAATGAAAAAAAGAGAAAGAAAACCCTCTACCCTCCCACCCATGCTGCTCAGTGACAGTGAATACTATATAATAAAATAGTAAGATGATAGAAAGCTCATGGAAAACATCTGAAAAGAAAATGGCGTACAGTCAACCATATCAGTGGTTTCCTGTCTATTAATTGAATGCCACAGACGAAAAACAGTCAAAGTCCACACTATTGATCCATAATGTATAAATGATAGATAAGAGTTCAGGACAACGAGGCCTTTTCGTGGAGGGGTCAGAATGAAATTTGGACTTAGACTGTTTTTCGTCTGTGGTACTCAATTGTTTCTACTCAAGTAATGGACAAGGGGCAGCCAAACCTTATCAAACTGTCTCTCCATGTTTCTCAGGAAATACCTTATTCTCTCAAGATGAAGTGTACTAGTCATTTCATTTAGCCAATGCTTAAATGCAGGAGCCGCCTCCTCCTTTTTCCAGTGGGTCAAAATGAGTTTTTTTGCTGTATAATCGGACCATAATATGAGAAGAGTCGTTTCTGTGCTCTCGTCAACATAGGCATGGAGTCTGACAAACCCAGAATAATTAGTACAGGATCGGGTGGGGTCAATATGAATATTTAAAATATCAGAGAGTGTCTCAAATATCTTAATCCAATATCTTTGTATCCTGTGAAGAAGAAGCTCAGTGGTTTTAATTTCAACCTTTTTTCATATCAAGGTCCATATTATTCCTTTGGCAATTCCTCTCAGACACAAAACTTAGCATCCTGTAGTCTGAAAACCCACCTCTCCAGACTGTACCTTAGCCGCTAGCATCCTGTAGTCTGAAAACCCACCTCTCCAGACTGTACCTTAGCCGCTAGCATCCTGTAGTCTGAAAACCCACCTCTCCAGACTGTACCTTAGCCGCTAGCATCCTGTAGTCTGAAAACCCACCTCTCCAGACTGTACCTTAGCCGCTAGCATCCTGTAGTCTGAAAACCCACCTCTCCAGACTGTACCTTAGCCGCTAGCATCCTGTAGTCTGAAAACCCACCTCTCCAGACTGTACCTTAGCCGCTAGCATCCTGTAGTCTGAAAACCCACCTCTCCAGACTGTACCTTAGCCGCTAGCATCCTGTAGTCTGAAAACCCACCTCTCCAGACTGTACCTTAGCCGCTAGCATCCTGTAGTCTGAAAACCCACCTTAGCCCCTATCCTGTAGTCTGAAAACCCACCTCTCCAGACTGTACCTCGACCACCTTGCAGGCGTATACAAAGGCTCAACTTATATATAGACATAGCATTTTGTAGTATATTTACAGTTTCACCGTACAGATATTCTACTTATATTTCTACTGACATATCTTGACAGAATGTGCACAAATGTTCTCTTACTTACTGGGGCTCCCCCGGCACCAGATATTTGGGCTCCTTCTTAACATGAAAATGTTAGAGAACCACCACTCATAGTCAAACATTCTGCATCAAATTTGCTATGAGAATATCTATACTTTTTGTTTAACGTATGTTTCTGAAAGGTCATGGACCCAATGTGTGCCCCCGGTCCCCCCCACACACCCACAGCCCCTCCCCCTCCCCGGCTAGGGTCCCCCGTCCCCCCCGTCGTGCCAATACAACGCCCCACGCCCCCCGCTGAGACCAGGGAGCGACTCACGTGAGCGCACAGCGTTTGTCAGCCGACGGCGTGGAGAATTAGCAGTCTTAACCCATCCTGGGCGGCAACGCCTTTTGGTGTTAGCATCATGTTATGCTTTAGCTATTCAAAAATAGCAGACCTACAAGCTCATAGCGCGCCACCGAGTGGCGCGCTACGAGCTTGTAGATCTGCTATTTTTGAAAAATTCGAAGAACGACTGACATAGAAACATAGCTTTTTCAGAAAACTGTCATTTTCAAACTGACGTTTTTTTAGAATCTGATCTCAGGTCAGAATGGGTTAATTAAGATTTTATACAACTCTGCATGTGCTTGTTTATTATGCAAGGAGTGGGACGGACGGGCTATAGGGGAGGGGGGGGGGGGTCTTCTTAACCAGCTGTCCTTAAAACAAACCCCTGCGTTAACTCCAAGACCCCCGCGAGTATGATGGAATGTTCCGAGTTCTCACGACACGATCCGTCTGTCTGACTGTCTGTCTGGCGGCCAGCGAACAGATTGTACATGACCACTGTGAGACTCATTCACTGTGTGTGTGTGTGTGTGTGTGTGTGTGTGTGTGTGTGTGTGTGTGTGTGTGTGTGTGTGTGTGTGTGTGTGTGTGTGTGTGTGTGTGTGAGAGAGACTGTGTGTGTGTGTGTGTGTGACTGTGTGTGTGTCAGTGATTTCTGATTTCGAGGTTTTTGTTTCGATTTTGTTTTGTTTTTGTCTTTAGTTAATACTCGTGTGTATATATTAAAGGCTAATGGTGAAAAGGAGCTAAAGGAGAAAACAATTGCCGCATTGTGAAAGTGAAAGATATGCTTCATAGCGTATAGTGGAAGGGGTGGTGGGGGGGGCGGCGGGTCAGGCCCGTCTTGTGTGGAGAATCTTGGTCCGTTTCCAATATCCCGGTCCCGGGCCGCCACCATGTAATGGAAGCTGACACTTATTGTATTAGCATGGGCTTAATGAGTGTCTAAACGCCTGTGAGACCGTGCGCTCTGAGGGCTCTCATCGTGTGTGTGTGTGTGTGTGTGTGTGTGTGTGCGTGTGACTGTGTGTGCGTGTGACTGTGTGTGTGTGAGTGTGTGAGTGAGAGAGAGAAGAAAGCATAATGTATTGGCAACGGAAAATGCCCGGTTGTTTAACTCTGAGAGGGTGCAAGTGTGACCAAATGGACCCTGAAAAGGGTTCATTTGGTTACATTTGCACCCTCTCAGAGTTGCACGTTACAATTTAGGCATGAGCACTATAGCAGACGCTCTTCATCGGGAGCGACTTAACAGTAAGCCAAGGTAAACGCATAACGTCAAATGCATAGAGAGAGTGTAGTGCCTCAGTCATCTAGACCAGGGTGGGCAACTTTGACGATGGAGAGGGATATTTCCATACTCACTCCGGAGGGCCACTATAGTTTCATACTCACTCCAGAGGGCCACTATAGTTTCATACTCACTCCAGAGGGCCACTATAGTTCCACACTCACTCCAGAGGGCCACTATAGTTCCACACTCACTCCAGAGGGCCACTATAGTTCCACAATCACTCCAGAGGGCCACTATAGTTCCACACTCACTCCAGAGGGCCACTATAGTTCCGCACTCACTCCAGAGGGCCACTATAGTTCCACACTCACTCCAGAGGGCCACTATAGTTCCACACTCACTCCAGAGGGCCACTATAGTTCCACATTCACTCCAGAGGGCCACTATAGTTCCGCACTCACTCCAGAGGGCCACTATAGTTCCACACTCACTCCAGAGGGCCACTATAGTTCCACACTCACTCCAGAGGGCCACTATAGTTCCACACTCACTCCAGAGGGCCACTATAGTTCCACATTCACTCCAGAGGGCCACTATAGTTCCGCACTCACTCCAGAGGGCCACTATAGTTCCACACTCACTCCAGAGGGCCACTATAGTTCCACACTCACTCCAGAGGGCCACTATAGTTCCACATTCACTCCAGAGGGCCACTATAGTTCCACACTCACTCCAGAGGGCCACTATACTTCCATACTCACTCCAGAGGGCCACTATAGTTCCACACTCACTCCAGAGGGCCACTGTAGTTCCACACTCACTCCAGATGGCCATTATATATAGGCAGCGGACTGACCTCATGCTTCCTTCTATGCATGAGGAGTCCAAGCTGCTTCTTTTCACCTGACAGGGGGGGGGGGCGCGTTTCCCCGGCCGGACGTAGCGCGTGGAAGGAACACGTTATTCCAACCAGTTCCTTTCCCCTCCATCAGGCTCCCCGGCTGACCAGGGGGAGGTTGTGACAATGACATTTTAACCTTTGCATTAGATTACATACATAATAGATCGCTACAGAAACAGTGTAGTTTAGAAACCTGTGAGTGTGTGCGACTATGCTTGCGGAAAATAAACTAATTTTTGCATTCATGAAAAATGTGATACTAATTCAGGGGCTGACCAGACATTGATTAGCTTTCCATAAGAACCATCTATATACAACTCTACCTGTTGTCTGTATTATAAATATATCAACTGAATCTATGACCGAGAAACTGCTCCACTAGTAACAAGTAACTAGGTACATTTACTTAAGTAGCCTACTATATGTGCAATTTTGAAGTATTCGTACTTGAGTATTTCCAATTTACAGCACTTACTACTTACTACTTCTACTCCACTACATCTCGGATCAAAATATTGTACTTTTACTCCACTACAATTATTTGAAAACCTTAAGCTTATTTGTCAGTTTCATGTTTGCACTGGATCCAACTAGTAAAAGCTGTAGTGCTGCTGAACGGCCACAAGGTGGGTATCTAATAACTTGTTTGACGGGTGGAAGTGTTTCCTTGTCAGACTGGTCCCTTATGGTCCATCTAATTACACAGTGTACACATTGAACAGCAACACAGCAGAACGAGTGATATGTCTTATTTTATTTTCCAGAAGCGATTACTTTACATTCAGAAATAGTGTTTGTTCATGAGCTGGTCACAGAGCTCTCATTGACTCCAGTGTTCATGAGCTGGTCACAGAGCTCTCATTGACTCCAGTGTTCATGAGCTGGTCACAGAGCTCTCATTGACTCCAGTGTTCATGAGCTGGTCACAGAGCTCTCATTGACTCCAGTGTTCATGAGCTGGTCACTGAGCTCTCATTGACTCCAGTGTTCATGAGCTGGTCACAGAGCTCTCATTGACTCCAGTGTTCATGAGCTGGTCACAGAGCTCTCATTGACTCCAGTGTTCATGAGCTGGTCACCAGTCTCTCATGCATTGCACCGAACTTCCGGCTGTAGTTTGGCTGCCATGGTGCAACGAATCTACCGCCTGGAATTGCGTGATAGTGAAAATGACATCGGTGTATTTATACCTTCTTTGTCGTATAGCCTACCTTGGATAGGACGTAGCGTCGTAGCGTGTGGAAGGAACACGTTATTCCCAGGGGGAAGCAGTATAGAGATCAGGATTACTGCATGTTTTCTGAGATGGTGCCTAACCTTACAGGGACACGGGAGAACATGCAAACTCCACACAGAAAGGAAGAATGAGGTCAGTCCGCTGCTCTCCCCAGGTTGGCAGAGGGAGTGTATAGCGCCCAGGATTACATTATTAGACAATTGACACTGGGTGGGGGAAAAAGCGTTACAAAAACTGTGGGATAAAAAATAAAAGTAAAATGGAAATATATACTGATATGGTCAATTCAAAGATAATTCATACTTTTTTAGTAGTTTTGAACAATATGTTGCAATAATAACAATGTGTAAATCCTCCTGCAGGACTCGTCTAACGACGGCACACCACTTATCTAAATCATGTCTAATAATAATAATGTGACAAACCGTAGCATAACATAAATACAGGATCGCTGCCACTTTTGCGTTGCAGGGCCACGTCTCACAGGGAGATCAGTGAGTGACTATAGAAGCAGTCCGTTCTGAATTGGACGGAAAATTGCTTTATCGTTTCATTTCCTTATACTGAACCAAATTAGCATTATGTTTTACGTCGGCTCTCTGACAGAGTGACCTGTGCAGTTTATCTTGTATACCGTACAGTATTATTACAGTAGCAGTACTGTACACTGCTGCTCACTTAGCGCCCATTCTGCGGCGGTTTGGGGCCTCACTACTACTACTTTGTTCCAAATTGCTTCGCTGATATAGCCGGTGAGAGAAAAGTGTTTATTTGTCACTTCTTGACCCACATTAAAGCAGCCTCCTGTCTCCTGTATAGTATACAGTATACGCTCCTCTAACCTGTAATAATAATGGGTATAATAGTGTACATTGTAGCGTTTTTCTTTATCCCCCATGCTTTCAGTATAATATCACTATATGGACCAAAAGAGAATACTCTGAACGCCAGAGTAAAACAACTGTGTTCCTTAAACGTAGCAGCGGCTGCTTATCTTCCTTGATTCTTTGCAACACAACATTCTAACCACTAGCATGACTTCCCCTTTCTTTGACAGTATAAGAGTGATTCAAAACATCAAGGTTGAAGGAGAGTTTGGGGGCACGGTGGCACAGTTGGTAGTGCTGTCGCCTCACAGCTAGAAGGTCCTGGGTTCGATTCCCGCTCGGGACGCTGTGGGTGCTGGCGGCGTGTTTCCTCCTCCGCGTCATCAGTGCCCATACCCGAAGGCAGGGACTTTCTGTGTGGAGTTTGCATGTTCTCCCCGTGTCCCCTATAGGGTAGGTACCCTCACAAAAAACGTGCAGTAATCCTGGTCACTAAACTGCCTCGCCCTGGCCAGCTGGGGCGCCTGATGGAGGGGAAAGGAACTGGTCGGAATAACGTGTTCCTTCCACGCGCTACGTCCAACCAGGGAAACTCCCCCCTGTCAGGTGTAAAGGAGCAACTTGGACACTCAGGACACTCAAGTGTCCAAGCTAATGTGAAACGTTTTTCCACCAATTTTTCAATAAGAAAATTCTAATATTTAGTTTTAGATTAGATTACAAATTAATAATATAATAATTATAATCATTCCCAACATTCTCTTTATTTTTTACTTTCAAAGAATATAATGGAAAATAGCCTAAATCTACCAGCTCAAAGCCTGGCTTGTATAGGTTGTCTGCAGCTGTAAACAATTAACCCATTCTGGCCGGGAACCCGTTTTGGTGTCAGCATCATGTTATGCTTTAGCTATTGAAAAATAGCAGATCTACAAGCTCATAGCGCGCCACCGAGTGGCGCGCTACGAGCTTGTAGGTCTGCTATTTTTTTAAATCGAAGACATTTTTAGGATCTGATCTCAGGTCAGAATGGGTTAATAATGAAACTGTCAGGATGTAATAGACATTTTTAGAATCTGATCTCAGGTCAGAATGGGTTAATCCAAATGAGCAGCTGCACCTCCATCCATCCAGACCAATGCAGGCAGCAGCACGTCGCACGCCCCAGTCTGCCCTGTGAACGAGACCCAGAGATCTGTCACATCTCTCTAATGATTTACCAATGGCCTGTCTGTCTGTCTGTGTGTCTGTCGACGAGGTGGCGATCCCACTGGCTTATTTAGAAACGCCCCATTCAGATTAGGTTTTTCTTTTTATTGTGGGGGGGAACAAATTGTCATCAGTGGATGGTTTTGAAACAAGTAACGTAAGGCCTTTTAACCCATTCTGACCTGAGATCAGATTCTAAAAATGTCTGTTTGAAAGTGACAGTTTTCTGAAAAAGCTATGTTTACTATGTCAGTCGTTCTTCGATTTTTCAAAAATAGCAGACCTACAAGCTCGTAGCGCGCCACTCGGTGGTGCGCTATGAGCTTGTAGATCTGCTATTTTTAAATAGCTAAAGCATAACGTAATGCTAACACCAAAAGGGGTTCCCGCACAAAATGGGTTAAATCAGCGGGGCTGTCAAGCGCGTGCACACGGCCCACTGGAGATGAAATGACTTCAAGGAACTGGATCTTGAAAGCAGGCGGAGGGGATTTCTTCCCTTTTAAAATAGACCGTGCAGGCGAACCGCGTTGCCAGATTTTGCGTGAGAAACGAGCAAAACCTGGGGGTCTATGAAAAGAAGCGACTATATAATAGACCACACGAGCACTTTAACCCATTCTGACCTGAGATCAGATTCATACGAGGTTTCCACTGGACACACACTGGTCTGATGAACCCATTCCGACCTGAGATCAGATTCTAAAAATGTCAAGTCGTTCTTCGATTTTTCAAAAATAGCAGACCTACAAGCTCGTAGCGCGCCACTCGGTGGCGCGCTATGAGCTTGTAGATCTGCTATTTTTCAATAGCTAAAGCATAACATGATGCCAACACCAAAATGGGTTCCCGTTCAGAATGGGTTAATCCTATGTACGTCACGGTATTTGAAAATAGCAGATCTATACAAGCTCACAACGTGCATGGTCGCATCTTGAAATAAAATGTGGAATATTTTGGAAGAGTTTTGAAAGATTCTAACAAGAAATTCCTGGTCACAAACCATTTTCAGGTGGGAGTTATTATGGACTGGACTAATTCCAGATTTCAATACTTTATACTTCTACTCCACTAGGCCTACATCTCACAGAGAAATATCATACTTTTGACTCCACTACAATTATTTGAAACTTTAGTTACTTATATTATAGATTTTGATCATGATTACAAACCCACTTCAGACCTATACTGTGTATATATATAATTATATAATTTGGCTATTCAAAAATAGCCGATCTACAAGCTCACGTCAGCTTGTAGATCTTCTATTTTCAAAGGATTATTATATATACATTATATATTTCTTCTTCTTATACTTTTACTCAAGTGAATGTTAAATTCTGTACTTTTTTTTGGAGTGGTGCAACGTCCGTGTCCGCCTATGTGTTAATGAGCACGAGTATGACGATTAGAACCAGTAGGGGGCGCTGTTGTGTCAGAAACAGGGAGAGAGAGAGAGTGCTGCACTGTTGCCTGCTAATGACAGAGAGAGAGAGAGAGAGAGAGAGAGGAAAAGAGGGGTGGGGGGGAGTTGCACCACTCAGTTCACACGGGTGTGATTTATTTATTTTTAAACTTGCAACCGCACTTCCACATTGCAATTTTGATACTTTTACTTAAGCAAAAAGAGTATATATATATATAGGTACCTTTTCCACCATATACTGGCACTGGCGCTTATAACCGGCGCACATGGCAACCCGTGTCGCGGGAGCCACGCGGCCGCACAGGTCAACCCCGGAGCGCTCACGCGGACGTAACGCAGGTTGACACAGTTTGACCCCCGCCAAACACCCCGGCTTTGTCTGTGTGTCCCCCCCTCCTCAGAATGCCATTTGATATTAGCCCCTGTGCAGATTCCATTCATTTTGATAGTCTTTTTATACGATTCACAACATTTGATTCTCCATTATACCTTTTAGAGCTCCCCCCCCCCCCCCTCTTTTCGCTGTGGCTTTGTTGGTTGTTTGGGGAGGGGGGGGGGAGGCGGTGGTGGTGGGGGGTGGCGATAGAATGGTTTCTCTTGGTTGTGTTGTGGAGCCTTCAAAGAAAATGTCCCTGTGAAGGACTTGAATGGGAGAGGACGTTTTTTGTTAGTTTAACTCAGATGTTTCCCCAGAAGAAAAATGCTTGGAACATTCACCAACTGTATCTTCATTCATAATCCCCCCCCAGTTCACGACGAAAAAATTAAAATTGCAATCTCCACACTTGTCCGTCGAAGTTCAGTCATATACCGGTATGTGCCCCTTTTGTGAGGTAGGAATTCCGTGAGGTGGGTTATTTTCTCCTCTCCATGTGTGTGTATAGGGCATTGACCGTAAGCAGGCCTTCTTAGGTCCTTAGAAAACAGTAATTCCAAAGATTTCACAGTCAGATGAACAGCAAAAGATTGATATGTTTAACGCTGCCCCGCTACAAAAGAGGGCCTAATCTGTTGCTTTCTTCAATGGCTTGAACCTTTTCGGGGTGTCCGTTTTTGGTGCAGCCAGTCTCGGAGCTCTCTCTCAGCCACCTGCCCTCCATAAAGGTGCAGCCAGTCTCTGAGCTATCTCTGTCACCTGCCCTCCATAAAGGTGCAGCCAGTTTCTGAGCTATCTCTGTCACCTGCCCTCCATAAAGGTGCAGCCAGTTTCTGAGCTCTCTCTCAGTCACCTGCCCTCCTCCATGGAGGTGCAGCCTGCAGTCTCTGAGGTCCCTCTCAGTCACCTGCCCTCCTCCATGGAGGTGCAGCATGCAGTCTCTGAGCTCTCTCTCAGTCACCTGCCCTCCTCCATGGCACAGGTGTACGGAGAACAGCCCCTCCGTCTAACGTCTTTGTTAAACACTTTGTATGTAAAGCAACAGGTCAGAGGGTCAGCGGGGGGGGACGGACGGACGTGGTTGCTATACTAATGTGTGGTTTGAGGATCTGCAGTGAACTATACTGCACACACACCGATGTGTCCCTGAAGAGAAAACTGTGACTTGCATTTTGCAATTTTTGGGGGATTTCATGGTTTACTTACTTAGACCTGTGCCCGTCGGGCCTACTTGGTATTTGGGAATGATGCAAGTTGGGATCGACTGGGATCGACTTTACAGATGCCTTCTAAGTCAGTAGAATCCCCAAATTATATGTATTTAGCCACGGACCACCCCCCCCCCCCCATCTTTTGTCAGGGACCCCGAGAAAAGATGATTTGTGTCAAACATAACACATAATATGCTTTCCTTTCCTTTCCAAAATACCTTCTTAGAAATAAGAGTGCGGGATACAGGCCCCAAATTGGCCCTGATAACCAGTTATTCAACACAGAGCACACTAGCCAACAACAGAATAAAAAGGAATTTTGAGAACCGAACGGACGATCTTCTAAAAGATTATAAAATTATATCGGCCTACAGAAAAAATAAAAACCTTAAAGATTATCTAGTACACAGCAAGCTAAAAGAAATCAACACACCAGCACGCCAGGGACCAGAATACTTCAAACCCAAACAATTAGTAAAAAATAGAACCACAAAACGCGTCTTAGAGATTAAACAACAAATAACAGCCAGAACCAGCAACTGCATTTATTTAATCACATGTGAAAAATGTGGTTTACAATATGTCGGAGAGACAGGTAAAACAATAGGTACTAGGCTGGGACGACACAGATACAATATTAACAATGCCAAAAAGACAACCACAAGATTGGTGCAACATTTCATGGCGCACGGCATTGAAGCTCTAAAATGCGCTGGACTTCAACACAACCCCAACTGGACAGTAGGACAAAGACGTTTTAATGAAAAACAGTGGATTAAGAACCTCAACACGGATTTTCCTGGAGGCTTAAACATGCCTAAAATCAGATCTTGAACACTACAAAACTTAAACTCAGGATTAAACTGGAGAAATCTAAAAGTGATGGCGAATGCATTTATTCCTTGCATTGTGCCTACACATGTTGCGACCTGCGGTCGCAACATGTATAGGCACAGTGCACTGAAGTCTTTTAATTCCCCCCATCTTTTGTCAGGGACCCCGAGAAAAGATGATTTGTGTCAAACATAACACATAATATGCTTTCCTGGTTTTAATAGGTTAAATTAAAAGGCCTAATTTGGCAGCTGCTGCACCTCGCCCTCGTTTTGAATCATCGTTATCCAATAATCATGAGCCATGACTAATAACCATGGCTGCAATTAATATTAAACAACATATTTGAGATGATAGTAAATCGGAAACTTTAGCCATAATTGTGCATGCAGCCCTAATCACCAGCCACAAGATAACATGATGTAGTCTATTCTATAGTGAGACAGTCTAATTGGCTTGTGATAATATCACAAATAATTAAAATAGGTTGGGGTTTTTTTTGTATCATTGAGATGCATTGTAATTATTTTAGTGTAGATTTTCATCTTACACAATTTACGTCATATGTGGACGAGCAAATCGGTATTATTGTCCTACATTGTCCTATTATTGTCCTAGGGTTAGAATTTACATCATACTGTATGTGTCTGATGTACGAAGATAAGAGCGCCTCACTTCACACAGGAGTGTGTTTTTTTTTAAATTTATATATATTTTTGCGGCTTACGCCTTTTATTGGTTTTTTGAAGGGACAGACAGTAGGCTGACAGGAAACGGGAGAGAGATGGGGTGGGGGAAGACATGCAGTAAAGGCCGTGTCGGGCTCGGGAGTCGAACCCGCGGCACACTGCGACTGGATTACCAGTCGGGTGCCCAGACGGTTACGCCACCGCCTGGGCATAAAGACTTATTCTAATGTGATAGCCAATCCACACTCTGGCTGAATCAGAATGGATGTCGTGCAGTTTCATCCTCTGCATCAATTGAATCATTTCTGTTAGAATGTTTGAACATAAAAGGTTTAAAAGGCTTTGGCCCCGACATGGAGGTCCCACCATTAAAACGCCACAAACTCAGTGCCCCCCCCCCCCCCCCCCCCGGTGGCGCGGCAGTGGTTAACGGTGGCATAGGGGCACAATCGGCGTATATTTGGAAACGCATTTAGATTCTTTTTAACCCATTCTGACCTGAGATCAGATTCATAGGAGGTTTCCACTGGACACACACTGGTCTGATGAACCCATTCTGACCCGAGATCAGATTCTAAAAATGTCAGCCGTTCTTCGATTTTTCAAAAATAGCAGACCTACAAGCTCGTAGCGCGCCACTCGGTGGCGCGCTATGAGCTTGTAGATCTGCTATTTTTCAATAGCTAAAGCATAACATGATGCCAACACCAAAATGGGTTCCCGTTCAGAATGGGTTAAAGGATCCAAACACAAAAACAAGCCCTATCTTTGGAGGGAGTAGCAGGTGGATGATTGTGCACGGTTGAGCGATTAAACCAAATAAAATGAAAAGGCCAAGCATTCAGGACAGGAAGGACGAAACCTTCCTTATTTCCCAATTAGCGCCGGGACGTTTTTGTTTTTTTTTTCTCCCCCGCGTTGCTCGCATTCCATCCATGTGCCGCGGAATAGTGACACGCCAACAAAGACTGTGAGAGAAGAGATGAGTTGGCCCTAAAGAAAAGACAAACTATTCAGTTTCCTTTTCAGAAGACGCTGTTCTATTCTGCAACAATGTAGCTTTTTCATGTTTATTTTAGTCCTACTGCTTTGCGTGCGTGTGTGTGTGTGTGTGTGTGTGTGTGTGTGTGTGTGTGTGTGTGTGTGTGTGTATGTGTGCGTGCGCGTACATTTGCACATAACATGTAAATACTATAATACGTCTATCCCAAGATATTCCCACTTACCTCACTATTATATTATCTGACTGATTTAGAATGTTCTATGACAACATAAAAACAAATAGCCTACTGCAAACTATGGCATATAAACTGATTTGAATTAAAACGGCAACTGTAGGAGTTGTTGCAGAGGATGGTCTTTCTTTTTTTTTTATATATATTTCTTTATCCCACGATTTTGTAACCCATTTTTCACCACTGTGTCAATCATCTATTCTAATGTGATCCTGGGCTCTACACACCCTCCACCAACCTAGTCCCCATATATGGGGGACAAGGGGAGAGCAACCTAGTCCCCATATATGGGGGACAAGGGGAGACCAACCTAGTCCCCATATATGGGGGACAAGGGGAGAGCAACGGACTTGAACTCATGCTTCCTTCATGCCTGAGTGTCCAAGTTGCTCCTTTACACCTGACAGGGGGGGAGTTTCCCTGGTTGGACGTAGCGCGTGGAAGGAACACGTTAGTTGAGGATGGTGTTTCAGTCTTTAGGACTTGGAGTGGTCAAGACCAGTTCGTGGTCACAGATCTCAGCCAGACATGATTTGATTGATTTCCATGGCCAGAAGTCGACGGGGGGGGGGGGGGGTGGGCCAAGTTTTATTGATTGATTGATTGATTGATTGACTCAATACTTTATTGGACAGAAATGTAAAACGTCGTACTGTACCAAATTGGTCTAAAAGGATGGCACCAAAAAAGTCCTCGCGGTCTTAATTGTTTCCATTCGGGTCCTATACAGTATATTCAATTCATAAACATGACAGGAAGAATAACGGCAACATTCAATATCGTCACATAATATACAGTAAGACACTATATACTGTATGTACAGAGTGGAAGTAAAAAGCAAAGGGGTGTAAAAGGGTGGGGGTTTTATTAACCCATTTAGGCCTGACCTCAACATTTAGAAAATAATCTTCTAAATCCTAAATAAATATTTTCACGAGTTTTCCTCAACACCCCTCCCCTAGCCCCTCCCCTAGCCCCTCCCCCTCCTATATACAGGTTTAATGTTTGTCTTTAGTTCAATGTTTGTTTTGTAAACACCACATTGACAATGAAGGGAACATGTACGTCATAATGTGCCTCATTACGTCATATCGTCTCTTTATTGTTAATGGCGTTTAATGTTTGTGTTTGTGCACCGCTTGTTTTACATCACAATTACGTCACCATATTAACATGAGTTAGACTTTAATATATTTGCACCCCTCACTTCACACGGGTGTGATTTTTTTTTTACTATCCTCATCTACCGTGCTCAACCAATCAAATCATCACTATGGGGTACACACAAAGCTGTGCATAGGAGGGCCTAGCACCTCAAAAACAACACAACTTACAGGCTTTGGAAAAAAAAAAAAATCACACCCGTGTGAACTGAGTGGTGCAACTCCCCCCCCCCCCCCCCCCCCCCCACCACCTCTCTCTCTCTCATGGCATGGCTGCCAGTTCCCACCTGATGTTGTGTGGGAGTTCAGACTGATCCAGACCGTACTGAATAACTGCCAGCTTGCATAATGTCTTGAGGCTAGGACTGAAGTCTAAGACATACAGGTCACCTGGTCTGTTGTCTGCTCCAAAGAGGATGATACGATCTCCCACCATGCAACAGCACATCTTAGTCATCCCATGTGGGTGTTTCCCCTTGGGCTCAACCTTCTTCCAGGAGAAGGTCTCTGGACTGAATTTAACCAGACCATTCAAGGTCTGGTTAAATCTCTGGTTCGTGCCATGGCCACCAATTATGTACAGCTGTCCATTGTAGGTAAAGGCTGGATGATCAAAACATCCTATTGGAACAAGCTGTGGAGAAGGTGTGTCCAGCCAGTGGTTGATATCTGTGTCAAACACTCTGATGGTGTTGCGGTACCGACCTGTCCAGCGCGAGCCCCCCAAATATAGAGTTTCTCTGGTGTTAATTAAAGACCAGACCATTGTGGAAGTGTCCAACTTGTAGATGCCATTAGTACGTCCAGTCTGGTTGTATCCTCCATGGATGAACATGACCTTCCCCAAAACACAGGCTAAGTGGTACCTACTCCCCTCTGGGACAGTCCCAGAAACCTGTGGTTTGAACCATATGTGGGCGTCGACATCAAAGGCATGAAGCACATTCTTACAGTAGTTGCTTGTGTAGCAATTAAACCCTCCCCAGAGGTAGACGGTATATTCTATCAGCACAGCTGTGTGGCCCCGTCGCCTGGAGGGAACCTCAAGGTGACGTTCTCCCGTTCCAGGGGTCACTGGGGTCAACTTCCTCCAGCATAAAGACACTGTATTTAAGACGTGTACTTCAATGTGATTTCTTTCCCTCTGGTCCACGTCTCCTCCAAAGCAGTAGATCTCGTGTCCGACCACCACAGCAGCCTGGTCCTTCCTAGGTTCTCCTTCCAGATGTATCGTCCAGTGTACCATTTCACACAGCAGCTCCACCGTCAATGAGTGTTGACAACTAGTTTACAGATGAACTTGTTAGTATGAAGGCAGCTCGGTTTTCCTTGTTGCAAGTCACTAACTGATGTCTATAGTGTATCGGACAAGTCTTTTTAAAGAACATTTGTACGGCTGTGATGTCATTGCGTAATTACGTCATATTGTAACGCAATCTGATTGGCCATTTGACCAAGACAAACTATGTCAGTACTATGATGTCAATCGTCCATATCTGGGCGTGTTTTCCACTGGACCGTTCTCACATTGCCGGACGAGGAGAAACTTCCAGGTCCATTATATATTTTTGAGGGGTGCTAGCCCCTCCCCTAGCCCCTCCTATATACAGGTTTAATGTTTGTCTTTAGTTCAATGTTTGTTTTGTAAACGCCATTGACAATGAAGGGAAAATTTCATGAGGGCGTGTCCTCTCCTCTGCGTCACAGTGCCCATACCAGAGGGAGTGTCCTCTGTGTCACAGTGTCCATACCAGAGGGAGTGTCCTCTCCTCTGCGTCACAGTGCCCATACCAGAGGGAGTGTCCTCTCCTCTGCGTCACAGTGCCCATACCAGAGGGAGTGTCCTCTCCTCTGCGTCACAGTGCCCATACCAGAGGGAGTGTCCTCTGTGTCACAGTGTCCATACCAGAGGGAGTGTCCTCTCCTCTGCGTCACAGTGTCCATACCAGAGGGAGTGTCCTCTCCTCTGCGTCACAGTGCCCATACCAGAGGGAGTGTCCTCTCCTCTGCGACACAGTGTCCATACCGGAGGGAGTGTCCTCTCCTCTGCGTCACAGTGCCCATACCAGAGGGAGTGTCCTCTCCTCTGCGTCACAGTGCCCATACCAGAGGGAGTGTCCTCTCCTCTGCGTCACAGTGTCCATACCGGAGGGAGTGTCCTCTCCTCTGCGTCACAGTGCCCATACCAGAGGGAGTGTCCTCTCCTCTGCGTCACAGTGTCCATACCAGAGGGAGTGTCCTCTCCTCTGCGTCACAGTGTCCATACCGGAGGGAGTGTCCTCTCCTCTGCGTCACAGTGCCCATACCAGAGGGAGTGTCCTCTCCTCTGCGTCACAGTGTCCATACCAGAGGGAGTGTCCTCTCCTCTGCGTCACAGTGCCCATACCAGAGGGAGTGTCCTCTGCGTCACAGTGCCCATACCAGAGGGAGTGTCCTCTCCTCTGCGTCACAGTGCCCATACCAGAGGGAGTGTCCTCTCCTCTGCGTCACAGTGCCCATACCAGAGGGAGTGTCCTCTCCTCTGCGTCACAGTGCCCATACCAGAGGGAGTGTCCTCTCCTCTGTGTCACAGTGCCCATACCAGAGGGAGTGTCCTCTCCTCTGCGTCACAGTGTCCATACCAGAGGGAGTGTCCTCTCCTCTGCGTCACAGTGTCCATACCAGAGGGAGTGTCCTCTCCTCTGCGTCACAGTGTCCATACCAGAGGGAGTGTCCTCTCCTCTGCGTCACAGTGCCCATACCAGAGGGAGTGTCCTCTCCTCTGCGTCACAGTGTCCATACCAGAGGGAGTGTCCTCTCCTCTGCGTCACAGTGTCCATACCGGAGGGAGTGTCCTCTCCTCTGCGTCACAGTGCCCATACCAGAGGGAGTGTCCTCTGCGTCACAGTGTCCATACCAGAGGGAGTGTCCCCTCCTCTGCGTCACAGTGTCCATACCAGAGGGAGTGTCCCCTCCTCTGCGTCACAGTGTCCATACCGGAGGGAGTGTCCTCTCCTCTGCGTCACAGTGTCCATACCAGAGGGAGTGTCCCCTCCTCTGCGTCACAGTGTCCATACCCGAGGGAGTGTCCTCTCCTCTGCGTCACAGTGCCCATACCAGAGGGAGTGTCCTCTCCTCTGCGTCACAGTGTCCATACCAGAGGGAGTGTCCTCTCCTCTGCGTCACAGTGCCCATACCAGAGGGAGTGTCCTCTCCTCTGCGTCACAGTGCCCATACCAGAGGGAGTGTCCTCTCCTCTGCGTCACAGTGTCCATACCGGAGGGAGTGTCCTCTCCTCTGCGTCACAGTGTCCATACCAGAGGGAGTGTCCCCTCCTCTGCGTCACAGTGTCCATACCAGAGGGAGTGTCCTCTCCTCTGCGTCACAGTGCCCATACCAGAGGGAGTGTCCTCTCCTCTGCGTCACAGTGCCCATACCAGAGGGAGTGTCCTCTCCTCTGCGTCACAGTGCCCATACCAGAGGGAGTGTCCTCTCCTCTGCGTCACAGTGTCCATACCGGAGGGAGTGTCCTCTCCTCTGCGTCACAGTGTCCATACCAGAGGGAGTGTCCTCTCCTCTGCGTCACAGTGCCCATACCGGAGGGAGTGTCCTCTCCTCTGCGTCACAGTGTCCATACCAGAGGGAGTGTCCTCTCCTCTGCGTCACAGTGCCCATACCAGAGGGAGTGTCCTCTCCTCTGCGTCACAGTGCCCATACCAGAGGGAGTGTCCTCTCCTCTGCGTCACAGTGCCCATACCAGAGGGAGTGTCCTCTCCTCTGCGTCACAGTGCCCATACCAGAGGGAGTGTCCTCTCCTCTGCGTCACAGTGTCCATACCAGAGGGAGTGTCCTCTCCTCTGCGTCACAGTGCCCATACCAGAGGGAGTGTCCTCTCCTCTGCGTCACAGTGCCCTTACCAGAGGGAGTGTCCTTTGCGTCACAGTGTCCATACCAGAGGGAGTGTCCTCTCCTCTGCGTCACAGTGTCCATTCCCGAGGCGGGGTTGGCATGTTCTCCCCGTGTCCCCTATAGGGAAGGTAAAAACATGCAGTAATCCTGGTCTCTAAACGGCCTCCCCCGGCAAACCATACCATACCATACCATACCATACCATCTTTATTTCTATAGCACATTTAAATAACAACAAGTTGTACCAAAGTGCTTTACAATAAAATAATAAAAATCACAACTTCATTTAAAAACAAACAACATACAGTACACAGTGTCACTTTCAACATCAAAGGCTCATACTATGCTTGGAAAAGCCAAAGAATAAAAATATGTCTTGATATATATATATGTCAAATGTCAAACGGCATCACTTCCCCTTTGCTAGGCTGTGTATGAAGACGTGAGTTTGGTTTCTCACTGGGTAAATATCAAGCACAATGTCTAGACAGCAGCTAGAAGGTTGATGCCCTGCATAACATGATGGTCGATGTCTGTGTGCAAAATGCAGATGAACTGTGCAAGTGAGGGGGAGCGGCGGGGGCTTACAGAGAAACACACGCAGACATGTACAGACAGTTATTTCTTCATTTGTTCCTTTATTTATATCTTTTCATCAGAAAAACAAACTACTGTGGTTACAAGTCGAGCATGCTTGTGACAGGAGATCACAGCCACTGTACTACTCTCGATGGTCTCCATTGACACACTGTGCATGTGCTGCTCAGCTCAATTCTGAAGCAAAGAGCTTTTGCACAGAAATAGTTAGCAAACGGCATCAGCAAAAAGTGTGTTTTGAAGAACCAGTACTTAGTCTCTCTTAAGCCAAAACCACACCATGTTGCAACTCATTGCTACAAAACCGTTCAATACGTTTCTAATTCCATGGGCCTATTTGACAGCATTCGCTTGAAAGAATTTCACTGCACAAAATGGTCCAGTCTTTAAGTTTTTATTTCAGTTACATCTAACTCCAGATACTTTAGATTACTTAAGTACAAGTAATGTGAGCTGCTTTAAATGCACACAATGACAACGTGTTACGTATAGTGCCTTACAGTATGTGACAGGAACAGTGACTGGGCAGTGTGTGTGTGCGTGCGTGCGAGCGTGCGTGCGTGCGTGCGTGTGTGCGTGTGTGTGTGTGTGTGTGTGTGTGTGTGTGTGTGCGCGCGTGACAATGTTCACAGTTTTAAAGCTACGATCCATTCCATACGTTTTCTATCCGTTGTCTCCTGCTCCAGATGGAGACACTCTTTGTAACTATGAATGTACGGATATAATTAAACTTTGCTCTTTCATAACTTTGCTTAACTATTGACTCAACCCTCCGTAAAGGAGTGTAACAGACAGGTATGGTAATTTGTGATTTCAACACACACCGTTATATTACTCAAACACACACTTCCTCCAAGTTGCAATAAGGCTCGCAAACAATCACTTATTTTCGGCCATTTTATTACTATTATCTCATAACACACTCATACACGTACATTAAACACACTTCTACTAAGCTTGTGTACAGTAAAAAAAGCCTTATTTGCCTTGTCTGGCCCGTGTTTAGATATAGTTCAATAGCTTCCACAACTGATTGCCCTTAATCTTTATAGCACAAGATATTCAGAGATCGCGGCATTAGGTAATAAACTGCATTTCCCTTAGTATAGTATAACACATTTTACCCCCCAATTGACTGTATTAATATCTACATCCCTGAGATACTGTAATTGGTTGATAAGAGGATTTCTGTTCTTATATAACACAGAGTATTTACTGTATAGGCAGTGAACTTCCTTAATAGCACCAACATCTATACATATACAACACAAACATGAAGTTACAAATATAAGCTGGGTCGGCACTTTGACAAACTAAAGCAGTTCAGAAGTGGGTTGCACACATCCGGCTTGACACATACAGTACACTAACAGCTCAAATTAACCCATTCTGACCTGAGATCAGATTCTAACGCACGGAAGTATGGTGGTTCTTTAATGCATTTTGACCTGAGATCAGATTCTAAAAATGTCTTAAATCCTGACAGTTTAATAAAATAGCCCAAAATGGATGAATGAAAGTCTGCTCAGCAAGGTTATAATATTTTGGGGTTTTTTTTCATTATAGTTTAGTTTTAGTTAGTTTTGAATATTTTTTTTCTAATTCAGTTAGTTTTAGTTCGTTTTCAGAGCGGGTTCGCTAGTTTTTATTTAGTTTTTATTTTGGTGAAAATGCTTAGTTTTAGTTTAGTTATAGTTTAGTTTTTTTTCCTTTTTCGTACGGTTTATTTGTGGGTTAGGATTAGCGTGGCTACATGCTGCCGTACGGTGCTGAAAACTACCGTAAAACTTGTTGGAGAAATGAGGAAATTAATCTAATGAATTTAAAAGGATTATATTATAAATATCCGAAAAGCATATAAATATTGATAAAAAAAGGGTATTTTGTCTATAATTTCAGTTAGTTTTGAGGACACACAATATACAGTTTCAGTTTAGTTATCGTTTTTTTAATTATTTTTTTTAGTTTTTATTAGTTTCAGTTAACTAAAATGTTTTTTTAATTCTAGTTTTAGTTTTTTAGTTAGTTTTAGTTAACTATTATAACCTTGCTGCAGCATTGATCCTCCTATGTGTGTTTTTACTAGGGGTTGTCCTGATCACATTGCTTGTGCTCCCGATCCCATTCCCATCATTCCATTCGGAGTCTCTCCCAATCCGATATTTATATTTTAAGCCATCACAATAGTACCAATATCCAAAATCACAGACAATATCCAGTCTAACACGCGTGTCCAGATATCACGTTGTTTTGCTCCTGATCCGATTCCGATAGTTTGAAAATGACTCGATCGGCCACATGCAGATTTCCGATCACGTGATCGGATTCGGGACAACCCTACCGTAGTTTTGACTTTGAAACACAGAAACGTGGTACAGGATTCAAACGTTGTATCACCGTGGCTGTACCACAAGTAAAAAGACCTTTAGTGAGGAATGCTGCTGTGCAGACAAACTAAAGAAAACACACAAACTAGCACATTCAAACACTCCCTTCATGTACTGTACAGTAGCTGTAGAATGATGGTTTCAGTAGATAACCATCTCACAGATCCACTTGTTAAGGACACTACATGCTCTGTCGTTCCATCCTCCAGATTTAGCTCCCCAATTTACAATCTCAACACAGTCTTCTTCTCCTTTGTTGTTAGGCTGACCAGCGTTCCAGAACCTGGAGAAAAATGGGAACATTTAAATGGTAAATGGTGCATTTAAATAGCTTTACATAGATGGTGCATTACATTCAGCCACACGCACGCACTCATTATATTGTGCATTATATTCACCCATTCACTCACACACACACATTCATACACTGATGGCACTTTTCACTGGGCTCTCTATCCTTTCCCTTTCCTACATCTCTTCTGTTAAGCTCAAAAAAAGTGACACTATAGGGTTCATGTGGTTAATACGAGAAAATTGTAGCAAGGAGGAAATACGGGAAATGTTTGTTGAAATGAATAAGAGAAGAATGAAGGTAAGATAAGTCTTACGTTGGTTTGGTGAGTGGTGTTCCATCCACCCACTTGAATCTTCCTTCTTCCTCTCGGTCGGTCAAACCCAGCCACACTCTCTGGTTTAAACCTTTAACAATGTCCTGAACACAAAATCAGCCCGTTACTGTAGTATAAACGGTACAATAGATTTGTGCCCCCTGCCCCACACACACACACACACACACACACACACACACACACACACGCACACACAAAATACCTGTTCTTCGTTGGTCTTTATGACCATCAGGTCTGAATGTCTGTCTTTGCAGTATTGTCTGCTCTCCTCCCAGCTTTTCTTCTCAGTAGAGATGTAGTAACAACCAATACCATAGACAGAGTTCTTCCATCCAGGTAATTCTAACAACAAATAAACATAGCCACTGTTCTTTAATCTGCTCAGATTAATGACAAATGATGAACAACATGATATAACGATGAATAAAACCAGTGATGTCTGACTGACCACAGAGTCTCTTCTTCAGGTCATTATATCTGATCTGCAATTCATCCAAACTGGTCTGAAGCTTGTCTTTGTCTTGAGTCGCGTTGGTACATCTGGTGTGTAATTCATCCAACCTGGTCTGAAGCTTGACTTTGTCTTGAGTCTCGTTGGTGCATCTGCTCTGTACTTCATCCCACCTGGTCTCAAACGTGACATTCTGTTCAGTCAGGTTCTGCCTGGTCTGTAACTGGTGTTTGACCAGGTTGTTGTCTGCATGCGAGAAGGAGAATCAACAAACTGATTAGCTTTACAGAACACTATGTTTTGATAGTATAACTCTTAATTTGACCAAAGGGGAAAAAGCCAAACCGGCGTGGCGTGCAGTCAACAGCATGGGGCGTGCCAGGGTGGGCAGTTAGTTAGTGACAGACAGCCATTCTGGTGGAGTACTGAATATTTCATCAGTAAGTGTGTCGCAGGTTGATTTACATTCATGACTGCAATCAAATCATCGCTTTTCATTACATTTGAGGGCAGTGCGACTGCGACCTAAGACCGCCATCTTTCGGACCAAACAGCTGTCCCTGTTCACCTGTTGACACCATGTGCCACGCCCCCTACTGCACCTCTCCGACTCCTCCCCAAACTCTGACTCCTCCCCAAACTCTGACTCCTCCCCAAAACACCAAACACAGGTGGGAGAAAACACGCCACTTTACCGTTGCCTGTCAACTGCACATTGTGCAAACTATTGCCCCATTGAATTTAAGCATCAGACACTAATTCTGACTGGAAAGGAAAAGTACTATGTTTACCCAGGGTAACTGGACTAAGCTCAAGAACTTGTTTACAGCCAGGCCCTGCTCATAGAACATTTCATGGCACTTCAGCGGTGATAATTTGAACGTGCCGGTCCGGGGATACGAACTATAGCGACCTTCACGATATCAAGACCGCTCCGCAAACCGTTCGGCCACCGCTGGCTCAAATCTGAAATCTATGTAATCAATGTAAAGATTATGTATATTATATTATCTTTATAGAATGACACTCACTGTATACGACCAGGACAGCGATGACAGCCGACAGGAGAAGACACATCAGCCCCAGACTCACTGCAGCAGCTCTGGAACAATTGTTCTTTGACTCACCAGAGTCTGGAAAACACAAGATAAACCTAGTATGAGCTTTGAGAGAGTTTAGTGTCTTTTTCATTCTAAAAACATGTGGTTGCTATGGTGTAAGAAGACGTGGTGGCTATAGGGTGAAACATGCAGTTGTTACAAGGGCATAGTAGTAGGCTGTTGATGGGGCGTTGCTATAGGTTAAACTAGGTGGTTTCAAGAGTGTACCATGTGCACCATGTACATAGCTTCCTCTTTCTTTTTTTTATATATATATTTTTATCCCACGATTTTGTAACCCATTTTTCACCCCTGTGTCAATCATCTAATGTGATCCCATGGGCTCTACACACCCTCCCGACTTAACTCATGCTTCCTTCATGCTTGAGTGTCCAAGTTGCTCCTTTACAACCTGACAGGGGGGAGTTTCCCTGGTTGGACGTATATAGCGCGTGGAAGGAACACGTTATTCCAACCAGTTCCTTTCCCCTCCATCAGGCGCCCCGGCTGGCCAGGGGGAGACAGTTTATAGCTTCCTCTTTCTTAGTATGTTTTACCTCCATGCTGCTGCTGCGGTTCTGTGCTCTGCGCTACGGCATCCTGCCGTGTCCCAGAGCCAGGGCGGAGGTCATCCTGCCGTGTCCCAGAGCCAGGGCGGAGGTCATCCTGCCGTGTCCCAGACCCAGGGCGGAGGTCATCCGCAGTCTCGTAGATGTCCACTGTCCTCTCCTCCCTCTCCCCCCTGTCTTCATGCTCTCCTCCTCTCTCCATGACCAGCAGCAGCTCTGCTTCCCTAGTCTCTCCTCCAACATGTCTGACCTTCTGGGTCAGCTCTGACCTGGCGTTGGCGTTGCCATCTGACCTGGCGTTGGTGTTGCCGTACACATGCTCGTCCTCAGAGTCAGACATGTCTACTGCATCAGACTACTACACACTCGCACGCTCGTACAACTTGTTGGTAAAAACAGAAGTCATTAAAAAGAGGAACATGTCGTCATTTCCTGGCTCCTGCCAACCTTTCTTTTGTTAAATACAGATAGGGGAAAGTTTAACATTGCACAAGCCACTGTTTGCAATGATGATAATTACACTGACACCCCCCCCCCCCCCCCACATCTATGAGGTCAGGCTGAGTAGTGTCAAGCCAAGAACACATCGAATAAATGAAACTTACTAGAGGCACTGAGGCCAGATGTTAGTTATAATATAAATGTCAAGGGTAAGGTGATACAGACCGAGAAAAACGGATACATTGACTGTAATATAACACAATATAACACTGCAAAAAAAGGAAAATAAAAACATTAAGTGACCAGAATGAGGAAAATAAAGAGTTACTTATACTGCCCTTTATGCCGGCTGGCATGTAGAGCAGCAACAGTAGAGCAGCAACAAAGGATCTCCACTTCAGTCTGTCCTGGGCCTGCAGCGTCTTTATAGATCCCCAGGTGTGATGCAGGGTCTTCAGCTCTCCCTCCACTGTCCTACGCCAGGTGTTCTTGGGTCGGCCTCTTTTGCGTTTGCCCTCTCTGGTGTTCCAGTGAAGTGCAGTTTTGGTGATGTTGCCTTGTTCTCTACGCATGACATGCCCAATCCATTTCCACCGCCTTCTCATAAGGATGCAGGTATCCATGTTTTCTTGTTTACACAGATCAAGAAGGTGTTGGTTGGAGATGGTTTTGGGCCAGAATATTCGTTGGATTTTCCTTAAGCTTTTGGTGTGGAAGGTTGGCAGTTTGTGTAGATAATTTTCTGTCGTTCTCCAACATTCAGAACCGTATAGCAGGGTAGACAGGACACAGCTCTGGTACAGTCTAAGTTTAATAACATTCAGAACCGTATAGCAGGGTAGACAGGACACAGCTCTGGTACAGTCTAAGTTTAATAACATTCAGAACCGTATAGCAGGGTAGACAGGACACAGCTCTGGTACAGTCTAAGTTTAATAACATTCAGAACCGTATAGCAGGGTAGACAGGACACAGCTCTGGTACAGTCTAAGTTTAATAACATTCAGAACCGTATAGCAGGGTAGACAGGACACAGCTCTGGTACAGTCTAAGTTTAATAACATTCAGAACCGTATAGCAGGGTAGACAGGACACAGCTCTGGTACAGTCTAAGTTTAATAACATTCAGAACCGTATAGCAGGGTAGACAGGACACAGCTCTTGTACAGTCTAAGTTTAATAAAAAGAGTATAAAATAAAATGGGACAGATGGTGGCAAGAAAAAACACTATATATAGTTGTCTGATAGAACCCCTGAGCCACTGCAGCCCATATGGTCTGATACTAAAGGACAACTTTCTTACAGTTTGTTAATTTGTAAAAGAAAAGGGCTTTGTGATGCCCTGCATAACATGATGGTCGATGTCTGTGTGCAAAATGCAGATGAACTGTGCAAGTGAGGGGAAGCGGCGGGGGCTTACAGAGAAACACACGCACATGTACAGACAGTTATTTCCTCATTTATTCCTTTATATCTTTTCATCAGAAAAACAAACAACCGTGGTTACAAGTCGAGCATGCTTGTGACAGGAGATCACAGCCACTGTACTACTCTCGATGGTCTCCATTGACACACTGTGCATGTGCTGCTCAGCTCAATTCTGAAGCAAAGAGCTTTTGCACAGAAACGGTTAGCAAACGGCATCAGCAAAAAGTGTGTTTTGAAGAACCAGTACTTAGTCTCTCTTAAGCCAAAACCACACCAGTTGCAACTCCTTGCAACAAAACCGTTTTAACCACACCAATGCAACTCAAGGATTTGCAACTGGTGCAGCCAATGACCCAAGCCAGCAGCTTTGCTCTCTCTCTCTCTCTCTCTCTCTCTCTCTCTCTCTCTCTCTGAAGTTCAAAACATTTCTAATTCCATGAGCCTATTTGACAGCATTCGCTTGAAAGAATTTCACTGCACAAAATGGTCCAGTCTTTAAGTCTTTATTTCAGTTACATCTAACTCCAGATACTTTAGATTACTTAAGCACATATAATGTGAGCTGCTTTAAATGCACACAATGAATGACAACATATAGTGACTTATGTGACAGGAACTGTGTGTGTGTGTGTGTGTGTGTGTGTGTGTGTGTGTGTGTGTGTGTGTGTGTGTGTGTGTGTGTGTGTGTGTGTGTGTGTGTGTGTGTGTGTGTGTGTGTGTGTGTGTGTGTGTGTGTGTGTGTGTGTGTGTGTGTGTGTGTGTGTGTGTGTGTGTGTGTGTGTGTGTGTGTGTGTGTGTGTGTGTGTGTGTGTGTGTGTGTGTGTGTGTGTGTGTGTGTGTGTGTGTGTGTGTGTGTGTGTGTGTGTGTGTGTGTGTGTGTGTGTGTGTGTGTGTGTGTGTGTGTGTGTGTGTGTGTGTGTGTGTGTGTGTGTGTGTGTGTGTGTGCGTGTGTGTGTGTGTGTGTGTGCGTGCGTGCGTGCGTGCGTGCGACAATGTTCACAGCTAACTAACACATGGGTAAAATGATGGTTTCAGTAGATAACTACAGTATCTCACAGATCCACTGGTTATTGATGGTTTCAGTAGATAACCATCTCACAGATCCACTGGTTAAGGACACTACATGCTTTGTCGCTCCATCCTCTACGATTAGCCAAATTAACAAACTCAACACAGTCTGCTTCTCCATCACCACCTTTGTTATCAGGCTGACCAGAGTTCCAGAACCTGGAGAAAAATGGGAACATTTAAATGGTAAATGGTGCATTTATATAGCTTTACATAGATTACATTCAGCCACACGCATGCACTCATTATATTGTGCATTATATTCACCCATTCACTCACACACACATTCATACACTGATGGCACTTTCCACTGGGCTCTATCCTTTCCCTTTCCTACATCTCTTCTGTTAAGCTCAGAAAAGTGACACTATATACTAGGGTTCATGTGGTTAATACGAAAGAATTGTAGCAAGGAGGAAATACGGGAAATGTTCTTAAAATGTTTGTTGAAATGAACGAAGGTAAGATTAGTCTTACGTTGGTTGGGTGAGTGGTGTTCCATCCACCCACTTGAATCTTCCTTCTTCCTCTCGGTCGGTCAAACCCAGCCACACTCTCTGGTTTAAACCTTTAACATAGTCCTGAACACAAAATCAGCCCGTTACTGTAGTATAAACGGTACAATAGATTTGTGCCCCCTGCCCCACACACACACACACACACACACACACACACACACACAAAATACCTGTTCTTCTTTGGTCTTCATGACCATCAGGTCTGAATGTCTGTCTTTGCAGTATTGTCTGCTCTCCTCCCAGCTTTTCCTCTCAGTAGAGATGTAGTAACAACCATAGACAGATTTCTTCCATCCAGGTAATTCTAACAACAAATAAACAATAGCCACTGTTCTTTAATCTGCTCAGATTAATGACAAATGATGAACAACATGATATAACGATGAATAAAACCAGTGATGTCTGACTGACCACAGAGTCTCCTCTTCACGTCATTATATCTGGTCTGCAATTCATCCAAACTGGTCTGAAGCTTGTCTTTGTCTTGAGTCACGTTGGTATATCTGGTGTGTAATTCATCCCACCCGGTCTCAGACGTGACTTTCTGTTCAGTCAGGTTCCGTCTGGTCTGTAACTCTAACTGCTCTAGCTGTTTGACCAGGTTGTTGTCTGCGAGAAGGAGAATGAACAAATGAGTAAAGAGCAGAACTGCAAGCATCACGATGCATTGTGGGTAGGGATAGGGATACGAGGCATTCTTTCTGAGCCGTGAACGGCAGCGCGCATGCACGAACAACAAGAAGTATGGTGCAGAAGGAGAGGCCAACCCCCCCAAAAAAAAAAAAAATCGTTTGATATCAATGAAAATTAGCTAGGACGGCTCCACACTCTAAATGGGTTAATAGTTAATTGATACGTTTTGATAAGCGTATGGATTGATTAACCGGTTAGTCGATGAGCAGCGTTTAAAAATGTTTGGTGAATCCTAATTTCAATGTCTAACATAAACATCTACACTTTGATTTGCTGATATACAGAAAGAATACAAAAGGCATATATTCCAAATAGGTATGTGACCATTTGCGATACAGGGCCAGGCAATTGCCATTGCCTGGCCCTGTATCGCAAATGGTCACATACCTATTTGTGTATGAGTGTAGAGTCTTTGTATGAGAAATAGAATCAAATGAAAAGTGCACTGTCCTGTCTGTCACATCACATGCAAAAGCAGAGACGTTTCGATTAATTAGATTAGTTATTAACTGTTAGGTTTAACCGACTAATTTCTTAACGGTGATTGATCGATTAACGGTGAAGTATTAACATTCCATATTGCACCCAATATTGCACCACGTCCGGTCCACAAAACACGCACATGTAGGCGGGTAAAAGCACGGCCCTTTGCCTCCTCAGCCTGTCAGCTCCACACACCTCACACCAGTCTGCCTGCCCCAAAATATAGTAAAGATATGTTTATAGAATGACACTCACTGTGTACGCCCAGGCCAACGATGCCAGCCGTCAGGAGAAGACACATCAGTCCCAGACAACCTACAGCAGCTCTGTAGACATTCTTCTTTGAGTCGCCAGAGTCTAAAACAAACAAAATAACCATAAAATGAAGGTGTATTCCTTCAAAGATTTAATTTGTTACTCTATTCTGTCAGAATGATGCATTCCTTCATTAAAATAAACCCTACTGATTTATGAAGCAAACATTAACTGCAGCACAACTTGTGCAGCACAAGTCTAGTGACTTTGCAGCACAACTTGTGCAGCACAAGTCTAGTGACTTTGCAGCACAACTTGTGCAGCACAAGTCTAGTGACTTTGCAGCACAACTTGTGCAGCACAAGTCTAGTGACTTTGCAAACACATACTGACCCATACAGCACGTAATAAGATCATTTTTACACAGCTAGGGCACTGTTGCTATCTGAAGTATAGCCACTTCTCCAGACACCACTAAACATCACTGCTCTGGCACAAGCTATAGGTTCCATCACAATAACCATTTTTATTAATTTAATTTGTATATATTTTCATGTTTTTACCTCCATGCTGTGCTGTGTTCCTTTGTACCCTGGTCCCAGGGTTAGGACGAGTTAGGGTCTGATATATGTTGTTTGTCGGGCCTGGTCTGGTGTACACATCCTCAGCCATCTCAGTTCGTCTTCAAACTACACTCACTTACTAAAGGACGTCACACAACAGAGAGAATAGTGGAGCCATTTCCTGCCAGCCTCTTGTTTGGTAAATATGTTCAAAGCCGCAAATGTCACAGGAAATGTCCACTTCTCTGCTGTGGTGCAATTCCTCAGCTACAATGACATTTTGCTGCATGTCTTGGTTCATGTTCTGGCCAGGTTGTATGGCGTGTGTGCGTGCGTGCGTGAGTGCGTGCGTGTGTGCATGCGTGCGTGCGTGGCCTAAAAAGGCACTATAGAAATGTAGACCATTTATCTGCAATCATCTTGTTGGTCCACTCGGTTATTTTTATTTTGTCACCTCTGTTGGTTGACATCACGTATGACTGTCAGTTACATCACGTATGAGTGTGTCAGGTCCACACTCCACAGTAGAGTTGGCCTACACTAGCAATAGTTTTAATATTTTCTTCATGCACAAGTTACTTGACTTACAATTCTGCATTGCCCTTTAAAAATACTGCTAAACTATAGGTAAATGCACTTTTTTACCTTGTACTTTGTTTCTTGTATGCTGGAGGTATGTGTTTATGCTTTAATTGTCTCGTAACGTACCGGTGGTGTGCTTGAAGTGCTTTCCCTGCCTGTCTGTTCTGTTTGTATGTGTTGTGTGAGGACTACGGATGAAATGTATACCATCTTTGCCATTTCCAGGGTATTTGCGTTGCATTTATACTTGTAATGTTCATAAATATACCGTCAAAATAAACAAATAAAGTAAAGTTTAACGTGTTAAACTATTTCAAGTGTTGTTATAAAGTGTCCTTTTTTTAACTTTATTTTTCTACTTCTTGTTCTTCTTTCCAGAAACCAACGCTGCCCAAATCCAACACCACGGACCAGACCACAGTTTGACCTACACACAGCCCGTTGTAACCTGTCCTCAACACCAGGTGAGCTACTAGATAGATAGATCTTTATTTTGTCATTGCAACGTGTACAAGTGCCAACCAATCAGTGCATCATATCACAAAACAACATACTGTATACAAGCTAAAAGAAAAACACACATGACTTCTTGTTATTGCACAACCCCAGCAGCACTAGTAATGCACAAACATGTAATTTCAGCTGTTATCGCACAACAAACCCTTATTGTACTTTAAGATAGCAGAGAGAAAACTAAAATGTGTCTCAGCAACAGATCATTCTTTAGCAGCATTGAGTGCAACTACAGTACCGCTGTGGGATAGAAGCTGTTACTGAATCTGTTGGTCTTGGACTTGATCACTCTGTAGCGTCTGCCTGATGGCAACAGTTCAAACAGTGAGTGAGCGGGGTGGGAAGTGTCTTTCATAATGTTCAGAGTTTTTTTATGACAGCGGTCTCTGTGTAGTTCTTCCAGTGTGGGGAACTTTACTAATAAAGTAATAAGTAATAATATGCCCTAAACTTACCACAGGTAGATAGAACATATAAATATCATACAAACGATAGGAAGATGTGTGTATGAGATCCTTTGCTATTCGCCAAAAAAAAAGAAGCTTTTATAATATAATAATAAGCAATTCAAAATGTGTCCAAATTTACTTTGACCTGTTGAAAAAAATCACTGCAGTTACATGGTTTGCCCAGAGGGTGTCACTATATAAATGCTAATCATGGCACAAAGCCTTTATCTCTACATGTATATCTAATAACACTGTTGCTATTAATCACATCTTATGCTATAAAGACTTTAATATTTCTCGGTTGTCGTTCAACAACAAATGAATTGAAAGGTTAGAGTAGACACTGCTCTGTGTGTGTCTGCAAACACATTGAATATAACAGTGTGTGAAGTGAAGGTGAATCTATTTGTTTGTGTAGTGTTGATTGATTTTGACAGCTTGAATAGTTTTCATTTTTAGTTTCAGTCACATTTTAGTCACCTGGAATGTTTTAGTGTTAGTCTAGTTTTAGTCGACTAAATATCATACGATTGTATAGTCGACTAAATATCATACGATTTTAATTTGACTAAATATCATACGATTTTAGTCGATTAAATCTACAGTTGATTTAGTCGACTGAAATGGATTTTGGCAGGCCTTGATGCCGTTGTAGTGGCTGATTTTACACTTGCTGAAAATAGCCGATCTGTTGTGAGCTTGTAGATCTGCTATTTTCAGCATGTAACCAAGTGTAAAATGACTTATACTGTATATCTTGTCCACTAGTCCCTTCCTAACATTTTAGTCTACTTTTCATTTGTTCACGGAATTGTCAATAATATTTAGTTTTAGTCATCATAGCATTAGTTTTAATTTAGTTTCCATTTAGTGACTTTTCCGTCAGTGAAAAAATGGTAGTCGACGAAACATTTTCCGTCATAGTTTTAGTCGACGAAATCGACACCGTTTGTTTGCAGACGTCAATCATTTCCACTGTGCTAACCGCCTCATCTCTCATGTCATACTAATTCAGGGGGTCCCCAGGGGTCCTTCAGGGGGTCCTTGAGGGGCCCCCAGGGGGTCCTTGAGGAAGACCCCCAGGGGGTCCCCAATTTGTCCCCACATCAGTGGTGGGAAAAGTATACTCGCATGTTGTACTTAAGTAAAAGTATCAATACTGCAATATAGAAATACTAAAAGAAGTATTTGCATCAATATGTATTTAAAGTACCAAAAGTAAAATGACTAATAATAATAATAATAATGATAATGTTTTATTTATAATGCACTTTATATTGGTCAGAATCTCAAAGTACATCAAATGAAAAGCAGAAGAAACAACACACCATTAATTAATAGAACGGGAACATTTAAAACATTAGGGCAAGGCTATACAAATGCTCATTATGCCCAATGTTTAATTTAAACTTTTCAAATGTATAAATTAAAAAGCATTAGAAAATAGCAGATCTACAGGAGCCGAAATGTATTTTTCTGAAGTGGTTAATGCATGTTTTGTAATAATAATCACAATCGACAAAGTATAAATGTAGTTTTCAAATGAATGTATAGTGGAGTAAAAGTACAATATTTGGATCCGAGATGTAGTGGAGTAGAAGTAAAAAGTAGGCTAATATAATATGTAATGTATTACTCTTGATTCCAAGTAATATTATTACTTTTTTAAGGAGTAATATGTAATAAGTGTATTGCCCAACACTGGTCAGCAATGGCCATTTGCTCTGAATTGTAGTTAATATAAGTACAGTAAATGTACTTATTTAGTTTCATGGGTTCATGCGATTAAATTGTTAAGATACAAGTCTTGACAATTTGATGAATTGAACATGGTGGACCCTGTTGTAAACAAGTGTAATGCTTAATTGGGGTCGTCCACTCACAGTTAGCAGTCTTTGTATTGAGTTTGTGCTTGAAATGTACTGTAATTCTGCAAACTGTTTCATATTTTAAATATTGTTAAATATTTCAATCAATCAATTAATCTGCTAAAATAGAACTATATATCCCAGGGTATTCTTTGAATCTTTTTGCATTCCTAGAAGCACTCAGTCCCACCCGGTGATCCGACTTTTAAAACAAACAACAACAAACAACAAAAACCTGCACAAACAGAACACGCCCGAGATATAGAATTCTCTCTTTTAAGCCCACGGCGGGGGGGGGGGGGGGGGTTGGGGGGGCTTGGTAGCCTAACCTCCGAATGCCTATAGCTGTTTTTTAATCCAAATAAAATCAAGGCCTAATGCTTCATTACGCGGGTATTTTTACATAATGATTCGCGACACTGCCGCGGCCCCTAATTTTTTTATTAGCGCAATTATGTGTCTCTTAGCGTGCGGGGGTCGCCGGGGGTCTAATTGCCCGCCGCGTTGCCAGGCTTGGTAAATAGCGGGGGGGGGAGGGTCTATACGGAGCAGGTGGCCTCGGAGGGTAAGAGGGAGCCAGGGGGGCCCGCGCAGAGGCGGGCAATTACAGTATGAATTTCACTTTAACTCACTGAGACCTGAGGACGATTCTGAAGAGAAAATATATATATATCTTCTAAATCCTGACAGTTTTCTGAAAAAAACCTGCATGTTTCAATGTCAGTGGTTCCCCATCTCAAAATATGTTGTTCCAGGGACCCACCCCCCCCCCCCCCCCCCCCCCCCCCCCCCCCCCCGCACCCACAGAAGCATAGATTTGAGTCAAAACAATCGCTCTGAAAGAATGTGCCATTCAAAGATTTGTGCCACATTTTTATGATTTTCCAAATCATACAGCAGACCTACAAGCTCGTAGCGTCTGCTATTTTTTCAACAGCTAAAGCATAATATAATACTTAAAACACCAAAGGGGGTAAACACACTGAGACCGACCATATTAATGCTCCTGAAATATATTATTTTTTCAGAGAGTTAAAAAAAAAATAACTCCAACGTTTCGGCCTTCGTCGGGTATAAAAACTAAAATAAATAGAAATTCTACAAATCTCTTTTATGAAACACTTTTATGAAATTGAAAAGTTTCTATCCAATGTCAGTGGTGCTCAAACTTGTTCATGTCACAATATTACATGTATATTTGGCCGCG
>NC_137874.1:40355827-40503327 GCF_963924005.1 Protomyctophum bolini
TCTTCTAACAGTTTTCTGGAAAAAAAAAAACATTATGTTTCTAATAATCATTGGTGCTCAAACCTTTTCATGTAAAAACAAAAACAAAAAATGATATGTATTTGGCCACCGACATGTCAAAATATGTTGTTCCAGCAGGACCACCGGAGAGGCAAATACATTCGTTATAAATGTTTGAGAGAATATATATATTCAAAGATTTTGCACACGTTTTCACCATCTTTCAAAAATAGCCAGATCTACAAGCTCGTACGTAAATGATTCCAACAGCTTAAAGTTTAAAACAACGGTTCAAAGTGGTTATAAAAGCTATATAAGGCGACACACAGAGAGGCGTTCCCGGCCTCAACGCGTTAAGACAAATTAATGTCATTATCAAGTCTCTATGAAAATGACAAATACCGGCGTTTGGAGCAGCTTTAGGGGCTATCGACAATAATGAAATCCGCTGTGTGCCGCGGCGCTGAAAAGAAACACTCCAGGTAATTATTTTCTAGTAGCTTGTTTGTCTGCCATCCCGTTCATTTGCTTTCAGCTCAATTATCCCATTCTGGACGGGAACCCCCTTTTGGTGTTATTATAGCATCATGTTATATGCTTTAGCTATTGAAAAACAGCAGACCTACAAGCTCGTAGCGCGCCACTGAGTGGCGCGCTACGAGCTTGTAGATCTGCTATTTTTGAAAATTCGTGAAAATGTGCCTGACATCTTTGAATATATATTCTTTCAGAGCGAGTTTTTAACTCAAATCTTTGCTTCTGAGGAGTCTCTAAATAGAAGAACATATTTTCAGATGGGGGTCGACGGCCAAATACATCTAGTTTTGGGGGGGGGGGGGGGTCTTTGACTTGAAAATGTTTGAAAGCGACTGACACAGAAACATGTGTTTTTCAGAAAACCGTCAGGATGTAAGAAGACATTTTTTAGAATCTGATCTCAGGTCAGAATGGGTTATGTGACTCTGCGAGCACGCGGAGGAGGAGGGCTGCGTATAGTGGGTCTGCTGCCCGCCCGCCTGCCCGCGCCGCATACCGAGCGGGCAGAGAGGGCCCTAATTGGGCAATTACCGTTCCGTTTGGAGGCTTTTAGCTCCGGCAGAGTGGAGGAGAGACCGCGGCGCCATGAGGACCTGGTGTACGACCAGCAGCAACACACATGAAACCATGCAGGCTGTTAAACCCTAGAAGCCAGGAACGCATATTATTTTTAAAAACCGGCTTTTATTATAACGCCCTCATAACCGTTCTTTTAAACTTTAGCTATTGAAAAATAGCAGATCTACAAGCTCATATCTGCGCTATAATATGAGCTTGTAGATCTGCTATTCTTTTGTGCTAACATTTGTGCAAATCTTTGAATATATATATTTTTTTTAACATGTTTAACTCAAATCTTTGCTTCTGGAGGTCCTCGGAAACAAACTATTTTGAGATGGGGTTTGGCGTTCAGATATACATAATTATATGATATGTCCTCGAAGTTGACATGAAAATGTTTGAGCAACAACTGATATTACATTGGCGGCAGTTTATACGAAGACTGTCGGGATTTAGATAAAGGTATATTTGTAAAAATGGGACTCAGGTCTCGATGGGTTAAAACCAAAACAAAAAAGGGAGCCACATTATACCCTACACACAACATAGGATCTATAATACGATAACGGTTTATCAACATAGGATCTATAATACGATAACGGTTTATCAACATAGGATCTATAATACGATAACGGTTTATCGCAGAGACTTCCCTGTCTCTCAACAGACCAAACACTAAAAACACACAACATAGGATCTATAATACGATAACGGTTTATCAACATAGGATCTATAATACGATAACGGTTTATCAACATAGGATCTATAATACGATAACGGTTTATCAACATAGGATCTATAATACGATAACGGTTTATCAACATAGGATCTATAATACGATAACGGTTTATCAACATAGGATCTATAATACGATAACGGTTTATCACAACATAGGATCTATAATACGATAACGGTTTATCAACATAGGATCTATAATACGATAACGGTTTATCACAACATAGGATCTATAATACGATAACGGTTTATCAACATAGGATCTATAATACGATAACGGTTTATCAACATAGGATCTATAATACGATAACGGTTTATCGCAGAGACTTCCCTGTCTCTCAACAGACCAAACACTAAAAACACACAACATAGGATCTATAATACGATAACGGTTTATCACACAACATAGGATCTATAATACGATAACGGTTTATCAACATAGGATCTATAATACGATAACGGTTTATCGCAGAGACTTCCCTGTCTCTCAACAGACCAAACACTAAAAACAACATAGGATCTATAATACGATAACGGTTTATCGCAGAGACTCCCCTGTCTCTCAACATAGGATCTATAATACGATAACGGTTTATCGCAGAGACTTCCCTGTCTCTCAACAGACCAAACACTAAAAACAACATAGGATCTATAATACGATAACGGTTTATCGCAGAGACTCCCCTGTCTCTCAACATAGGATCTATAATACGATAACGGTTTATCGCAGAGACTTCCCTGTCTCTCAACAGACCAAACACTAAAAACAACATAGGATCTATAATACGATAACGGTTTATCGCAGAGACTCCCCTGTCTCTCAACATAGGATCTATAATACGATAACGGTTTATCGCAGAGACTTCCCTGTCTCTCAACAGACCAAACACTAAAAACAACATAGGATCTATAATACGATAACGGTTTATCGCAGAGACTCCCCTGTCTCTCAACATAGGATCTATAATACGATAACGGTTTATCGCAGAGACTTCCCTGTCTCTCAACAGACCAAACACTAAAAACAACATAGGATCTATAATACGATAACGGTTTATCGCAGAGACTTCCCTGTCTCTCAACAGACCAAACACTAAAAACAACATAGGATCTATAATACGATAACGGTTTATCGCAGAGACTTCCTGTCTCTCAACAGACCAAACACTAAAAACATAGGATCTATAATACGATAACGGTTTATCGCAGAGACTTCCCTGTCTCTCAACAGACCAAACACTAAAAACATAACAGGGTCCAAGAGGCCACTGATCCCAACTCAAGTCCTACAGCGATCGTCCACCGTGGAGATTCATATAGAAGCCCAATTCTCAAAGATATTTGTGCCAAAACTTTTTTTTATACATTTTGTACATTATGTATGACATCAAGGCTCGTCATCAAAAATTCTTTCTCTCAGTTAGACTCAGTATTTTTATTATTCTCTGTGTATGTAAGTACATGGGTTGAGATTGACAAATAAAGCGATTATGATGATTCTCGCACACGCACACACGTGTGACGTGCGCCAAAACAAATGATTGCGTCAGTAGCCTTTCCAGGGATAAACCTCCCCAACACCAGACTGCTCACCGTTGTGGAAAATGTGGAGGGTTAATTTGCGGGGTCCATATTTTCTTTTTTTACACTCAATTAACATTAATTTATTATTCCTGTGCACAAAGTCACGTAGCTGCTGCTTTTGGTGCCACGCTTATGCTCAACTATTATTATCAAGATTCAAGTTTAGATTTGGATTTTATTACTTTACATTTTAAATTATTACTTTATTGTCCTAATCACTTCAAAGTCCTAGTCCTATATTATTATTATTATTAGTATTATTATTTATTGTATTATGGAGCCCATGGCCTCAATGTAGGCTGGCCCTACTAATTAGATAGATTTTAGGCCCTGCCCGAAAATGTGGTGTCAGGTTCTGGCAGAATTTGAGAACTGTTAATATTCAGATGTCTGACCTGCTCCGCTTCAAACTGTGTGAATACATCATACGTAATAACACATTCTGAAGGTTTTAAATCCATGGATGATGATGATTATAATTGGTTAGAACAAAATGGATAAAAGCATGTCTCCACTTCCTGCTGTTAGTTTAGTTGGTTAGGTTTTGATCTGTTTTTAACTCTAAACTGATTTAATTTATTTACTCTCCAGTCGGTTCACCAGAGATAACAGTAGTGTGTGTGTGTGTGTGTGTGTGTGTGTGTGTGTGTGTGTGTGTGTGTGTGTGTGTGTGTGTGTGTGTGTGTGTGTGTGTGTGTGTGCTCGCGCATGTAAGTACACTTACTGTACTATTAAATACTCCAGTAGTAACAGATACTCAAACAATGTACTTGTCTTGTGTATAGTACTCAACTCAATATACTTCATTACTGACTATACATCAGCAAATATACATTGGCCTCATCATTGTATATTTGGTCAAATATAATTCATTTTTGTGGTGTAATAATTGTACACTAGACGATAAAGGGCTAAGTGGATAAGAAGCTTTGGCCTCCACAGGGCAGTCTCTCTGAGAAGTGTCCCACTCGGCACATACTGTAACTGACACTGTACAGCAGGGATGTCAAACTCAAATACATACTGTACATACTGTAACTGACATACAGGATCTGATGATTGTGTTTCTGTGGTGTGTAGCGTCTCTTTGGGTTGTGTAAAATTAACGTTGGAGTGTGTGTGTGACTGAAAGATGCACTACAGCTGCATGGTGTGAGTGGATGACTACCGGTCATTTACAGTGTAGTGCTTCTTCTTACGTAACAACAACCCCCATTGGATCATACTGTACTTTACAAACACACCCCTTAACCCATTCTGACCTGAGATCAGATTCATACGAGGTTTCCACTGGGCACACACTGGTCTGATCAACCCATTCTGACCTGAGATCAGATTCTAAAAATGTCTGTCGTTCTTCGATTTTTCAAAAAATAGCAGACCTACAAGCTCGTAGCGCGCCACTCGGTGGCGCGCTATGAGCTTGTAGATCTGCTATTTTTCAATAGCTAAAGCATGACATGATGCTAAGACCAAAATGGGTTCCCGTTCAGAATGGGTTAAAGGAGAAATCCAGAGCAAAATATGAATCAGTGAATCAGCCTATAATCCTGTCCCAACATACATGTTGGCCTTGAGTCGTTTCATTTTACTCACCCTTAACCAGTGGCTCCCACAGTAAGTTACTACAGTTCAGTCAGACAACTCACCAATAGATTTACCAATATTTATTACAGAATGAGTAACAGGTGTGCATATTGTGATATTTGACTTGGCGTTCGGCTCTGCTGGATTTTCTCCCTGCTCGGCACGATTAAGCATAAATAGCAGAGCCCACCGGTGGTGCTGGGGTGGTGGTGGTGGGAGCAAACATCACATACAACCGGGAACCATGATCATACCTTGAGTATAGTATGCGCCTTTGAGCATGGCATGGACCCCCTTGAGTATGATCTGCCTGAACTGACTTGTCTCATTTACGACACTTTGGGACAAATATTCTATACTGGTTTACTGGTTAACCCATTCTGACCTGAGATCAGATTCTAATGCACAGAAGAATGGTGGTTCTTTAACGCATTTCGACCTGAGATCAGATTCTAAAAAATGGGTGAGGGGACAAAACTCCTGATAAAAAAACGACCTTTCCCCACGCTGGCATGAGGTTGAAAAGGCTACACAGAGGATGATCAGTGTCATTAGAGTGTGCTAACCATGTGATGGCCTTGGCTTATGGTTCATATCAGAGAGTGTGTGTGTATAGGAAGTCTGATGATTTTTATTTTCTCATAAGCAAATATTAGTTATTGAAATATGGATTAGCATGACTATTTATAGATACATGTATTTTTTTTAAATCCTAGTCTGAGTCTGTGATAATTGAGTAGTGAACAGAATTATCGAGTGTGTTTTATGAAAGAATATGCAGTTCTTTCATAAAATCCTGCACTCAATCATGAATGGGTTGATATGGTTGATATGAGCAATTACACAAACTGGCTGCTTTGTGCTTTTGTAGAAACCTTTAATAATTAATTCATGTCATTAATTGTAATGGAAAACAAATCTCAGAAAGTAAATTGAAGTCCTAAAAAACTTTTTTATTACTTCCTTTTTTTTGTTAATGATTTCGTAACAACAATCGTATATATGCTGATTCTCTTGGATTTCGTTCAGACTGGCACCAAGTCTTCTTTAAAGAGAGCCCTCTCCCTCTCCCCATGCACATGGTGGATTGTCCGGTCCTTGTGGTCGTAAGGTTTAATGAGGCTAACGTAATCGTAAAGGTCATTAAAGACAAGGCAGGAAAAAAACACAAAATAATGGCCGTTGCTATGGAGTTTTGCTATGTTCTAAAGGAGCGCTCCTCAAACGCTTTCAAGTCTAGCGCCCCCCAAATTAACATGGAGCCAAAAAAATAAAATAAAATAAATTAAAATAAAATGTAACTTATTCAATTGGGGTGGTTGTATTTTGTCTCCCTGCTCTTCTATTGAGACATTTAGATTGTGTCAAAGTTCATGTCTCACCTAGACACACAGAGGATCTGACCTGATGGCCTATCCCCTGAGCAAGCAGGCAGGCTCTATTAGCTCGGTGGTACATTTTAAAGCACTGGGTTCAAATCTGGGGTAGAATAGGAAAGATATAGGCTACATAGGGCTATTTAACTGCAGGGACCCCCTGGAAGGGTACCTACCCTAGGGGACACAGGGAGAACATGTGAGGGTACCTACCCTATAGGGGACACGGGGAGAACATGTGAGGGTACCTACCCTAGGGGACACGGGGAGAACATGTGAGGGTACCTACCCTAGGGACACAGGGAGAACATGTGAGGGTACCTACCTACCCTAGGGGACACAGGGGGAGCATGTGAGGGTACCTACCCTAGAGAACATGTGAGGGTACCTACCCTAGGGGACACGGGGAGAACATGTGAGGGTATACCTACCCTAGGGGACACGGGGAGAACATGTGAGGGTACCTACCCTAGGGGACACGGGGAGAACATGTGAGGGTACCTACCCTAGGGGACACGGGGAGAACATGTGAGGGTTCCTACCCTAGGGGGACACGGGGAGAACATGTGAGGGTTCCTACCCTAGGGGGACACGGGGAGAACATGTGAGGGTTCCTACCATGGGGGACACGGGGAGAACATGTGAGGGTACCTACCCTAGGGGACACGGGGAGAACATGTGAGGGTACCTACCATAGGGGACACGGGGAGAACATGTGAGGGTACCTACCATAGGGGACACGGGGAGAACATGTGAGGGTACCTACCCTAGGGGACACGGGGAGAACATGTGAGGGTACCTACCCTAGGGGACACGGGGAGAACATGTGAGGGTACCTACCCTAGGGGACACGGGGAGAACATGTGAGGGTACCTACCCTAGGGGGACACGGGGAGAACATGTGAGGGTACCTACCCTAGGGGACACGGGGAGAACATGTGAGGGTACCTACCCTAGGGGACATGGGGAGAACATGTGAGGGTACCTACCCTAGGGGACACGGGGAGAACATGTGAGGCTACCTACCCTAGGGGACATGGGGAGAACATGTGAGGGTACCTACCCTATAGGGGACACGGGGAGAACATGTGAGGGTTGCCATGCAATGGAAGTAAACAGGGTGAAAAAAGTGAAAAGCAAACTCGGAACGCAAAAACGTTGTCTTATGTTGACTCGACTTTCATCAATCATCATCATCACAAATCCAAAAAGGGCATAAACCTATAAAAGGAATAATACAATCAACCAACGTTGCTTTATATACTGGAGTCCTCGAGGGACTAAATATCATTTGGATGACTTTAAATTCCCTTTTGATGTGAATCCATTAGTTCTGGCATAGATACGTCTCCAGCCTGTCCATTCATATCCCCAAAAATATACAATAAAGGGCCTTGAAATGCTCTTCAAAGCGGTTTGTTAACCCCACCGAGGTCATTATGCCCGCATTTATGTGTGGCTTGACTCACATTTTTCCCCCAAATCAGCAGACTTTTGGTTCTCGAAATAACGGGGTCAAACCAATGAATTTAATGAACTCTCCCAGACACAATGAATGCCTCCTTGCCATTTGAACCCAGATAAAGGGATATGGGCAGGTCAGCAGGCCCTTTCAAGGGGCCTGTACACAAATGTGACAGAATGCGGCCACTTCAGTTGTCTGCCTTGACAAGTTGTTCAAAGTCTCGGTGGATGTCAGTAAATAGCCGGCCTTCTTCTCCACGGTGCCCCCTTTGTCCCCGCTGCTCATTCACAAACACTTCCTAGAGACAATGGGCGGGAGAGAGAGGGGAAAATAAGAATGCGAGCTGCCGTTTCTCAAACATTTACGCTTTCTGTCCTCCTTCTCATTAACGGAATAATAAGTTGTGTGTGAGAGACGTGTATGTATGGAGGGGAAACTTTGTTTAGATCACAGAAAACCTTAATGCGGTTTTCCAAAAGTTCTGACGGACGGTCGGTCAAAGTCGGTATAACCCTCGACCCCTCCCTCGCATTTGACCGTTTTGCTTTCTCCATCCTCCCCTCCCGTCCCCTTCCATCCATCCTTCATTCAGTTCCCCTGTCCTCTGTCCCCTGTCCTGTCCCCTTCCATCCATCCTTCATTCAGTTCCCCTGTCACCCTCCTGTCTCCTGTCCCGTCCCCTGTCCTGTCCCCTGTCCTTCATTTAGTTCCCCTGTCCCCTTCCATCCATCCTTCATTCAGTTCCCCTGTCCTGTCCCCTGTCCCCTGTCCTTCATTCAGGTCCCCTGTCCCCTGTCCTGTCCCCTGTCCTGTCCCCTTCCATCCATCCTTCATTCAGTTCCCCTGTCCCCTTCCATTTGTCCTTCACCCTTCTTTGTCTGCTTTTTCCTTCATGGACTCTCCTCTCATGTGTCTGATTCTCTCTGTCCCTGTGATGTCTCAGTCAGGCTGCAGGAGGCTCTCCGTGGTGCTTCAGTTCATGCGGAGAAAGACGAATTGGTTGAGGATATGGCTGTAATGTGGGGAGGAGGAGGGGGGAGGAGGAGGAGGAGGAGGAGGAGGGGGGGGGGGAGGAGGAGGAGGAGGAGGGGGAGGAGGAGGGGAAGTCATCTGAGAGAGAGAGAGAGAGAGAGAGAGAGAGAGGTCTCTGCGCTTGCTTGACGGTCGTCCAACTTTCACAAGCTGAATTATTTTTCGGTGGCACAAACTTTGTGTTTTCCTTCTTGTTCAAAGCAGCAGCTGGCCTGTAGCATATAGCCGCGCATTTCCTTTCATCTTCCCCTTTTTCCTGAGAAAACAGCATCTTCACTCATATGGTGTGTGTGTGTGTGTGTGTGTGTGTGTGTGTGTGTGTGTGTGTGTGTGTGTGTGTGTGTGTGTGTGTGTGTGTGTGTGTGTGTGTGTGTGTGTGTGTGTGTGTGTGTGTGTGTGTGTGTGTGTGTGTGTGTGGTGTGTGTGTGTGTGTCCGCTTAATTGAATCAATTGGAGGACCATGGGAAACCACCAAGGGGGGTCAGGGCTGGGGATGTGGGGGGGCTTCCCAGAGTAGAATAAAGAGGGGGGCAGCACCCCCCCACACCCCACACACACACACACACACACACACACACACACACACACACACACACACACACCTCCCAAACCTATACTCATGTAACTATATTACTCCACTTTATTTACAACTCATTCTTGCTCATGACACTTGAGTCAGTGTAATGAGTTGGTAGAAATGACTCCAACTATCATAATAAATAAAATAAAAACCTACATGCGAGGTTCCGACTGGAACCAGAACCGGGTTCTCCAGAGTGGTGCCATATATAGAAGAACCCGTTTGAGTTTTCTTTAACCCATTTAGGCCTGAAAAAATCCTCTAAATCCTGACAGTTTTCTAAAAATACCTGTTTCAATATCAATGTCAAGGACCCCAAGAATTATATGTATTTGGCCCGCCGACCCCCATCTGAAAATATGTTGTTCCAGGGACCCCCCTCCCAGAAGCAAAGATTTGAGTTCAAATTAAAAACGTTCACTCTGAAAGAATATATTTTCAAAAATAGCAGATCTACAAGCTCGTATTGCGGCACTCGGTGCCGCACTACGAGCTTGTAGGTCTGCTATTTTTCAATAGCTAAAGTATAACATAATGTTTCAAACACCAAGAGGGGTTCCCGACCCAGAATGGGTTAAAGGACAAATTATTTTAATGGTTCCATAAAGAACCCTTTAACCACTTAAACTCTATACTTCATACTCCCAGGTGGTCTTTCTTTTCTTCAAATATCTTATTAAAAAGAAAATCCCAAAATACCCAAGTATAGATCGGCTATTTTCGGGGGATTAAATTGGGACGCTAGGCCTATATGTGATTTCTATAAGTGAATAAAAGGTGCCTCAAGGCCTGGGCCGTGGCTCAGCGGTCCAGGCACCTTATTGGCTGGTGGTAATCCAGTCTGGCAGGCAGTGTGCCGCGGGTTCGACTCCCGCGGCACACTGAGAGATGTCTTCCCCCCCCCCCCATCTCCCCATTTCAGCCTATACTGTCTGTCCCTCCATAAAACATATGAAATAAAGGCGTAAGCCACAAAAAAATAATTACCTCAAATAACCATCAAAAAAATATATTTTTAAGGCACCATTTCTGTTTCCTCAAAGGACTTTAGGAAAAGAGCAGGTTTCATTGATTGATTGATTGATTGAACATTTTAATAATAATTAAGACGTCGTCAGGGTCTCTATATATAAGAACAATAAATTATGAGTAACATGAAGAACCGCATTCACAAAATAAAATGGTTGTTTAGTTAGTATACTGTAGGTATGCTGGCTGTTCTCCGTGGAAACACAGCCTTTTTAAAGAACCACTTAAGGTCCATTATCTCTCCTTTAGGAATGAACCCTCTGAGCGTCTCTAACCTCCCGGGGGTTTCTAACCAGCAACCCCCTGCAGTCGTCTCTGTTTCCTCTCCTCATTCATCTCACATTAGAGTCCATTCAGGAGTCCATATTGCTTTAGAATCCTTTTAACACTTTGTGGTGTGGTTCTCATGAAGCTCTTCTCTCCGTGTATGCGGTCCGCGGACCCCCTCCCTGCACGGGTCGGACCCCCACCTGAAAACACATGTGTGCATGATGCCGGGGACCTCCCATGCATGCCAGATTTGACTTGTTGAAATGCTTCCCACCATGCTTTGGAAAATGGCAAAAAAAATATATAGCTTGTACATCTGCCGTTTCCAACAGTAAATTAACCCATTCTGACCTGAGATCAGATTAAAAAAATGTCTTCTTTCATCCTGACAGTTTTCTGAAAAAGCTATGTTTACTATGTCAGTCGTTCTTCGATTTTTCGAAAATAGCAGACCTACAAGCTCGTAGCGCGCCACTCGGTGGCGCGCTATGAGCTTGTAGATCTGCTATTTTTCAACAGCTAAAGCACGACATAATGCTAACACCAAAAGGGGTTCTAAATATAGCCAATATACGGTTAAACTGCATGATGTGATGTTATATCGGGGACCCCCCCCTCTCTCTCTCTCTCTCGAAGGGTGCACACAGCCGTTGCCTAGGCAAGGGCAACACGTTTCACGGCAATGAATGAGAATTTTGGACAGACATTTGCATAAGTATAAGAATAGCTCCGCCTGTATGAATTTCATATCCCAATATACCCCCTTTTCTTCTCAAATCTCCATTGCGGGGCATTGTTGTGTTTAGGAGTCGCCTTTTGTTTGTTCAATTTCTTTTTTTGTCTTCGCTTTTATTTTTATTTTTTTGCCTTTTACACCCAACCAACCATAAACACACACACACTCACACTCACACTCACACTCACACTCACACTCACACTCACACTCACACACTGGCACGCACACAGTCACGCTCACTCGTTTCTTTTCCATTCCATTTGACAGTTGGCAGAACGGTCTGAACTTTTCTCAGAGTCGTGATGCAAGCACAGAATCAGAATCAGAATCTGATCTCAGGTCAAAATGGGTTAAAATATATTCCTAATATATTATAAATATACCACATCGTTTCTGTTGGGTCGGAAACCTCATTCGTCCAAAACTGTTACTTTTCAGGATTCAAATAAATGAATAAAAAGTAGCAGATCTATAACGTAGAAACCCCGTCATTTGGCTCTGCGTTTGGAGCTTGCATGTCTGCTACTTTTGATGCCATTGTAGGGGCCATCAAAGTCGGACGTTGATTTACGGGAAAAACACAAAACGTTGGAGATATTAACGCATTCTGGACGGGAACCCCTTCTGGTGTTTTAAAGGACCACTTCACCACTTTTCAACCTATCTTCATAATAATAGGTCCTCACTAATAATCATGATAAAATGGCAAAATGTTTCTCTACTCAGTCTGTGTCTCCTAGGAGGGCTGTGGGCAGTTTAGAAACCGTCTTCCAGTGACATCATCATTAGGCAGATTATTTTTTAAACAAGATTATTTTACAATTTATTTTTCATTATCGTGAGAACGATGGCTTCCATTTTCGCATTGCAACTTTTCAGGACTAGAAAGCCTGCAGTTTCTATTGGCTTGGATTCTGGAAGACGGTTTCTGAACTGCCCACAGCCCTCCTATGAGACACAGACCGAGTAGAAAAATATTTTTCATGATTATTAGTGACGACCTATTATATGAACATAGGTTGAAAAGTGGTGAAGTGGTCCTTTAAGCATTGTGTTGTACTTTAGCCGTTGAAAAATAGCAGTGGTGGGGGGAGGAGTCCCGTGTCCCTTCCGACACCGAGTCGAGACCGAGTCACACGATGTGTGAGACCCAGTAGACGAGGCCCAGTATAAATTAAGATGCAGACTTGAGACGTGTCAAGGACTCGAGTACTACAACACTATCTCAGACCTTTTAATATTTTGTTGTTGAATTACATTTTGTCCACAATTCCATGATGTATTGATGTTGGTATACCATTAGGAGAGACAACAGGGAAACATTGATCAAAATAACAACTCTATTGTTGGGCTCTATTTGCAGAGTATTCTGAGAGGCTCATTACAAAAGAGAGAGACCTGCATGATGTCTCTTATTAATTCACACTCAATCTCCATCTCATATGGCCACGCCAAAATGCTGTTGTCACGACGGTGTGCACAGACAATGTAAAAATAGCACCTTTTTAAAAACGTCTTGCACTCTCACTCCATACAGGCCACTTGTGGTGTCGTTATAGCAAAGCAAAGAAACGTCAGGTGGCATATATAATGATTCCTTTAGAATATTCCTGAATCTCTCGAGATGGACCAGTGCAGGTGAAATGGTTGTGCCCACGGCCAGTAATGTACCCAGTAATGTACCCAGTATGTACCCAGTAATGTACCCAGTATGTACCCAGTAATGTACCCAGTACCACCTTTCATGTACCCAGTAATGTACCCAGTACCACCTTTCATTATCCATCCTTTCATGCTGCACTGGGGAATGTTGTGTATAGATGGATGTGTCGACTGATGGAGTGAAATAATGCATTAATTATGGCCTTAACAGAGTGATATAATGTGACTCTCTAGCCTGGCCCTGATGAAGACCGTATAGGTCCAAACATGTCGGTTTTTAACCTTGATTAACCTATTCATAATACTAATCTAATAATGTATTGATCATTATGGCCTGGAGGCAACGTTTATCTGTTTATAATTGATCTGGACCTTATCTGGGTCTATATCTCTGGGTTTTTTTGTCTGTTTTGTATCTGTGTTTTTTATATGATGGATCCAAGTTGATCATCTCTCATCTCGTCATAATATTTCTCGTATTTCTGTCTACATCCTATATTTCCTATACATCCATTGCTTCCTCCCAGTGATGTCTAATAACTGCAGGGCTTTAAATGCTTTAAGAGCTGTCACACTTTTTATTTAGTATTTAAATGAGCTGTGCTGTCACACTTTATTAGTATTTGTTCAAATTTATATTATCTTTATCTTCTAAGTGTCTTATTATATTATATACTATGAAGTGCATTGTTGCATTCTGTGTTTGGTTTTATTCTGTGAAGCACTTTGTGTATGAAAGGTGTTACTATATACATCACATTGTCAGGGGAGGATTATATATAGTGTATATATATATATATATATCTATATATATATATATATATATAGAGATATAGATACTGTCTAATGACCCTTCCTGGTTAATCTTACGACCGTTAGCTTGTTTCCTCCCCGGGGGGAATAGAAGCATCCGCTGTATATAAAAAGGCTGTTAACCGTATATATAGTCCATAATCATTACAATTATCCGTGCATTTATATAGCATCAGTTGAATATGATAAGATGGATCTGCGGTCACGAGGCAGGCTGGGTGTTAATAAACGAGCCGTTCGGTAAGGTGTCGGGGGTCAGGAGGTCCTCGATTGGCCCTCTCACCCCTCGACAGGTGCAGAGAGGAGAGGAGAGGAGAGGAGAGGAGAGGAGGGCCAGGCGCCCCCAGCCCCAGAGACTCAGCCCACCTCTTCACGCCGCTCAGCCACAGAAAGGGAGGGGTGTAACGAGGAGGGTGCACAACTGCACACACACACAGTCACACACACACACACACACAAGCGCACACTCCAGAAAAAGCCCATCACCTGCTCCTCCACCCCCAACCCCTGCAGTATACGGACGGACGGACGGACGGACAGAGAGCTCCTGCCACAGCAGCACCCAGCACTAATTTCTCCTCTCATTAGCTGGAGAGCGACAGAGAGAGGTGGACACAGAGAGAGAGAGAGAGAGAGAGGGGGAGGGTGGGGGGGGGATAAAGAGGGGGAGAGAGGGAGAGAGAAATAAATAAGGGAAAACAGAGAGTTTTTATAAAGCGTTCGCGATGTGGTGAAGTTTTCATTTCGTGTTTGATCCGTTGTTTCTGTTTTCTTTCTGTCTTTCCCCCTTTCTTCTCTTGGGGAATAAGGCGTATTGTATGAATTAATTATTATTCATTGGACTGCGAGGAGGCTGCAGAAATTGTACATTTGTCATGCCCTATAGAGGCTCCGTGAATCACTTCTTCTGGACGAGTCTTTGAGACGCTCCGTGGACAGACTAGCCCATTCTGAACGGGAACCCCTTTTGGTGTTAGCTATTATGTTATGCTTTAGCTATTGAAAAATAGCAGATCTACAAGCTCATAGCGCGCCACCGAGTGGCGCGCTACGAGCTTGTAGGTCTGCTATTTTTGAAAAATCGAAGAGCGACTGACATAGAAACATAGCTTTTTCAGAAAACTGTCAGGATGTAGAAGACATTTATAGAATCTGATCTCAGGTCAGAATGGGCTAGATGAGAGAGAGAGAGGGCCTGAGTAGAGGGACGGACGCCCCTCCCAGCCTCTCCCAGAACCCCCCCCCCCACCCCTCCTCCTTTGTGACACTTGAGTGAATGTATCCTCCTTGCATCAGGGCGTCAGGGCGCAGTGGAATGTGTCTTCCTCCCAGAGAGAGGGAGAAGAAACGGCCTGTGATGGATGGGGCCTTGTTCCTCTCTCCTCTCGACCCTCCCTCTGAATCCCCTCTCATTCTCTCCGCCGTCGGCCTTTCACTCTTTCACGGCATCCCTTTATAACCGCCGCGACGGCAATAAAAGTCACCGATGATCCTCCTCTCAGCTGTTGTCGTGGCGGATCTGAGGAGGAGCCGTTGTTTCTTCTCCCTCATATGGAGTGTGTCACACATGATGAGCATTCAGGGCCCTGCATGGCACGCCACCGGGCCCCGGCCCGCCCCCACCGGGCCCCGCCCCGCCCCCACCGGGCCCGGCCCCGCCCCGCGGTACCCGCCCCAACGCCACCCCTTTTACATTCACACACACAAAGTGGGACGCTTGCGATAGTACGGGGCAGCAAGAAGCAGGTGGACTGGACAGACAGACAGACAGGGGAAACCTTCTCAATCACTTGACACTTGGCAGGGTAAACTATTATGCGTGTTAGACATGGACTCCACGTTTACTTTGAAGCCAGCAGCTGCTTATTGTTGCCGTCGTTTATTGTGCTGCGTCATTTTTTCTCCAATGCCATCACAACCAGGTCCTCGAACACAAACACTGCGAAATAACGTGGATTGGCAACTCCGTACATATGCCCATGCAGAAAACCCCCCAAAATCTGTACATATAGTTCACTGAAATCCTCCCCCTGTGTGACGAAAAGGGGCGCGCCGTCTCGACCGGACTTCACAGAGTGTGCTATAAAGCTCGCCAGTTGCCGTGTCGGAGCGTTGCTTAGTTCGGTATGGAGCCGACCGTCCGAGTTGTAACCCGATAACACCGAATCTGCCACTGATCTCTGCGAATAACCGGAAAACCACAGACTGTTGAACACATCATGGATGAATGCCCAAATCTTCAAGTCACCACATGGAGTCAGTGGCCCTAATCTAACTGGACGATGATACCACCTCTTGGCTGATGTCCAGATTGCCTGTGAAGCCCTCCTACACGAACGAACAAACAGAATATTAAATAATGTCAAACCCGGTCTCACCCAAACACGGTGAAATAGCACGGATTGGCAATAGAGCGTCGCAGTCCCTCCCCCTTTCAGAACAACGAGTGGCCCAGGAAATGAATCCCAATGCATTTTGCTAACTCCCCACAGGCCGGTGCGCAGCCTCAGATCTGCAGATTGTGCCCGTGTAGTCGCACCCAGAGCTCGCCTTGTCACCCGTGGTGGCCGGGCTTTTGCGGTCCGCGCACCATCGCTCTGGAATGCCCTCCCCTTGGCTCTCAGGCAAGCAGAGACTGTGCCCGCTTTTAAACATCTTTTAAAAACACACCTGTATGTCAAATGCTTTTCTTAATTCAGTGTTACTTATATGTGTGTATATGTATACATATATGTATATGTGTACGTGTACGTATATATTTATTTATTGTTTCCTTGACGTTTGTTGTGATTCTATGCTTTGTTATTTCTGATGTTCTTGATGTTGTTTTTGATTGTTGTTTCTAACCTGTAAAGCACTTTGTAACTTTATGTTTGGAAAGGTGCTATATAAATAAAATTCATTCATTCATTTATAGGACAGAGTTTAAGACATACTTATTTAACGTAACAGATATAAAACCATATCATATCATATATAACCAGATGGTCTGATGTGTTTTCGTTTGTCTTGTAGGTCAAATACATTGACATTAGGCTATTTGTTATCACCTTATGCTGCTGTGCAACGCCTCAACTTCCCTACAGGGATTAATGAAGCAATATTACACGAGAGGGTGTTGTTTAACGTGATTATTGTCACGACAGTGATGTAAGGTAGGGGAACGAGACCAAGTCGAGTTCCGCAAGCATCACTGAAGTCAGTTGAGAACTCTACCTTTGGGTTCTGTACGAACGGATCATAAAAGACGTTTTTATTTTAATGACTTGCTTTTCAATGTGCATCATTTTATTGAGGCATCTATACTAGGAAACGATGGACAGTCTCGCGACACGTGGCACGTCCAGAAACGTACTGTGTGCTTTTCAGATCTCTATAAAATGACAGTGTACATATCGAAAAGCAACACAGCGGGCAATGATGAGTTAATATGTCTTCTTTTGTTTTCCAGAAGCGACTATTTATTGTATTATTCATTTACGTATAAATTACACACAAAGTGTGTGACCGTGTGGTTCCAAACTGGTCAATATTATTTGATCATTTTGTATTACCGGTATATCTTTTTTCTCCTCTGGATTTATAGACTTTATACAGTGCCAGATGACATGTTCTGCCATAGTGCGTTTTCTTCTAACCCTATAGAACACTAAACATGGTGTCACATTCTGTCTCTCCCTCAGTCTGTGACTCCACACTGGCCACTCCCATATCCCATTCCAGCACACCCAGTTCCATTTACACACCTGTCTTCACCTATACCTCATCAGCCCAGCAGTGAACACTTCTCCAATCAACCTGCTCACTATAAATCTGGACTCAGTGCAAACACTCATTGTCAGTTCATAACCTGGTGTCATTGATGTCCTGTGCTATACCTGTTCCTGTTTTGACATTTATGTCATTCTAGATTGCCTGGTTCCTACCTGCATATTCAGTGTAAGATTCTGCCTTTCTTTATTACATACTTTTTATCTACTAGACTATACTCTTGTTGGTTGTGACTTTGCATCTGGGTTCAACTCTCTGTCTGCATCCTTGACACCCGGACGATTATATATTTGCAATTTTCATAATTGCTGATGTCAGAGGTGGGCGGGTCTTTCAGTGCATTCATGATGCTCAGTGACATCATAATGTTGCTGATGTCTGAGGTGGGCGGGTCTTTCAGTGCATTCATGATGCTCAGTGACATCATAATGTTGCTGATGTCTGAGGTGGGCGGGTCTTTCAGTGCATTCATGATGCTCAGTGACATCATAATGTTGCTGATGTCAGAGGTGGGCGGGTCTTTCAGTTCCTTCATGATGCTCAGTGACATCATAATGTTGCTGATGCCTGAGGTGGGCGGGTCTTTCAGTGCCTTCATGATGCTCAGTGACATCATAATGTTGTCTGAGGTGGGCGGGGCTTTCAGTAACCTTCATGATGCTCAGTGACATCATAGAAGGTAGGTTTGTTTCCCTGCCCACATACCTGGTATTTTCTACAGGCAGGTGTTTGGGTGGATTTCACCCGTGTTGAGTTATAGTGAGAGAAATGCAAGTCCACAATGGACTTTTGTATTTATTTTCTTCACTGCACCATTCTCACATGTCTTAGGAATGGTTAGAGGAGAAGGAGAAGTTCCCATGAATTTCATTTATCTTTATAATATGCACATGCCGATTTTTTTTGCCCCCCCCCCATGAAATCAATTTTTTGGTGAAAAGTCATGATGAAATATTAACGAGTACCTCAAGTTGCCATGTGTATTGCTGTACTGCAATATTTGATGAGAAATATTTTTGATGGAATATTTTATATTGGGTAAAATATATACCCGTGCAGTTTAGTGATGGTGTAACAAAAAATATGTTTAGTGTTCGGTTAAACACATTTTTTGCTACTTCTCCTATAGAGTTTATCCAGAACTCACAGAAATCGGTACACTTCATCTCTAGAGCCATGTGATTGATCAAGTTGTATGAGTTTGATTTCTCAGATCCCATTCCAATTGGCTATGATGACCCAACGTTTGCAGACCTTCAAATCAAATCAAATCAAATCAAATTTATTTATATAGCACATTTAAAAACAACTCTCATTGTACCAAAGTGCTTCACAAATGCAATACAGTGCAGTGCAGAAGACGTCAATAATAAAACAACAGGCATATAGGACAGAATAATCTAAAATCTAAATCTAAAATCCTTGGGTAGGCAACCCGGCCTGGCAGAAACCTGTACTCTGAGGAGCACAATTTTCTAGTTTATTACTAATATCTGGTATAAAAACTTGCTTTACTTGGTGGAGGAAGGCGTTATTCTGCATGAGGGCATAGCAGGATATATAATAGCAGTCGTGTGCCCAGATATTAACCCAGACAAGTGATGTAACACTATTTAATTGTAGTATAGGCTATACCAGTGGTGCCCACACTTGTTTGACTTGAGAGCTACTTTCACAATGACCAGCTCAACAAGATCTACTCACCCAAAAAAGTATTATCCCATTGCTGAAAACAGCAGCACTGGCCTTACATACTATAAGACAAACACACGTGTATTGCATTTGTATTGTGTGTTTGAGCTGACAGGCTCTTTTAATCAATCATGCAGTCACCTTAATTCAAGTAGTTTTTTTTAATGATATATATTTTGGGGCATGTCCTCATGTGGTCTACCTGCATGCAAAGCCTTTGTGATCTACTGGTATAGATCACGATCTACCTTCTGGGCACCGCTGGGCTATACCCATTATGTAAATCTATCAGTTTATGCATTTGACTCACACACTGTTGAAATGTACATTGAACACAAACGCCTGAAGTGAAAAAGAGTGACGAGAGGTCGACCACTGGTTTGATATTTATGATATTTGTCCTATATCGATAAATATACAAGGATATTTAGTCTGTGACGTTTTTCAGATAATAATCCCGAATGCACGCTGTCTCCAGTCCTGACACGAGTACTTTTATTTAATAGCGCAAGAGTATATTGTTATCTGACTTCAGAATTGTGATTTATTATCAGTGGAAAACATGCAGATCAGATGATGAAGATGCTGAGGTCATCATCATCAGCCTATATATATATGATTTCTGACTTTGAGTAAAAAAACAATTAAGGTTAACATATACAGTACACTGTTACTGCAGGTCTATTATATGTTACATATATTGCTTCTGTTTCTCCTTTAAAAGGAACAAAATATTAATGACATTTCTGTTACAGACAGAGTAAAGAAGAAGAGAGGGAATTTTATAGGCCTATATCTAGTAATGATTTTAGTTGTTTGTTTGTTTATGTATTCATGGTGAGAGGGGTATACAGCCTATCAGGGGTAGGCACGGGTGGAGGGTGGTCACTGGCACACTGGCATATGAGTGTGTGAGAGAGATCTTTTATTTTAATCAAATTAAATCTGTCTCACCTCCTCCTGGCCAGCCGGGGCGCCTGATGGAGGGGAAAGGAACTGGTTGGAATAACGTGTTCCTTCCACGCGCTACGACGTCCAACCAGGGAAACTCCCCCCCTGTCAGGTGTAAAGGAGCAACTTGGACACTCGGGCATGAAGGGGGAGCATGAATTAAGTCCGTTGCTCTCCACAGGTTGGCAGAGGGTGTGTAGAGCCCAGGATCACAGTAGATGATTGACACAGGGGTGAAAAATGGGTTACAAAATCGTGGGATAATTTTTTTTAAAAACAATTAAAGAAGTATTCAAAAAAGTTTAGTCTGTGAAATGAAGTCCCCTCACATCTAATACACCCATCTATAAATAAATTACACCCTGCACATAATTCTATACATTCACTCAACCTCTGGGCTCTGAGTCTGTGAAAGAAAATAGGCCACATAAAAAGGTTATATATATGTACAGCCTGTGGACAATCACAATCAGATTGGAAATATTAAATTGTTATGTGGTGACAATTAAACTTTATGTTGATACTGATTGATACTGATTATTAAGAAAATGAAAGCACTTCATGTCAAAAAGGTTGCAGACCCCTGTCCTATAGATATAGCTATATATAATTTGAATTTGTAAGTCAAATTAAACATTTTGATCTATATAGCCTATAAATATAGTAAGTCTACATTTTCTGAAATAATAAACAATATAAATATTTAAATTACATACTAATTCTATATGAAGTGTTGACATACAGAATAGTATAGTGTAATAAAATTAAAAGGTGCACTTGAATTGTACAGGGCCTACATTTCCAGATCCCTCCAGCACTCACATCATCATCATCGTCATGATCCCATCATGAATTCATGACTCAAAATGAATCATTCAGCCATCACCACCAACAAGTATATAGATATCCATCTTTAAGCAGACAGCTTGTTTCTGTCAAGTCAAGTGACAACATCTCTCTCTCTCTCTCTCTGTTTAAGATTCATTAGCCTCCCTATAGCTCGACCATATTGCGCCACCAGGCACCATTCAGCTGGTACTTATACCTACTTATACGTGTCAGCTGTTATCCGTCCATCATCATGTCTGTTGGACTGGTGGTGGATGGTGTTGCACAGCCCGGGCCAGCATTATGAATGATAATCAGCCCCCCCCCCTCACCCTCACCCCCCTGTTCCTTTTGTGTACGTCCCCCAAATAATAGAAGGTGCTTATATGGCTTTGGGATCATTGGATGGTCTTGAATGATGATGATGCGGGACTCGGGAGGGTCTGTTTCTGTTGCGTGGAGAAGTTGGTGCCTCGGGGCCAGATTAGCGGCGCTGCCTGCAGGCTTCATGCAGCCGGTGCTCTGTTGTCAGCGCGGCGGTCACACTATAAGCGCCCCTCCATCCATCCATCCATCCATCCTCCGAGGCGAGGCGAGGCGCGGCCGTTGCGCGGCGGGGCCCACGGCCCCAGAGGGACCCTAAATCCTGTTACACTGTCAAGACTTTAAAAAAAAACCGTCATTTGTATTAGAAATGTGTGGGTGTTTAAGTATATTAAGTGCTGCGCGCGCGCGCGCGGGGGGACAGTTGCAGTATGTCTTTAGAACGATGAATTATTCATCATACTTATATATATTATATAAAAGCAAAAAAAAAGGAGATATTGACTACATCTCCATAAACTTGAACTGCTTTTTGTCATCGAGGCACGAGATCCATTGGGTATAATTATACATACAAGCCCATGAAAATGCATGTGCTTCTGGTGGAATTAACGGCGCAGCTTGCGACAGAATTAAGATGGTCAGTATGTTATTATGATCATGACGAGGCTTTGAATTTGAGTGACTGACGGCCGATTGTTTGGCACTTAATAATATCTTATAAATAATTTACTAGTTCAGGTTTATAGAATCTGTCGTGGTGGTTTTCGAATGGGGTTTAACAAACCCACGGCATGCACCTGCTGCTTATATGCGGCTGCAATGTGTTGACAAATTAGGGGCTATATTTGGACTGGAGAATTAATTTATGCTTGTAATGTAATGTATACGTAAGTAGTGTAGTAGCCTGGAATTTCATCTCACCTGAATAGACAATGGTGAATAATATAATAGCCTATAAACCCCTTGTTGGAAAAATGTTGTTCCCTGAGTTTGGAACTCGCTGTAGTATAGGCTATAGCCCTATAAACTTCAATGTTATGTTCTCCGCCGTCGTGTGTGTGTGTGTGTGTGTGTGTGTGTGTGTGTGTGTGGTGGGAGGATCATCATCATTGTGGTATAAGTGTGCAGGCCTATTTTCCCGTGCGTGGCTGGATTATTATTTATCTCGTCATTATCGTGTGGAATTAGATTCTTTGCACTTCTGCCCCGCCGCCTCCAGAGGGAGGTCAAAACTATTTGTCAGTCTCCAGTCGGGATTGCAAATTAGGATGAGCCTCCCTCCCTCCCTCGCTCCCTCCCCGCGTGACTGACCCGTGTGTGGAAAGCCTCTATTCCACTCCGCAGGGGTGGTGGCCTCGACTATCGGCTGCACATCAGGGGAAAATTAGGCCCTTTGATAATACATATGGTATGGGCCTTATACCTTTTATGTCAAGACCAGACACCGTATTGTCCCACAGCAGCAGCGCTGTAGTGTAGCCTATAGGCTACATCTGTGACCGGTTGATGTAACGCATTGACCAAATGATCCCTTTCAATAATTCGCATCGAAATTCAGCATCCCATTTTGTGTTATTTTATGTACAGTGTTGTATTGCACATCAACAACCAATTATATAGGCTTTAGTATTGCCTTTAGGCTATCTATCTATCTATCTATCTATCTATCTATATGGCGTTGAATGAATCACAAGATTTGCCTATTATATTCATAGCCCTATGCATGCTGTGAAATGAAATCATGAAAGCACGAATATAGAATATGAAAATCACTGCATAGCTGATAATAATGACACAGACTTCTGCAGGCAGGCAGGTCCATCATTTAATGCTTCAACTGGTCATAATGTCCACATAATTACAGGTCTGCCTTTTATGCTAGATTAGTGGCACGAGGCTAGAGTCTGTAGTCACTTTTATGAGGTATAAAACAGTCCCATCACGCCATTATGTGGGCGTAATTCGTCAATTCGGGGCTGAAGAGCCACTTCGTGTGCGTGCGTGTGCTTGTGGGTGTGTGTGTGTGTGTGTGTGTGTGTGGCGTGTGTGTGTGTGTGTGTGTGTGTGTGTGTGTGTGTGTGTGTGTGTGTGTGTGTGTGTGCACGCGCGTGTGCGTGTGGGTGTGCGTGGATGTTTGGATGGATGGGTCCCGAACGGTGCTTCTGAAAAATGGAAGCTGAAGATGGTTAGAGGAATAATATTCCTGCTATAATTGTCGCATGCATGTCAAAGGAAACATTGAAAACAAAACGGTGATATGAGCAACCAAGACACGTGCCATAGTTTTTTTGTATGTGCATGTATATGCGTTGCATGCACATGCAGAATGGAATTGTGCATTAAAAAAAGGGAATGCTTGTTGTACAATTCTGTAGCTATATACGGCGAAACCCTTATATTTCGGCCATTTGAAAATAGCCGTTCCTATAAAGCTCACAATGCGAAGATGCGCATTTTTTATACATTTGATAACTTGAAATGAGCGTATATAGACCAGGCCTAATTTTACTGTTGGTATATTTTACTTTACATTTCTATGCGTTTGTATAGGCTATACTTTTACTCAAATATATTTTGAATTCCGGACCTTATAACGGAGTATCAGTATTGAAACTTTTATAAGTTAAGTAAAACATCTATGGGTCGACTTATGATACCGAGGGCTTTATAGTTAGTTGTTCTCTGACACTTATTTCAGACATGCTCTATAATGTGAAGAGTCTGCCTGCAGTGCTATTAACTCATTTCGGGAGAAACAAACAAACAAAAAACTTGGAATTTGCGCGACGGTATGCACTGCAGGCTCTCTGCAGTCAAATCTGGTCACATATGTTATGGCTCCCATACTTTAATTCTTTCTTCTTGTGTCAAGTGTTTGTGACTGACTGTGTGCATATGTCTGTCACACACACACACACACACACACACACACACACACACACACACACACACACACACACACACACACACACACACAAACACCATGCAGAGCGAGAGAGAGAGAGAGGAAGAGAAATGGACATTATTTACTCACACACACACACACACACACACACACACACACACATTATGGATGAACCCCCCCCCCCCCCCCCCTTTGAAGGTGTTGTTTAGCTCAGAGTCTAAAGTGAAAGAAAATGTTTTCTTATTACTTAATTCAATCAGGGCGAGGAGAGAGAGGAGGGGGGGGGTTCACGCGCCGCGCGCACTGGCCTCTCTCTCTCTCTCTCTCTCTCTGACAGAGTGGCCTTTGTGTGGCGTCTATCCTCCGCTGTCACACACTTTAATTCGAGTCTCTTTCTCTCTCATTGAAACCCCTCCACAATGACATTCAATACGGGCCGCGGAGAGAGTGCTGAAAACCTGGTTATTTTTACATATTCTTCTTTTTTTCCCAACCCCGGACTCCTGCCCGGCAGGGGCCCGAGCGAGAAGGAATTAATCACCGCTCCTTAAACACAGCAGCGGTGCCTCCGGGCAATGACTTGTCCTTTTTTTTTGTGCAACCAGAAATGACACATGAACCTTTTTTTAAATGAATATACATTCATACTCAAAGCTTTTTTTTTTGTATACGGCGGGGGAGACACAAAAAAAATCAGCTTGCAATGCTGGCATTTATTAAGCCGCCTCCTATATAAGGAAAATAAAGCAGCTTTAGGCTTATATATATACCCCTGTTTTGTCGATGTGTGCCTATATATATTAAACTATAGGATATTTATTAAAATACATATTTTACGAATAGGTTATACTTATGATAGCTGAAGATTTCTAGAATCAGACACTCGGGCCTTTTATAAGAAAGTTTCCCATAACTTTACCACATTTATACCAGGACCGAAAAACCTGTCATTGAATAATAATAAACTGAATGCACTTTAAAGACCTCGTCGGTGTATTGCACCTGCATGTGGTTTAACTAAACATGAGATTTATCTCACCACCACAACCGCGTATAACACGCACTTTATCCCGTCTGCATCTGCAGCATGCCGCCTATTGAATCGGGACTTCTCAAAACAAAACCAACAAACAAAAAAAAGAAAGTGACAGGAATGTTTTCTTTGCCAAATCGAGGCTATATGATAAAATAAGTGATGATAAAAAAGGGGGTAGAATGGGGGCCGCCTCTCGCGGCGTGGGTGGGGCGGCTCGAGGCAAGAATGGAGTACATTATGCAGTTAATTTAGTTAACAAGTGAAATAATGGGGAAGCGTGCAGTGGGAATGCCAAAGAGAAAAAGCATGCAGGCAACACACACACACACACACACACACACACACACACACACACACACACACACACACACACACACACACACACACACACACACACACACACACAAACCTATTGAAGACTTTGCAGAGGAGAGAGCTCTCACATAGGCTCAGCCCCGCGTATACCCGGCGTCACATCACGGACCAGCCAGCCAACCAACCAACCGGGGTCCTCTCCTCTCCTATTTAAAGAGGAGGAGGCGAGCAGTGTGGCTTCAGCACCACAGCGCTGTCCAACCTGCAAGGACAACACCGACACTCAAACACTCTCCATCCGTCCCGTCCGTCCGTTCGTCTGTTCACACTGCCGCAGAGCAGACCGACTCCGACACAAGACAGAAGAGCAACAAGTCCGCAAACATGCCGAGGTCTTTTCTCGTGGATTCCCTGATTTTACGCGAGGCGAGCGACACCAAGGGCGGAGGCGCCGACCACAACAACAACAACACCCCCAGCCCGCCTCTGTTCCCGTACGCCCTGCACCACTCCTCCCACCACCACCCGGCGCACCACCACCACCACCACGCCGGCCTGACGCCGGCGGCGGTCGTCTCCTCCTCCTCGTGCCACTCCAGGAAGGCGGGCCTGCTGTGCTTCTGCCCGCTGTGCATGGCCGCGTCGCAGCTCCACCATGCCCACCACCACTCCTCGGCCTCCTCGGCCGCCGCGTCGCCTCCCGGCCTGCCGCCGCTGCTCAAGGCGTCGTTCCCCGCCTCGGCCTTCGGCTCGCAGTACTGCCACGGCGCCGCAGCGGCCGCCGCTGCCGCTGCCGCCGCTGCGTCAGCGGCTCTGTCGCGGCAGCACCACCACCACCACCACCACGCGTCCTCCAACCACCACGCCATCAACCTGGCCGCGCACCACCACCACCACGGCTCCATCTACCAGGCCGCCTATTCGGTGCCGGACCCGCGGCAGTTCCACTGCATCTCCATCGGTGAGTTGACTGAAACTTTAGCTGAACTTTTGCCTTATTAATTAGGCCTATAACTCCAATTTGGGTAATGTTGGACCCCTTTGGTATATAAGGGTCCATGTCTATATATCTGGAAAGCTTAAGTCGTCTGGTCTGACATTTCTGATTAAAAGCATTTATGACAATATGAATATTTCCCTAATTTTGGTCTCTCTCTCCTCCCTCTCTCTCTGCTTTGACAGAAAACAGCAACAGCAAACTCCAGAGCAGCAAGCGCATGCGCACGGCCTTCACGAGCACGCAGCTGCTGGAGCTGGAGCGCGAGTTCACGTCCAACATGTACCTCTCGCGGCTGCGGCGCATCGAGATCGCCACCTACCTCAACCTGAGCGAGAAGCAGGTGAAGATCTGGTTCCAGAACCGCCGCGTCAAGCACAAGAAGGAGGGCAAGGGAGGCCACCACCATCACCACGGCGGAGGAGGAGGGCCCCCCGGCGGGGGACACAGGACCGGGGGAGGAGGCAACGGGCACGGCTGCAAGTGCTCCGGCTCCTCGTCCACGTCGCTCTCGTCCTCCGCGCGATGCTCGGAGGAAGAGGAGGAGGACGCCATGATGTCGCCGCCCCTGTCGCCGTCTTCATCCTCGTCCGAGAAGGAAGACGTGGACTTGTCCTCCGTGTCCCCTTGAATTTAGTCCGTCCGTCCGTCCATCATCACCTCCCCCACGAGAGACAGAGAGAGACACCCCCAAAGAAATGTTTTTTTTTTGGTCGGTCGGTGTGTGACCTGTGAAGTTAAATATATATAGGTCTAAATCTTGCGCCACCCCTTGTCCCAAAACTTATTTGCCATTTCTTATACAATTTTGAAGAAAAAAAAAACGTTTTAAAATAGTTCAACTAGCCGATCTACATTGACACGTTGTGAGCTTGTAGATTGGCTATTTGAACTATTTTAAAATGTTTTTCAAAATATAGTAAGAAATGGCAAATACAGACAGTTTAGGGATAAGAGATATATGCGCAAGATAGCCGGGCCCATAATGAATACATGCAGCCAAAAACAGTCCCGTCCGACTCCAAACTGTGTTCTGTTGTTCACATCTTGTACATATCTATTATAGAAGAGGATCTATAAATCAGGGGATTTTTTGCCCCCCCCTGCAAAGTAATTTGTATACATGTTGTACGTATAATAACCATTTTGTAGTTTTTGTTCTGAAAAACGCTCCCACTGAATGAACTGTTGTTGCCGATCCAAATGTGGTATAATAGGCATTGTATTTACGAACCCAAATATGAATAGCAACATTTGTTTATTAGTATTATTTTGGGGGGTGGAAAGACAGCAGTATTTTTTTGTATACATTGTGAATAATAATAATAATGTTTAGATTCACTCTTTAAACTGGAGACTATATAATTTCACTGAGGTTTAATCTGAAATTATATATCGTCAGTTATTGTAATGTGTGGCGGGGAAAAAACATATTTATTTATTTAAAAATGTTGATACTTACTTAAATAAAAAAATGATATTTCTGAGCGGCAGCTTACGTTAATTGTGTTATGAGTTTTACGCACGTTTTACTCTTGCGCACCACTGGGAGCGCATGCACGCACACTGCACAGTGCGCACACACACGCACACACACACACACACACACACACACACACACACACACACAGTGACACACACACACACACACACACACACATCTGAAATGTGAGAAGATTATAGTAAGGCCTATACATGATGCATATGAATGCATATTTATAGGCCCATTTGATAATCAAATCAGGTATTCATGAGTAACAGTGCATGGCTATAATAAGTATAGGCTGAGTGCAGGTCTTTAGATAAAATACTGTTTAGATTTATGTACATTTGCATCTGCTCTCTCTTGCAGCAACAGGTAGAACAATAAAATACATTTTTAAACCATATATCAAAAACACTTCCATCAGTATAACTTCCACACAGATATAACGTCAGACTTATTCACATTTAAGAAATAAGCACAGTCTATCTCGTATATAATCATTTGGATGGATGGGGAGGAGTTGCTGTGCACACGTCTATATTTGGTTTGATATTTTTGTATTTATAGGGCATTTTATAGCAGATATGATGAACTGAAGGCTATATAGTAAAAGGCTGACAAGGTCAAGGACACATTTCTATTCTCCCTCTGCGGGGTAGAAAGAAAGGTGTTTCTTTGTTTATTTCGTGGACGCACACAAATCAATAAGTTTGGACTGGAGATATATGCATGCAGTTGCAGATTCGACTGATTCGTCCATCGATGTTTAGCTCACTCAACATTACGCGCAGATTCCTTCCTTCTTCCAAGCGATGTGTGGAAGATAGATAGATAGGATCCATTCACCGAGCCACCACCACATAACCACTGACTCCCCTCAGTCCCCTGCCTGCAGTGCATGAGTAAATTAAATGCTTGGTAATCTCTATGGTTCAGCATTTAAGTGACAGGGGGATCATGTCCCGGGGGACACTCCACTCCAAACACCAAACATTAAATGGTGGTGGTGGTGGTGGAGGGCCCCCTTATTATTTGCCGGGGACCTTTCTTTTTTTCCCAGAACGGCCCCGTATACAAACAGGGCTCTGCTGCTGCTGGCTTGCTGTCACAATCTTTATCTGATCTACGCCTGATCCGTCTCGTGTGACTGACTCAATAAAACACCGTGGAGTTCTCAAGTGCACACACACAGACGGGACTGTATAGTCTCCTAATACATTTATCTGTGTGTGGAACGAGGAATCTGATGAGAGAGAGAGAGAGAGAGAGAGAGAAGAGGCGTCCATATTACCCCCCCGGCATTGTTCTACTGTCAACATCAACCGCGACAGCTTTCACTTTCATGACTTCCGCAGGTGTGATCTAATCGTTCTCTCTCTAAGCCCTTATATTCATTCAACGGCGTTCAATTCATTGCAGATCATAAATGTATTGATTTGATTTAGTGTTTTAAAAAAAAATAATTATGTAAATAACTAAAGGCTACTTTGTATGCCTGTATACATTGCAAAATCCGGATGGATATACAACACAATTACGCCACGATTTGACGTTTTAGTTTTTCATGCAGTTTAAGCAATGAGCCTCATGTGATATCTGGTTAAGATTATAGACGACATGTGTGTATATGAGATTTGTGGCTGTGGTTGAAGAAAAAAAATGCATGCACTTATTATTATTTCAAACATTTATTTAAGGACACGGTGTGTTATTTTTAAGGACACATGCAGCCTTCATGTCCTGTTTTTGGTTTGCGTATTTTACGCACCGCTGCCCGACGGTCTCTGAATCAACCATGGCTGAAGAAAATTACATTTATTGTGTGGAATAGAGTTTAAATGGTATTTTACTTCCTTTAAAACGTATCATTAGACCGCACGGACCATACAATATAAGGCGCCTCTTAAATAGGCCGTTGCATATTATGCTGCATAAATATAGCGTCGGGGACGTGAAGTTTCTCATGTTAAACTTTCATTTAATTGTTCACTTAACCATTTTTTAACAAAACCCCCAGACATTTGCATCTGTTAAGATATGGGATTAGACTATTTTGTTAATTGCACCATAGAGCCCCATTTTGCTCACTATAGCCTTACTCCTCCATGAAGCAAAAGCAAAAAAAAAAGCTAAAAGAAAAAAGCGCCCTTTATCCATTCAATAGCCCGGGGGTATGCGCCCTGGGGGAGCTTATACGCTCCCTGCTCCAAATGCTCAATTTATTTATTCTTAATTTTGTGCCGATCAATTCATTGAAGCAAAAAAGGAGCACGGTGTCTTTTTAGACCATGAAGAAAGGAGTCTTGTTGACGTAACCCTGCCAGAAGCAGTGGAGCACCCCTGACGCTCGAGAGCCGCTTGAGTCAACAGGCTCCCATCTCGCAGACTCGCCCCTGTCTTTTATTCCGGCTAATTTTTTATTTACGGCCTTTCTTTGACATGTCTCTTATCTATCAGATTAAAAGAACAGCTTGTAACAAATCAGTCTGCACGATTTACAACAGCATTAAAAGGGGACAAAGAAGAGGGGAGCCCGGGCCCGTCAGTACCTGAGAGTCTGGTAGACGGGGCGCCGGAGCGCAGCAGCTGATTCGATGGTTTGAAAATACGCACGAAACAAAATACTTGAATCCTGAAAAAGAGCCCTTTGTACGTTTCTTTAGAAATCAAGCATTTCTGCATGACAAAGGACAATTAATAAGCCGTCTTTTCACGACCAGCAGCTGGTTTCCCCGTCAAGGAAAGTTGGAAAAAAAATTCAGACTGAATGCGCGCAAAAGCCCCTTTTGCGCGCAGACAGCCAACCCAAGGTGACCCATTTGGCACCGCTGAAATAACCAAGCCGAGGTAAAAGCGAGGGAACTGTCAAAAACATTTAAGCTGAAATATCTTGAAATTGCAAATCCCTTTATGTGGAGGGACGCTGTGCCGATGTGGGTTAGACGTTTACAAAGGAGCTGGTTAAGTTGGAGAGGCTTTGGAAACGGACACGTGGCTTCTCAATGAAGGGCTCTTTGCTCCCGCGTGGCTCTCTGTGGCAATGCGCATTAAACGACGGTTTAAACTTACTCAAGTCCCAATAGAAGTGCACACACAAACAGCAGCCTATATGAAACATTGGCCACGAATTTAGACAAAGTAGCCTTTGTAAACATGTTTATAAGACATTTAGGGGCGCATTTTTACGCAAATTCCAAAGAGAATTTTGTGTATGCTTTTTTTTCCCTTTCTTTCTTTCTTTTAAAAACCGTGTTATTCGGCAGTTGGTTATTGTTGTATAGGGTTGCTGTTTTCACAGAGAACTGTGATGTTTACACTTTTAAACATTTTACCCTCACAACATTTTGTGGATATATAAATATGGATATGTATAGACATATATCTTCCCAAAAATATCAGATGGAGTTATGTGTTATTTCAATATTTGTGTCAAATGTAAATGCGGTTTTAAATGTTCACATCGTGTACCTATGTACATTTTCATTAGAATGCATCATAATAGCATTTTAACATATAAGCCCTAAATGTATTTAAGAAAAAACATTGTTAAGATAAGCATGAACAGTTTCGACTCAACACAGAATGTGGTAGGCTATATATATATAGGCAACAATTCACGAGTGGCGTCACTTTGCATTAAATTCGGTCACATTTCGATGTATTTATGGTATTTATTTATTATTGCTATTTTTAATATATATTTTTAAACAAAGCATCACCCTGCATGATGCCTGAGGTATAGGCTATAACTTCCCTCGTCTCGTGGACATTTTGGAGCGTTTAGACATTTCTCAAAATGTGCAAAGTTTCACCACGGCGGCGTGAACATGCATGCAGCCACACGCACACACACGACACGTCAGTCACTGCAGGCACTGCGCATATATAGGCTACAAACAAACTGACTGATGATCATGACCTTGGCTTGGACTGGAGAAACTTCAAAACTCTGTCTTTGTCTCCAAAACAAGTCAAAGTTATACGGTTCTCCAAAGGATTCAACAAAACAACCATGCAGTGAGTCAGTGCGTGTCTCGAGAGGGATAGAGAATCATAGGAGACTCCACAAACAACACAAATGATATTGGACGACACTGCACAAAATGGAAAGTTAGAATTAATTTTTTTATTTTTCTCCCAAAAGAATAACCCCGATCTTTTTGGAACCGCAGCGTGCACAACACAACACAACACTTTGATTTGATCAATTGAATATACTTTATGAACAATTTTGCAGGGAAAAAAATTAAATTCAAAATAAAATAAAGAAAAAGCACATGACATGAAAAGTACAGTTCAATACAAGGTCTGCTACAAGAGGACCCCCATAAAACACATGGCTTGTTTGCATTAGGGTCCTTCATATTCAATTCATAGGGCGACACTGCGACAGGACACAGCAGCACAGCAACAAGTCCACTAATCAGCACTGACATGAACGGGCTCTGGCACCTGTTTGTTACATTATACCCCCCCCCCCTCTCGCTCTCTCTCTCTCTCTCTCTCTCTCTCTCTCTCTCTCTCTCTCTCTCTCTCTCTCTCTCTCTCTAATTGAATATGCATACCGGGGGGGGGGGGGGGGCAGAGAGTGTTTGCCCAGGGGAGAAAGAATCGAGGGCTATTTAACTCTATACACCGGCTGGTGTCAAAGGTCGACAAATAATGAACTGCACTGACTTGGAACTGACTTTTGTATAAGAAAGAGCCGCACGTTTCTCTCATAAAAGAAACGCGGGCCACGTCGTCTCTCCCATCACCCAGCCAAACAAACACAAACACTCAAGCACGCACGGCTGGTGATCATTGATTTGATTGGACGACATTGATGGATGCGGAAATTAGACGTGCCGTTTTTGGTGGCCGAGGGATGCATGCAGTAAGTGGATTATTTTCAGTCATACTAGCCAATACTATTTTACCCTTTATATAATAAAGTAGGCTATAGACCTGGCATATATTTACTGTCTATATATTTAGGCCTATAGCTCTTGCCTGTAAACAAAATGGTGAATAAAATAATAATACGGCTCGCCTCGCTCACAATAACAAAACCGATAAAACAAAACATTGAACTAATCACCACCACCACCACCACTTTCTGTGTAGGCCTACCCTATCCTATCCACGCAGCTGGACTAAGAGCCAGTCAACAGACTACAGACATCACTGACAAATAGTTTTCCATAAGTTTTTCAACCAACAGTTTATGCCTGGCTTGTTCCAAAGATTTGGTTTGTATGCTACTAGCTGCAATGGGGGAAAAAATGCGGGACAGTAGCGTCATCTGGTGGAAATGACAAGAAATGGAAGATGTTTTCAAAGTAGACAACTACTCAAACTGATATTAAGCCAATAGCAGATCTACAAGCTCACAATTGCAGATCGGCCTATGTTTTGTAATAATGATAACAATCTACAAACTACTAACTAACTAACTAACTACTAACTATGAACTAAAGTTCCGGTAATTGACTTGTAGTGGATTAAAAGTACAATTTATTTCCCTCTGAGATGTAGTGGAGTATGTCAACATGCACAGCACATTGGCACTGTAAATATGTGCAATATATAGAGAAGAGAACAGAACAGAGAAATGCAATGTGTGGATTGAAACATGTAGGCTACCTGTAGAAGTTGCTGCTGTCTTCCAGTGTAATTGGGCTGGACCAAGTCAGAATGGCAGGGAGGTAATGAGTATTTAGAATAGCTAAGGATATTGTTGTAGTGTAATGTTGTAGTAGAATAATTTATAGTGTAATGTACAGTAGTTCATGGAGTTTTTATATTAGTTATTTTTGTGTATTTGTATTTGTATGTGTTAATCTACCCCGTGACATGGTGGAGTCCAAACTAATGATCTCCAGCTGAGTATAAAACTCTGCCACAGTGACAAGACAAACCAGATATAGTTGGTGGTAAAGGATGAGAGCCATGTCACCTATACCTGGGTGGAGAGCTTCCTGTGTTCGTGTCCATTTTGTATTTTGGCCTCCGAGGTTCAACGTTTTCTTTTATTGCCCTAAATATGATGACATACAGTAGAGAGGTATATATTTGTCAGTAAAGAGATGTCTTCTATATTTGTGGTGATTTCCTTGTTAGATGATTATGAAATATAGACGTGTTTTTGTTAAAGGAGCTTTCGTTGTGGCAGATTTAATTTGTCATGCTTGGGAGGGAAGACAGAACACAGTAGGAGGTGTAATTTAATGTATTATATATATATAGGATACTGTAAGTGCAAAATGGTGTCTTATAAACCCATGAGGGTTGGGCACTTTCTCTCTATTTTCGTCAGTGCTTTATTAGCCCTTATCTTCAATGTTACTGCAGCCATGTCAAGGTTTTCATGTTTCAGTATGTGTCCTCTTGGGGGCGCTCTCAGTGTGTTGAATGTGCTGTGGGTTTCCCATTATGTGTCTTGGTTGCATCTGTGTTTGGGTAATTAAGCTTGTTGGTTACACCTGTTTGTGAGTGAGAGAGAGGGCAGAAGCTTCATTACACTGAAGGAGAGTGCTCTGTGCAGATCACTGAGAGAGAGAGAGAGCTCTGTGCAGAAGGAAGAAAGCAAAGTAGACCAGAATACGTAAAGTAAACTAAGAGAAGTGAAGTGAACGAAGTAAAGTGAACTGTAAAATGTAAAGCAGAAGAAAGTTAAGTACAAGAAATGAAGTAAAGTAAAATAAAGAAAAGAAGAGAAAAGACCCCCCCCCCCCATTCATGTGCAAGCAGGCAAAGTGGTCAGTACTGTATTTGTTTGTGAAGGTTTATGTATTATCGTGAATGTAACAATATGTCCCAAGTTAATGTTTTGTGTGTTTTGTTTTGTATGTCAGTTCTACGGTGTTTTACAGCACAGTGGTGTTAATAAACAGCAGTAAAAAAGAACTCTGAGTCTCGTGCGATGGATGGGCGGCACAGACACATGTGTCAAATCGGCTGTTTGAACTACTCAATGTTTTTCAAAAAAGGAAAAATAAATGATATTAAATGGGACCCTTTGTGTGCAGTACATGGACATATAATAATAAATCAAACTCATCCTAACAGTCATATTCTTGATGTGTGGTAAACAAACTATTACAGTCAGGTATAGGTATGCTCAACACTATAATAAAAGTGTTCTTTAGAACGACAGAGAGCCACACTTTGAGACAAAGGCAAGGCAACCTACCTGGTCCCCTCCCCTCTCTGTCTGCAGTGAACGATATCCATTAGGAATATGCATATTTCACATAATTTACATCATTACATCATTTACATTTCAGGCATTTGGCTGATGCTTGGAAAAAGAGTGAAACTCTTGTAATATTTAAGATCCTAACGTATAGTTTTATTTTCAACAGGTGTTTATGGTTCCAGAACAGAAGAAGAGACAGGCAGGAAGAGAGAGTGTAACTGTCCCAGAACGAGAGACGGTGGTTTCAGGTATAAACTTAAATTATATAAAATATGGTTTTGGTTGTGCTGAACATTTATGATCATACTTGGATAAAAAGGTTGATTTCATTATGAATAAATAGAATAAAAAAATGGCAATAAATATGTCAAAAGGTTATATTACATGGTAAAAATGCACCCTTTGGAAGGGAGTCACATGATCAGAGTGTCACGTCATTCACATGACGTCACCTGTCAGTAAGGGTCAGAGGTTGAACTGAGTTCCTGGAGAAAAGTTGTATGTTTTGGGAACGTCAGAGAGAGAGACGATATTAATCAATCTGCACATGGTTCAAAGGCGCACACGGTACATATTCTTTGTGATTTCATTGTGATGTGTTGTTGTGGATGGTTTAATGTTGCTGTAATGTAGAACTATGGACTTTGTTTGATCATTTGAATGCACATGTGTGGACTCTAACTACTGTTTACAATGTTGTAAGGACTCAAAAACTGAACAAAATGTCATTGTTTCCTTATTATAGTTTTGTCTTGGTGACTGGAGGAGTTGAAAGATGACGAATAAAACCAATATCAGACATCTGTATGATGCGTGGACATAGAGGAAGGACATGAAGCATCACGACGCGGTCTCCACACAGCCGGAATCGAACCCGGGATGCCGCGACTGTCCACGCTGCACCCGCGCCATCCGGTCAGTCATACTCTCTGTGTGTTTGTGCGTGCGCGGAATGGGCCCAGGATGCACAGTTTTGTGTGTATGAGCACGGAATGTGCTCCCCTGATTGGCTATAGGCATGGAATGTGATGTGTGATGATGATAAGAGCGCCCCTCACTTCACACAAGTGTGATCTTTTGAGGGGCGCTAGCCCGTCCTATGTCCAGCTTTGAGGGTCTGTCTGTAAACACTTGAAACATTGAAGACAGTGAGACAACAGTGAGGACGCAGATTGTGATTGGGCAGTTAGTGAGGACGCAGATTGTGATTGGGCAGTTAGTGAGGACGCAGATTGTGATTGGGCAGTTGTAGTTGTATTATGATGTATAAGAGCGCCCCTCACTTCACACGAGTGTGAATCTTTATTTTATTTCAAGGATACCTGTAACTCTGACAGTGTTACAAATGGAACCAAATGGACCCTGCATGGTTCAACACTATCAGAGTTACAGACCCGTAACGGTCCATTTGGGGACACCCTCACCCCGGACCCCAAGTTCTACCATTCCACACATTCCCCATACTGTAACAACAAGCACACAATGATCATATGACTTTATGATAATAAATCCTCTCGTTCTTTATTGCCAATGTCAGGAAAATATGTCCATGGAATTATTGGCTAATACACAATTTGTCATTAAACAACAACCACATAACTGATGATGGTATATAATACTGCATTGGGAAGAAAAATAAATGTTGTAAACCATGTTGTATAGCCGTTAATTTGTTGTAAACCATGTTGTAGCTGTTAATTTGTTGTAATTTAAACATGCTTGATTCAGACAAATAACTTAATTATTTACGTTGTGTAGTCTGAGCCGAGTGCTCAGCTGATGCTTCACAACGCTGTATATATACGGTATTGTTGTAGTCGAGTGCACCTTAACCCATTTTGGGCAGATCTACAAGCTCATAGCGTGCCACCGAGTGGCGCGCTATGTAGGTCACTGCTATTTTTCAGCCACACTCCGTTACTTAACAAGATAGCTGTCTATATAAGCCCCGGCCCAGACACTTCTCTTATCATTTTAATGTGAAATGGGCTCCTCATAATATGGGTATAATCCATGTATTTCATTGCATCGTAGTGACTCGAGTGAACTCGGTGCTGGAGGAGCCCCGAGTCCCTTTTGGTCTGAGACCGAGTCAAGTCCAAGTCAAGTTAAGGGCCAGACCGAGACGAGACAGAGTAAATGAAAGATGTGGACTCGAGGCCGGACTCGAGACGAGTCAAGGACTCGGGTTCTACAACACTAGAATATATACACACAAAACACAGCATGTCTAGCTCTGCAGGTTGAGTTGCCCTATACTCTCTCTCTCTCCGTCAGTTTTCTTTGTACAATCAACTCGGAGATGTTCTTCAGAAAAAGAGAAGAAACTAGACTAAGTTATCACAATCTTAGTCTTCACTGTAATGATATGCACTGATGAGACCGAGCGACTGAGTGATCCCTTTGTAAGGTGATATGTATTGTGAACACACACAAAAAAAATACTTATATTTAAAAACAACAAAAGGTCCGTCTTGCGACATTTAATAATACTGATATTATGCTGCTTTTGCTCATACATTATTATACAAATACTGTCTTTATAATACATAATATGATGGTACTGTAACTGTATACTCGTCCACACAACAATCTGGTGTGGCAGTGATTTGACTGTTGACCCACGAAGGGGGGGGAATCAGCGAAAACAATGACTAATGTCTCTGTTTTCTAAACAATGTAAATTATCCCCTTTTCTCTCTTTATCTTCATTATTCTTTATCATGTATTCATGGTTTGACTGCATACTGTGTATATCATACTATTGTCGTCTTCTCTATCATAACTTCGTGGTTGTAACAGCAGTAGCTACTGTAATACCTGTATTTACATTACGTCTTAGACTACAATACAAAGAGATAAAATAAAATAAAATGGAGATCAGCCAATCCGTAAGTTGTCCTGAGACAAAACCAGGACATTATCGCCACGCTGGCTTGATAACCTCGTTGACTTTTGGAAATGCACCTTGATATTTAACTAAACCACAACAGTGCTAAACCAAAATACACACAGTATTTAAAGTCAACAGCAAATCACATTGGAGGCAGGGTGTTATTCTCCCATTTTACTGTCTCTAATGGATTCATTAACCACTTCAACTTATATATAATACTGATCATTGACTGGAGTCCCCCAGAGATGTAGACTTGGTCCTCTCCTTTTCCCCCCTCAAAACTATAGTCTGGGGGATCACTGGTTCCTAGTTCGAACCCTGTGGGCTCCCCCAGAGTTGGTGTCGAAGTTAGTGTCCTTGAGCAAGGCTCTGAACCCCTAATTGCTCCCGATCAGCAGGTTGGTGCCTTGCATGGTTTCCTCCGCTGTGTGTGTGTGTGTGTGTGTGTGTGTCTGTGTGTGTGTCTGTGTGTGTGTGTGTGTGTGTGTGTGTGTCTGTGTGTGTGTCTTGGCCACGTGAGGCTAGAATAAAGGCGCTATATGAATGCGCCGTTTACCATTTCTTTAACAGCGGCTAAAAGATGGCTGCTGACGAACCTTATATGCCTCTGATACTTTGAGAAAGACAATCCTAATGCTGACCCAGTATGAAGCACTGCCCGGGGGTCTTTGCAATGGTTCATGGTCATGTTACATATTTCGGAATTGTTTTCCACCCAGTTTGAGCCCATTCACTGAATCTACATTTCCCAGACATATTTATCCATATAGGTGGAGGTCTCTGATTGTCTGTGACTATAATGTGATGTCTAAACCAAACCTCTACGCAGAGAGAGCTCACAATGCGTCGCGAGTCGCGACACGACGACTTGCAGTAAAACATTTAAAAAAAAGAATAAATGAAAACAACGATACATGTTAATTAGAATCTCGTGTAGAATTATACTATCAGTTCCACGACTGCAAACAAGTACAATAAAATATAGCAAAATTTCCTTTTTCATTTTAAATAGTGGAGAGCGCGCGCCACTTGTAGATCACAGTGCCAATGCATACATTGTATGGTAAGAGTCAAGTTCACGTCATATAACAGTTATTAAAAGAATAAATAAAGTTTACAGCTTAACAAAAAAAAAAAGCAAACTCCACGAAGGAATTCACGACGTTCCAGAAAAAGACGAAGTCAAGACTTCAATGTGTCTCTCTTTTGCCATCAAGTCCCATCTTTGATCTTTGATTAGTATGTTTTTTTTTTTAAAGCGATTCAAAATATAAATTCATTTTTGGATTGGTAAAACATGCCAACACATCATCCACGCTATTCTTTCAATCAACCGCTTCCAACTATACATGTGTATTTACATCACATTCTGATCTCCTGCTCCATCTTCACTCAATCTGCCTGTGGCTCCGGCTGTCAAAGATCATGGACCTCCTCTGGGGCTGGTAGAAGCAGCTCGTCGACGTCTCCAGCCTCTGTCCACTCTTTGGAATGGTCATTTTGTTCTGGAGAGCCAACGACGTGCCCTCCGGCGTCCTGCTGAGGTTCTCCTGAGCCATCTCCCTGGAGAAGACCGACGGGTCGGGCAGGCTCTTGATGGGCGAGAGGGGCGTCTTGCCGCCGCGGTGGTGGTGGTGGTCGTCCGTCCCCCCGAGCGAAGACGGGTAGTCCATGATGGGGAACGGCGGGCTGAGCAGGATGAGGCTCTGAGGCCTCTGCCGGTTCCTGAAGGACGGCCTCTGCAGGAGGTTGGCTCGGTTGGCTCTGGCGGGGCCGTCCACGAACACGTCCACCTTCGGGCTGTTGTTGTTCTGGTTGTTTTTCCTCCTCATCACCGGGAGCTCCGGAGCGGGAAACGGCGACGACGACAACGGCGTCTTCGCGGGAGCCGCCTCCGCCGTCGTCTTCTCCGCGCTGCTCGCCTGCCGTTGTTTGGCGGGCTCTTTGTTCTCCAGCTCCTCCTTCAGGTCCGCGGCGGTCCGAGGTGGCGGCGGTGGCGCGACGTTGTTGTTGGGTTTCTTCTTCTCCGCGGCGGCGGCGTTTACTTTCGGTAAGCGTTCCTTCTCCTGTCCCTTCGTCTGTCCCGTGTCGACGACCGCGTCCTTCTCGTGTCTGGAGTGAGGTATCTGACTGTACTGCACCTTGGGGGGGATGACGGGCACGGCCTTGGCCTGGCACGTCTTTATCATGTACGCCGTCCTGACCGACGCCACGCTGACCGGCGGCGCAGAGTTCCGGCGCAGCGGCGCCTGCCGGTCGCCCAGGAACATCTCCAGCTCCGGGGGAAGCCCGCCGGTACCGGTGCCGGTCCCGGACGGGGTCAGCGAGCCTCGCTGGCAGGAGCTGAGGTTGGAGGGACTGTGGCTCTGTTGGTTGGAGATGTCTCGGATGCATCGGTGCAGCCCCAAGTCCAAGTTGAGGGAAGTCGGCCTGTGTTTGGCCGTCGTTTGGCAGTTCTCTGGTCTTCTCTCGGAGGGAGACGCCGCCGAGTCGTGAGACGCCTGTCTGTGGAATCTCTGCAATGACGATGATGACGCCGGCGTAGGTTTCAGCTTGGCCGCGTGCGTCTGTGTGGCGTTACTGGCGGCCACTCCGAGTCTGGTGGGTAAGGGCTGCGAAGGGGTCCCTTTAATCTCAGGCTGCGAAGGGGTCCCTTTAATCTCAGCCTGCGAAGGGGTCCCTTTAATCTCAGGTTTTCCACCGGAAGCGAGCGAGTTGCTTCCCGACACCAGTTCTGTCCCCTTAGCAGGACATGGTTTGTAAGGTTCTTTGTTGCATGTCGATGAGGGGAGCGAGGCGCTTCCCTCCTTTGAGCTCAGACCTTCCGCCGCGAGCACATCGGCAAACAGTTCACTTATCGTGGGTTCGTGGAGGGGACTGGTGACCCACTGTTTGGTGGAGCTCAGATCCTCCCAGGACTCCACGAAGTCCAGCTCTTCCAAGTTCCCCACGCTCCGCCGCACGTCTTCATCGTCGAGGTTGGGCAGCAACAAGGTCCTGGGCCTGTCCTTCAGACGCAGCGACAGCCTCTGAACTCCTTTCACCACCTCGGGAGTCGCGTCTTTCTTTGGCGCCTCGCCGCCGGGGGACTTTCTGTCAGCATGAGGAACTTCACATTTCCCTGGTTCCTCCGGGATGGTGGCGGCGGTTGACGGCTCCGTATCTGCGCTAGCGTTTCCCGTCGGCAGAGCTTCCACGACGTGCCTTTCCGAGGGAAGTTCTAAACCTGCGCGCGCAGCAGGGACGTCTTTCCAGTGTGTGGTATCGACAGCTTTGTCCATTTTCTGAGGTGGAGTATTTGGAGAAACGCGATGCGGCTCGTCCTCTTCTTTCTTATCATTTGAATCAAGAGGACAACAAGGCTGAGGTTTCTGTGTGTTTTCGTCAAGCGGGAACTCAAACTCTTTGTCAAATGAAAACAGGATATCGGACTCCGAGTGCTGTTTTCTGGCAGGCTGCGCTCCAGCGGACGGGAAGAGATCGGCAGCGGTGCAGGCTCCGGAAGCCTGTTCTCTGTAAAACAGAGAGAGGGTCGGAGAGCTGCACCGTCTCTTCGGCTGGACGTTTGGCTTCAGGCGGACGTCCTCCCAGGTGGTCGAGGAACCGAACACGGGCTTGAATGTCTCTTCCAGTATGTCAAGTTCAGGTTCAGTGATTTTCAGCTCTTGGCGGAGATCATCAGACCATAATTCATTCCCGCTACGGGACGATCCCTTTTCCTGGGAGGACAGAATAGAGTACATTATATTTATTATGAATTATTTTATAGTAAAAATAGTAAACCAATGTTATTATCTACAGTCATTCTTAAAAAAGAAGTAATGTGCTGGTGAGGGGCTTACCAGTTGTGTTTCCATGGGCTGGTTGTTATGCAGCGCTTTCCCAGGAGATGGCGCTGTGTCTTTGTCTTCTCTTGGACTTGAAACGGAAGACGGTTCCAGTTCAGCGGTGTCCGTCCGCCCTCTCTGAGCCTCCTGCATGTCTCCACTCCAATCTGAGCGAGAGAGAGAGAGACACGAACCGGGTGTTATTTTTTTTAGCACTTTGCAGAACTGCAAAGGAATGTCACTGCGATTCACCACCATGAATGCAACACAACAAACAATGGTGAGCCATGTGGCACATACAGGAGCAAATCTCCTGTTGCTAGTTAGCATGAGGCAGCTTAATGTACAAGTGTATCCCCTGGACATGATGTACATTCAAGTATGCCTCTTTTCCCCCGACATGACGCTAGTATGTCACAGGGACTTACTTCCATGCTAGAAGGCTTTCTTACCTTTATTTGTAGTTGTTACGTCCCCACCAAAGAGGTCCAGGTGTTATTTTTTGCAAAAGCGCATCATTGGCTATTTCCCCTACCATAAGCCCTCAATGAATTGCATTGAATTTAATGGGGCTATGGGGTGTTGTGCTAATTCGCTTATTTCCATCGCTCAAAATCTATATTTGTTGTATTATCTTCATAATTTAAATAGTATCCCAAGTGGCACACTTTACTACTTATTTCGATGAAAATAAGCGAATTAGCACAAAAACCCAACCCCCATTGAATTATATTAGGGGAAATAGTCAATAATGGACTTTTGCACAAAATAACACCTGGACCTCTTTGTTGGGGACGTAAAACTACAAATAAAGGTAAGAAAGGAACGACATGAATTCTCCTTTAACCCCCAATCCAACCCTATGCTGCAGTTTTCTTTTGGTATGATCGAACCCCGACCTCCCAACATCAGGGCGGACGCTCTGACCACAAGGCCACTGAACAGGACAAACAAGAAACAAGTGTTTTTCCAACTATAGTAAAAAAAGAACACGCCATACGTACCCTCCTGCCTGCCTCGCGTGCTCTTTTCCTCGGTCGACCCTTGGTTCTCTCTCCCCGGTAGCACTGCGGCGTCATCACGCTCTGAGAGAGCGGCCGCGGCCGCGGCTTCCCTGGCGGGCTTCAGCGCGGCCGTGACGGGCGCCACCGCCGCCGTGGTGGGCTTGCTGTCCTTCCCCGGGCCCCTGCAGGGGGTGCTGTTGGAGCTGATGACGGCGGACACGCGCAGCGGCACGGACACGGCGAAGGGCTCGGAGATGTTGACGGCCTTCCGCTGGTGCCTCGGGGACGACTCCAGAGGGAAGATCCTCCCCGGGAACGAAGGCCTGGAGGAGGAGCTGTGGCGTCAAAAACAACACAACAAAATAGTTGAAAACTAGAATTGATTTCTTTATTTATTTGTTACTGTACTGAAACGGTAGTGTGTGTGTGTGTGTGTGTGTGTGTGTGTGTGTGTGTGTGTGTGTGTGTGTGTGTGTGTGTGTGTGTGTGTGTGTGTGTGTGTGTGTGTGTGTGTGTGTGTGTGTGTGTGTGTGTGTGTGTGTGTGTGTGTGTGTGTGTGTGTACACAAATAACTAAAACTTATAGAGAACATGTTCTTGGTTTTTAGGGCCCTATCTTAGGCCGCCTTAACCCTAAACCGTAAACTTATAGTAGCCAAACTTTACAATTTTGAAAAATAAACTTTTTTTGAAATTGTTCAACTATAGCCGATCTACCTTGACATGCTGTGAGCTTGTAGATCTGCTATTTGAAATAAATAAAAAAAGGTTTAAGAAATAGTAAAAAAAAAAAAATGGTGAAGAAGTTTATAGGGATAAAGATAAGGCAAGTTAAGTCAAGTATAAGGAAGGCAAGTCAAGATATGTCAATATTTCGTACGCGTAATATTTTGGGTGGATATGATATGAAATCCCCCATTAAATAATAATAATAATAAAAATAAAAATAAATAAACAAACAAGAAAATACCCTGGAACATGCACACACACACACACACACACACACGCACGCACGCACACACACACACACACACACACACACACACACACACACACTGTATTGACCTGGGCTGGTGTGAGGAGGACCCAGAGTACAGCATGCGGCGGCTCTTGGGGGAGGTGGGCTTGTAGCCGCGGAGGTCGTCTCCCTTGAAGACCTTCAGCTGCTCCGGGAGGGCTTTATTCTGGGACGGCAGAGACGACGACAAGGCCGCGGGACCCCCGGGACCCCCACCACCCCTCTGACTGGCGCCGGGGCTGCAGCCACCTGTCGCCCCCCCCTCGCCCCTCGACCCTTTGAACTCGGCCCACTCGTCGTGCTCCTGCTCGCTCAGGTCGTACAGCGAGTCGGAGCCCAGCGTCCTGGACTTCTTGTCCGGCACCAGAACCGAGCCGTTGTTGGCGCCGCTGGAAGCACTCCCCGTTCCTGTTCCTGTTCTGTCGTCGTCTGGAAAAAAAGCAGATTAACAAGAGTTTAACCCATTCTGACCTGAGATCAGATTCTAAAAATGTTTTCTACATCCTGACAGTTTTCATTCTGACCTGAGATCAGATTCTAAAAATGTTTTCTACATCCTGACAGTTTTCATTCTGACCTGAGATCAGATTCTAAAAATGTCTTCTATGTCAGTCGCTCTTCGATTTTTCAAAAATAGCAGACCTACAAATAGCAGATCTACAAGCTCATAGCGCGCCACCGAGTGGCGCGTTACGAGCTTGTAGATCTGCTATTTTTCAATAGCTAAAGCATAACATAGTGCTAACACCAAAAGGGGCTCCCGCCTAGAATGGGTTAACCCAATTAGGTCTAACGTCGAAATTAAAAAAATGTCGTCTAAATCCTGACAGTTTTCTGAAATACAGTACATGTGTTTCTATGTCAGTCGTTCTCAAACAATTTCATGTCAAGGACTCTCAAAAATATATGTATTTGCCCGCCGACCCCCATCTGAAAATATGTTGTTCCAGGGACCCCCTCCCAGAAGCAAAGATTTGAGTTAAAAACGTTCACTCTGAAAGAATATATATTCAAAGATTTCGACCACATTTCTACGATTTCTCAAAATTAGCGGACCTATAAGCTCATAGCTTATGAGCTATGAGCTTGTAGATCTGCTATTTGTCAATAGTTAAAGGTATTGTAGACAAGTTTCCAGTGTTTGTACACAGAATTGATCGAGTGTTTCCAAACAAATTAAAATCTAGCTCCACCCCCCTCCCCCCGTCATTCTATTGGCTGAGCCAGGTCACTTCGGGCTATGGGGTTGTTGTTGCTGCTGGGAGGGACGCTATGGATATTGCGCTCGTATGGCTAAATATGACGTTAAAAAAATATGAATTTCTATCGATATCATAGTTACAACAATGACATTGAGTTGACATGTTTTTTTAAGGGTAACTGTAGCGTAATCACAATATCACAAGACTGACACGACGAGTCCCGCAAATGAGGAAGTAGGAAGTAGTGGAGCAGACTCACTGGCTCTCAATTCAATTATCTTTCATTTGTAATCGTGCATATAAAACATATTGCCCCTCAAATGCCCCAGCCACTACAGCATCGTTCATGTGAACTACTTTGTCCACGGTTATTCATTGCAATGAAGAAAAATCGCTATGATCAGCGACGGCTTGTCACCGTTGGCGAGCACGGGTTGAATGCAAGCTTCAAGCCGGCCGGACCACCCAACCATGCGCTATACATAGCGATTCTCATAATTTCAACAGGCTTACATATTACATCATAAACATACTATTTCACATGAACAATGGTGAAACTAAGATATGGGGATAATATTATACTTGCAATGAAATCGCATTGCGTTTTCATTATAATACTGCTGGGTCGAACACACAGTCACACCCTCGCGCTGTGATTGGCTAAGACTCCGCGTCACCCCCCACACAGACCCTCCTCCCAACACACTTTATTCCGTCCCGAGACAAAAACAACAGTGGATATAAACAGATACAAACACATAGAGGGAGACAAAGGGAGAGTGTATGTCTACAGGGCAGCAGCTCAGCATCAAAATATAGGGGAAGATAGAGGGAATAAGGCCACAAATATAGATAGATAAATATTTTGATTTTTGGCTGAAAACCTGCCTATATCACCTTTAAAGTATAACATAATGTAACAAAGTACTAGAGGTAAAGGTTTTTTGGGACTGTTTTTCTCACCATCGGCCGATATACCGATCTAGTGCGTAAGGGGAAAAGTTTAATATTTCCAAAATGATTATATGTCAAAACCCACGTCAAAACTGTTCCTGTGTGTGTGGGGGAGGAAGGGGAGAATGTTTAAGCCTGTCACAGAGATGCATATACTATAGTATATACTATGCATCTGATTGACTTTTATACCACTTAAATTATATAAAAGATCAGTTTCTCCAGATCGGGTATAAATTGCTGTTCGTCGATGGAGTGAATATCGGTCGATCACTGATCGGTGGCCGATCGATTGGAGCACTTAATTCCATCAAGTACAATGACACTTTGGTAGAGCTTTAAGTTGTGTAGTTATACCTTGTCATGATAACATTGAGAAGTCCAACAGTGTCATCATTACTTTGTCTTACATTGCACGGTGAAAAGTCACTCTAAATTGTGACATAAACAAATGCAACAAAGCAGATTCTCCCATGAGCATTAAGCTATTTGTATTAGGAAGAAAGACTCAAGAAAATCAACAAGAAGTTTCATTGACAGAATCAACCAGTTTGATTTTGTGCTAAAAGATCGACTTTGGGAGCTGTTCACCATTAAGTCAATGAAGACACTGTTTTTGGAATATCAACAGAGCAAGATATGTTGCCACTAATAGTTCAACAGTTACTCACATTAAAAAACAAGGTAGCTACATAAACCCAAACTGCTATACGTATCCATCCTCAAATACGACGAAGATTAGAATGAGTTTACAACTTTAGATAGTTTTGGTGTTGGAACAGAACCCGGCATGCACTCTGTTCCTATTTCAACACATTTCATTTCCAGTCGTATACCTGTTGTTAGAGAGCACAGAGACTCCATACTTCGGGACGGTCGAAGAGCTGCCTTTTCTGTGAGGAGGGAAAAAAAGGGACACTTTGAATGACTTTAAATCCAATGCAGCGTGCTTTAACCCATTCTGAACGGGAACCCATTTTGGCGTCAGCATCATGTTATGCTTTAGCTATTGAAAAATAGCAGATCTACAAGCTCATAGCGCGCCACCGAGTGGCGCGCTACGAGCTTGTAGGTCTGCTATTTTCTTTTAAATCGAAGAACGACTGACATTTTTAGAATCTGATCTCAGTTAATCAGACCAGTGTGTGTGTCCAGCGGAAACCTCGTATGAATCTGATCTCAGGTCAGAATGGGTTAATTCTCACAGGCCTGTCAATCATCCCACAGTGCCATAATAGTGTGCTCATAAAAGTTGTGAATGAAGTCATACGGAGGTGGTGGAGCTCATATAGGAGGATAATGACACTTGACTGAATAAGGGCCCCCAAGGGCCCCCTTGGGTATATATAGTGGGCAGGGACCCCGGAACGGCCCCCCACACTGCTGCAGGCAGGCAACCCAACAGCACAATAACTACACCAAACAGCACCACACCACACACACACACACACACACACACACACACACACACACACACACACACACAGAAATAACTGCTAAAGCATAATTAAATCATGTATTTTAGCGTGTTCAAAAGTCTAAAAGCTCACATGCATCATGCATGTGTGTGGGGGGGGGGGTCCTGTCGTATGATGACGTATAAGTCAAGTTCACAAAGTGGTGTCCGGGCGGGGAGTCCTTGAGGGGGTTCCAAGGGGTCCCCTGATAAATTAGTTGATATAGCCTCGATATTGGTTTAACCCATTCTGGGTGGGAACCCCTTTTGGTGTTCAGCATCATGTCGTGCTTTAGCTATTGAAAAATAGCAGATCTACAAGCTCATAGCGCGCCACCGAGTGGCGCGCTATGAGCTTGTAGTTCTGCTATTTTTGAAAAATCGAAGAACCACTGACATAGAAACATAGCTTTTTCAGAAAAGTGTCAGGATGTAGAAGACATTTTTAGAATCTGATCTCAGGTCAGAATGGTAAACTGTCAGGATGTAGAAGACCTTTTTAGAATCTGTTTTCTCAGGTCAGAAGGTCACAGAAAACGGGAACACATTTTTCACGGGGGTCTCCGCTGGCACAACGGGTGGGGGGGGGGGCTGCAGCCAGATCCATATTCATTCGGAGGCTCTGTTTGTTGACATGAATATGTTTGAGACTCATTCCTTCCTCCAAGGGTTCAGACAGAAGGAGCTTTGGGGGGGCTCTGTTATTGACATGACTGACTACGTTCTTTGACAAGAAAATGCAAATGTAATAACTGCGACAGTTTCTGCAAAGGCACTGGCTTATAGGGGCCCGGGCCCCCCTAGCTGTCTTCCTCTAGGGCCCCTGGGTGGGTGAGTGAGTGAGTGAGTGAGGCCCCCGGCATGAACCCTGCCTGTTCGCTAATCCACTCCTGAGCGAAGCCGTTGGGGAGTTCATTTGAAAAGATGATATAGATGTAAAGGTGAAATGTTGTTTCTGAGAGAATTGATACGATACGACGTTATTGTCAGCTTGCACTGACATTTGTTTTGCCTCCATGACGTCACCGTTTGTAACCCTAAGGTATATACAGGGGGATTGTTCCTTTAACTGTGTTGGCGGGCTGAGTCTGGGACGAGGAGTATTATGGGATATCTTGTGTTTACTTGGTGTTCTGGTGTGCAGGGAAGCGGTCGCATTATTGAGAGGAAGAGTGATATTACTTTGTTGTTCACTACGGAGCTTGGATACAGAATTAGAACCCTCTGGCTGATCACGTTTGTCCTTTTTGAATTATTATATTGTTTATTAAATCACCAGTTCTGCAACACGGGCTCCTTTTCCTTGACAGCATAGCAAGAAAGCATAAGGATTATTCCGGAGAGTAGAGACACGGTGGTTATACGTTCAAGATAAAGACAAAGAAATAGAAAGAACATAATCATTTCGTTGCTAGCAGGAGGAAACCTCATAACTCAATTTTTGAGGTTTTTGATTTTATTCCATAAGTCAGTGCTATTGAACACCCTTTACGTCTGTGTGTTGTTTCGGAAATATTGAACCAATGGAAAGTAGTAAAAACAAAACCTCTTAACTCCATTGGACCCTCAAACTGTCTGCTAAAACAGCTAACTCCACCACCTCTCATGCAAGTAATTGACAATATCTAAAGTCACAACACCAACTTTAATGATCTTTAATTGCATCGTTACATTTTTTTTATTCATTTCCTTAAATAATTATATATTTTATTTTCTGAAAGTTTGGAGCAGAGATATCAGAGATATACCCCCTGGTTTAACGGTGTTAGTTTAAAAGCAGGAACAGACTGATGTACAAAAGAGTTATTTAGTCTGTTTTTCTTATACTCTCCTCATGGAGGGCAACAGTTGATATTCATCATTTAAAACATGTAAGCCAATTGGATCAGACGAGATCACTATTCGCCAGTCTCTCTAAGCATTCTCTTGATACGTTTTAAGACATTTCTAATCATGATGGTATTGTGTTGTTTTCTTAAAAGGAAAAGTAGAAAACACGTCGTACATCTGACGTATTGGATAATAGTCTTCACCTGCTGCCCCGGTGTCGTTTAAGCCTAAACAATTAACATTCTAAAACAAAAAAGAGCAAGGGAATGTGCATGATGTCATTCTTTAACCCATTCTGAACGGGAACCCATGTTGGTGTTAGCATCATGTCATGCTTTAGCTATTGAAAAATAGCAGATCTACAAGCTCATAGCGCGCCACCGAGTGGCGCGCTACGAGCTTGTAGGTCTGCTATTTTTGAAAAATCGAAGGACGACTGACATTTTTTTAGAATCTGATCTCAGGTCAGAATGGGTTAATCAGACCAGGGTGTGTCCAGTGGAAACCTCGTATGAATCTGATCTCAGGTCAGAATGGGTTAAGCCACGACATGGTGTTTTAATCATCCATGTTATGTGTGGCCTGCCCTGCCCTGCTCAGCTCGTGCAAAACAGAATGAATGTGGCTTCAATTAGCTCTCAGATTCCTCTCTTGTTTTGGTATTTGAACAACACCGCCAGCCAGCTAGGTAACATTACCTAAACAAGTGGAAGACACGCTTGCTGCAAAGTCTGTCTGGACTGCAGATGGCAGTCAATGTCGCCCTCTTGTGGCCAATGCCGCCCTGCTTGGATATGCCATGGTATTCTGTACTTTAGTTGAGTATAATTATGTCCAATTTCCAATACTTTTTACTTCTACTCCGCTACATCTCGGATCCAAATATTGTACTTTTACTCCACTACGATTTATTTGAAAACTTTAGTTACTAGTACTTTGTAGATTACGGTTATTATTTTTACAACAAAGCCCTATTTATTCATTTTTTACTACTTTCAAAATACATTTTAGAAAGGACATTCTGCCAGTAGTTTTGGCACTTTTGTATATTTTGAGGGCAATACTTTTACTCGACTATGCAGACTTTTTCTTGAAACAGATTATATTTCTGCACTGCAATATTGATACCACCTCCGCGTCGATGTTTACCTGTGACGTTCAGTCCTCGTATGAAGACGCTGCCGTTCCGGCTCAGCTTGCCTTTAGACTCCCCCACAGACTTATTGCCCAGGTTGAAGATGGACTTCCACTTTGATTTACCAGAAAACTTTCTCCTAGAACAACAGATCAGAGAGAGAGAGAGAGAGATTAACACCCTTTACGTAGACCAGAGGTTCAGCATGTCGTAACAGGCCAACATTTGGCAGAAACAGAGCTACAAGCTCACACACCGTGTTGCAGATCTGCTGTTGTCACTGAAGAGATTTGGTGTACAGCTTCTAGATCGGCTATTTTCACAGTGCTGTGTAAGCCTTTTTTAAGTTAAAGCTGTATATTCAGATCATATTCAGTCATCTAGTGTTTGTTTAGTATTGGTCTCCCTATTTCCCTATGTTCAAGTCCCAATTGTGTCTGCTCTTTATTCTTATATCCGGTATGAGTTTCCTCTCCTGAACAGACGAACCTGTCCTGAAAATGTACAACTAAAGCAGTGGTTTTCAACCAGTTGTCCGGTGGTCCTTGAGGGTGTTCCAGCTAAATGATGGAGAGTTTGTAACCAAATGGACCCTTATCTTTAACTCTGGAGAGACCCTAATGGGTCCATTTGGTTTCATTTTACGTTACACTCTTGTTAAACATCTGCATTACAGCCGTCTTACTTGCTGTCTCCTATGTAGATGACAGTGTGGTCTTACTTGCTGTCTCCTATGTCGATGACAGTGTGGTACAGCAGGGCCTTGCTGGTGTCGGGCAGACTGTTCTCTCTCTGGCGGTTCTCCCGGTGCAGAGGGTGGTTGGGGCTCAGGGAGCGGGCCTGAGCCTCCTCCAGGCTCATCAGCTTCATGGGTCCACCCATCAGGCCCACCGCGGTGAGGGGCAGGGTGGCGTACTTCTCCCCACACGACCCCACACCGCCGCCGCCAACACCACCAACACCACCCGGTCCTGTGGAAGGATCGGTGTTAAACACATTCTGACCTGAGATCAGATTCTAAAAAAATGTCCATTATACATCCGGACAGTTTCATTATTATTAACCCATTCTGACCTGAGATCAGATTTCTAAAAGTGTCCTTCGATTTAAAAAAAAATAGCAGACCTACAAGCTCGTAGCGCGCCACTCGGTGGCGCGCTAGGAGCTTGTAGATCATGGTGGCATGGTTGAAGATCTGATATGTATTACCTTCGTTGGGTCTGGGTGTCATGGTGGCGTGGTTGAAGATCTGCTCCGTGTGGTTGAGGATGAACTCCACCACAGACTGTTGTATTCGGACTTCCTGGAAAGCCATGTCTCCGTTGCAGGTCGAACCCTCGATACTTTTAGATCTGCAAGAAAATAAAGAAAAACATGAAAGGAAGAAGAGATGGTGTTCTTTTCAACGCTGAGAGGAACGCTGAATATAACGTGTGATCTGTGTGAGTCTTTTATATGGTAATCTGGCCCTACGTCAGCCAATCAATGACCTCTTCTGCGATGTGCTTTGTTCATGTTAGGTGTGAAGCCATGGCCCATGTGGTCTCAGAGGCTAGTATGAGAGGCAGAGCACAAACGAAACTGTCAACACAGAGAGCGCTCTCTCAGAGTCAGCACAGAGACGCCTGTATGACAGTCTGACTCACGGAGCGAAGTTGACATAATAACGCCATAACGCGGTTTCGTTATGTAACGTAACGCGATGTATAGGGGCGTTAGTTACAACACTGGTCAGGGGTCAGGGGTCATTGCTGGCTTTTGGTGGAAATCTTTATGGAGTTCACTGTGTGACATTTTGTACTTTTCCTTCCCACAGTCCCTTGAACCTGGCCATCATCCACCAGCAGAACGGAGTCGTTCTGCAGCTCATACACACTCTGCTGAGCAGCAGCGAGTCCTCAACACCTGCAACCACCTCCGACAGGTAACTAAAGTCCTAACCTTTACGCTACTGGTTGCGGAACGAGCAATCGAGCATGGAATCCTCTTTGCGTTTGAGCAAGGACACGCTGTGTTTGGCCAGTGCGCTTGTGCGCTGTGCGCTGTGATTCGAACTATATGTTTTTGTCTTTTCTTATAGCTCTGGACCACTAGCATATTTTTTAACAATTCTCTCTAGGCACGGCTTTCCGAGAACTGCTACACTCGCTCTCCCTGTAGTGTACCTACCTCTCTCTATCCTTGCTGCCCACACAACCTGCCCATGAGCAGCATGGGCAAAATACGGTCCGTGGTCAAAGACACATCGCTGTCTGCCTTCCTGTGTGTGTGTGTGTGTGTGTGTGTGTGTGTGTGTGTGTTTGACTCCAAAACAGTTATTTTAAAACTTCCGTTACTTCGTTACTTTGTAGATTTTGATTTTTTTATTATTACAAAACACATCAGCCGACATTTCGTCATGCGTGCACAATGGGTCGCGATTGTGAGGCGCTGATGTGAGCTTGTAGATCTGCTATTTTCAAAATATATTTTAATACATTTGAAAACTTTTGAAATAAGGGCAGGGTCACACCGCACATTTATTCTACCTATGAGGACGGATTCTGCCAATGCATGTCATTGTCAATGGGAATGGAGTGATTCTTTTATTTTATTTTTTAACAGAAATCCGCAAATGGCAGCAATCTGCTCCCTTCCCATAGGTAGAATACTTTTGGTAGATTAAGTACATTTTGATGCCAATACGTTTGTACTTTTTTACTCGAGTGAATGTTGTATTCCACACTATTTATTTGTAGTATATTTCTACATTGCAGTATTGATACTTTTACTTTAGTAAACCATGTGAGTACAGTACTTTTCCACCACTGTTCCTGTGCAGTTTGCTAGTGCTGGCTGTGTGTTAATAATGTTCTCCTACACGTCACCAACGCACATGTCTACCGAGTGACAGAAAGTTGTTGTGTAATACATGTGTGTAAATCACACTAATACCGTAGTGCTAAACCACACCCAATGCTGCGACCGCAATGGATAATCTGTGAATGATTTAATGTACTGAAAAATATAACAAATTGGATGTAGAAGTCAGTGTGCGAGGCGAGCGCTGATGTAATGAAAAACACTGTAGGCTAGAACGGTACAATTAACTACAAACAGGTGTCTTTATAATATTAAAATGGAGAAACCTCTTATCTCCACATTTTAACTTTTTGTGAATTACATAAATCATGTTTGTCTTTTTTGCTTTTGGCACCATTGGTCCTTGAGGGAGTTCAAGGTGGTGCAGCTAAATGATGGAGAGTCGTTTACCAAATGGACCCTTATAAGATCTTTAACTCTTGAGAGCGTAAAATGAAACCAAATGGACCCTCACGGGTCCGTCAAGATCAAGAATAAGGTCGCGAATACAACTGGCTGAAATGAGTTTTCTTCGACGGGTGGGTGTGGCATCTCCCTTAGAGATAGAGTGAGAAGTTCAGTCACGCGAGAGAGACTCGCAGAGAGAGTAGAGTCTCTGCTTATTCGAGCCAGCTTAGGTGGTTTTGGTTTCATTTTACACACAAGAGTTAAATTATCAGCATTGGGCTACTTAATTTACAAGAAGATCTACACAAGAATGTAGATTAAGAATTGATATTTTGAGATAATAGTTTGCCTGTTATTTCTCCTATGGTACCAACATCAATACAGCATGGAATTGTGGACAGAAATCAGCCTCTGCCTGATAGCCTCAAAAGTCTAATATCTCCCGTGCTCCAGTCCATAGGCATATCCCTTTGGTCTAGTGGTTAAGATATTAGACTTTCACGCGGGGGACCCGAGTTCGAATCCTGGGTCTGAGAGGCGTGTGGTCTGTGGCTCAAATGCTGAATAAATCAAACCACTGTTCTAGAGTATAGCTTTAGTTTTATTACACAAAAGCTAGAAATTGAATAATATATTGATTGACTGAATGATTTTATGAAGGAATGTTTGTAGTGATTTGGCATCTCATGTGTTTTGCAGTGTTGCATAACATGTTGACATCATTTTCAAGTCAAGTACTCCCAAATGTCAATACCGGTATGTATTTTTGGCCCCCATTCCAAATCATTTTGTACCAAGAGAAGACCAATTTCATAATCTTTCAAGATTTTTCCACAACATTTCAAAAATATAATAAGCTCACAACCTGTGGCATCGTGCCGAGCTATGAGCTTGTATATCGGCAATTTTTTTAATATACTAAGTGTTGAAGAGATGGAGAGATGGGGAGACCACTGTTAAAACACTTATAACAACGATTACTATCAAATCGCAGCGGCCTCCAAACTTCTTGGGCCGTGCACCCCCTGTTACCTCCTGGCGTAGCTGACAAAGTGTGATTTATTTTCTCTAATTCTGTGTCCCCACCCCGTGTGTCTCAGGGTCATTCCAAAGGGCCCTTCCTGGTGAGTGCACCCCTGTCCACCATCATCAACTGGGAGAGGGAGTTTGAGATGTGGGCCCCGGACTTCTACGTGGTGACATATACGGGGGACAAAGACAGCAGGGCCGTCATCAGGGAGAACAAGTTCAGGGTGGAAGGTCTTCCGCATGAAGGGTAAGTCCTTCTCATCTACACTATGCTACTCTGCCAAGACAGCACAACTGTTCAGAAGACGATATTTGACCGTGCTAATTATTAACTGCGCTCTTGTATACTCAGAAATGCATGGTGCAGCGCGACAGTCGAATATAACTTAAGGCTTTAGGCATCCGCTCTGATATCTTACACTTTCCACATGTCTGGTATACAACACTGAATAGAACGACATAATTATGTGAATCTCATTAAGCATGCTTAATGTTGCCCCAGACCGTGCTTTCAGAACTTCTAAGTGCTGGTATTTAGTGCACTGACCTGAGCAGGTTGGGCGCCCACACCAGTGCCAGGTTGCGTGCATGCATGTTGGTCTGGGAGCTTAGGGTGGCCAGGTGGGCCAGATGTTTGGCCAGGACCTCCAGAGTCCTGCATGGCATTCAGGGGAGAGAAGAATTCACACAAATAAAACATTCTGCTACGGTTGGTTTCTCTGTGGTGGAATGGAACTAAGTACAGAGAGTGTTAGAGAGGCAGGGGGCTGAAATTCCGTAGGCTAAGAGGGCACTTTTGGAAAAAATATAGCAGATCTACAAGCTCTCAACGCGTCGCCCAGCTCTGATGCGTTGAGAGCTTGTAGATCAGCTATTGTCGGGGCGCCACCCAGCACTCTATATCTACTGGAGGTGCGCGGTGTAACGACATGGGTTTCTATAACAAATGTGTTCAATGCAAAATGCTGTGTTCAAGTTCAGGAGACTTCGGGAGAAAGCAATTCTCCTGAATGCTGCTTTCTGGTATGGCATGGGAGGAGAGGAGGGCATGGTTCATTTGTATGCTCTCCGAGTTAAATCAACTTTGGTTTTACAATATAAATCGGGGTTCTCAGAGATAGAAATGTCATTCAATGGGGGGTCCGTACCCTATTGCATATCAAACTATAGGGGGTCCTTGAATCACTGCTATAGAGCCGTACAAATCTTCTCTTATGGGGGTCCCTGGCATATGTTTTCAAATGGGGGTCAAATGGGGGCTAATGAATGTCCATTTGGGGGTCCTTGACATGAAACAGTTTGGGAACCAGCTGGCATATTATCGCATTTTGGGCAGGAACCCGTTTTGGTGTTAGCATTACGTTGTGCTTTAGCTATTTAAAAATAGCAGATCTACAAGCTCATAGCGCGCCACCGAGTGGCGCGCTACGAGCTTGTAGGTCTGCTATTTTTGAAAAATCGAAGTCTCGACTGACATAGAAGACATTTTTTAGAATCTGATCTCAGGTCAGAATGAAAACTGTCAGGATGTTGAAGACATTTATAGAATCTGATCTCGGGTCAGAATGAAAACTGTCAGGATGTAGTAGACATTTTTAGAATCTGATCTCAGGTCATAATGGGTTGAGAGTTGAGGGGTTCGTTCACCTGAAGTGGGGCACGGGCAGCTCCTTGATGGCTCCTTGAATACGTAGCAGCTTCTCATGGTCGTCCTGGATGGACACAGCTTCCTGTGTGGACAGGAAGTAGACGTATAGAAGGAAGGAAGAGGAAATGATTACACTGACTCAACAACAGTGCTTTATTGTGCCAGACTGTTTATTTAGGGTGAGGTAATGATAAGGCAGCCTCTCCCAGCCTCTATAGGGAGAGAAAAAATAAGTCTAGGGGGCCGAGTCCACTTCAATTCGGCATAGAGTAGCGCAAACGTCGCTCACTCTGTTGATTTCTGATCGTCTGCACCTTTGTTGAATTGACGCACACACGTAAACACACACACTCCTCTCTCTCTCTCTCTGTCGCTCTAATTCATTAGTCTCATGTCCAGTTTTCTTTCTTCCAGGAAATAAAACGTCTGGGTTTCCGAGGCCAGCAGCTGTGCCTAGATTCTCCCGGCGGAACCTACCGGGAGCTGCCTATACTATGCCATAGAAAGCATTGGTGAGTTCCAGTCTAATGATAAAGCTATACAATCCCCCTCATTAACGTGTGTTAATTATACAACTGTAGTGCAAAGTACAGTACTTGACATAAGTTAACGTTAGTTAACTTATAACTACCATGTTAATATTATAGTATAGGCCTACATGTGCAGTTGTTGGAGGTGGTGTGTACTCGTCCACTGAGTATAGGACATGGTTGACAATGTCATTAACGTTATTTGAAGCAGACCATTTGGACGTTATAAGAAGATGCACTACTACTAGATCTTTACTGGACATTATTGCATTCTCTCTCGGTTAAATAAAACGGTCATAAAACGTATGGATTTGTACAGTAGCTCCAGGTTTAAAAATCACACCTGTGTGAACTGAGTAGGCACTCATATAGTCCATCACCTAAACAGTGGTTCTGATACTAGGCACTCATATAGTCCATCACCTAAACAGTGGTTCTGATACTAGGCACTCATATAGTCCATCACCTAAACAGTGGTTCTGATACTAGGCACTCATATAGTCCATCACCTAAACAGTGGTTCTGATACTAGGCACTCATATAGTCCATCACCTAAACAGTGGTTCTGATACTAGGCACTCATATAGTCCATCACCTAAACAGTGGTTTAGGAGGGCCCCGCCTCCCTCATGAGCGAGAGATGGTGGTTTGTAAAAACAGAGAGAAATGCTGGGGTGAGTCGCTTATCACTGCAGCTCAGTGACATCATGTTGTAGTTTTAGTAAAAAACAAAGATGTGTTTGGGTGAGCGGTGAGTCGCTTACCACCGCGGCTCTGTGACGTCATGTTGTAGTTTTAGTAAAAAACAAAGAGAAGTGTTTGGGTGAGCGGTGAGTCGCTTATCACTGCAGCTCAGTGACATCATGTTGTAGTTTTAGTAAAAAACAAAGATGTGTTTGGGTGAGCGGTGAGTCGCTTACCACAGCGGCTCAGTGACGTCATGTTGTAGTTTTAGTAAAACACAAAGATGTGTTTGGGTGAGCAAGCAGTGAGTCTCTTACCACCGCGGCTCTGTGACGTCATGTTGTAGTTTTAGTAAAAAACAAAGATGTGTTTGGGTGAGCGGTGAGTCTCTTACCACAGCGCCTCAGTGACGTCATGTTGTAGTTTTAGTAAAAACAAAGATGTGTTTGGGTGAGCAGGCAGTGAGTCTCTTACCACCGCGGCTCAGTGACGTCATGTTGTAGTTTTAGTAAAAACAAAGATGTGTTTGGGTGAGCAGGCAGTGAGTCTCTTACCACCGCGGCTCAGTGACGTCATAGTTTTAGTAAAAACAGAGAGATGTGTTTTGGTGAGCACTAAAACTGGAGTATGCATGGCCCTTAAGGGTGTATACAAATGGAACCAAATGGACCCTTACAGATCAGTAACTCTCTGAGAGTGTACAAATGGAACAAAATGGACCCCTTAGAGGTCAGTAACTCTGACGGTGTACAAAATGTAAGTGTCCATTTGTTTCCATTGTATACACTCAGGCCTGTATAAGGGTCCATTTTGGACCCACATAATGATCGCAACTTTGATATACAGTGTTGTAGACCCTGCATGTTTTATTTGCCTCCACGGGACACTCTTGTCTGAGTCCAAATGTGTCTGCTGTGTGTTCCCCGGGGAGGCTAGTAAAACAGTGAAAGCATTATTATTTCCGAGCGCAGACGTCTCTCTTTGCTGTCTCTTCTCTCCTCCTCGTGTGCTGATTGTCCCGTGGGCCCATAGAGCCCTCTGCATTGTGGGATCCACGGTAGCGTTGCAAGCATTTTGGTGTCTCTCTATAAAAGTCTACTCACAGTGAATTTGTTGTATAGCTCTAGCTTACATAAATCTATGTAAAAGTCTACTCACAGTGAATTTGTTGTATAGCTCTAGCTTACATAAATCTATGTAAAAGTCTACTCACAGTGAATTTGTTGTATAGCTCTAGCTTACATAAATCTATGTAAAAGTCTACTCACAGTGAATTTGTTGTATAGCTCTAGCTTACATAAATCTATGTAAAAGTCTACTCACAGTGAATTTCTTGTATAGCTCTAGCTTACATAAATCTATGTAAAAGTCTACTCACAGTGAGTTTGTTGTATAGCTCTAGTTTACATAAATCTATGTAAAAGTCTACTCACAGTGAATTTCTTGTATAGCTCTAGCTTACATACATCTATGTAAAAGTATACTCGCAGTCGGCCCGATTCTCGAAGGAATTCTAAAGGATTCTAAAAAGCTTGTAGATCAGCTATTTTCGGGGCGCAACCCCCAGCACTCTTTTAGCTAGTGGAGATGCGGTGCAACAACATGGATTTAGAAACGAATTTGTTCAACGCAACATATGCTGCGTTCAAGTTCCAGAGACTTAAGTATACTCACAGTGAAGTTGTTGTACAGCTGGTAGGTGAGCAGGGGGATGTGTGTGTGTGTATATATATATATATATATATATATATATATATATATATATATATATATATATATATATAATGTATACTCACAGTGAAGTTGCTGTACAGCTGGTAGGTGAGCAGGGGGATGTGTGTGTGTATATATATATATATATATATATATATATGTGTGTGTATATATATATATATATATATAATGTATACTCACAGTGAAGTTGCTGTACAGCTGGTAGGTGAGCAGGGGGATGTGTGTGTGTATATATATATATATATATATATATATGTGTGTGTATATATATATATATATATAATGTATACTCACAGTGAAGTTGCTGTACAGCTGGTAGGTGAGCAGGGGGATGTGTGTGTGTATATATATATATATATATATATATGTGTGTGTATATATATATATATATATAATGTATACTCACAGTGAAGTTGCTGTACAGCTGGTAGGTGAGCAGGGGGATGTGTGTGTGTATATATATATATATATATATATATATATATATATAATGTATACTCACAGTGAAGTTGCTGTACAGCTGGTAGGTGAGCAGGGGGATGTGTGTATATATATATATATTAGTGCTGCCAACGAATATTCTATATCCGAATATAGATTCGAATCAAAAAAAATAATTAATAACCGAATATATAAAATTAAGGTTCGAATAAAAAATAATAATAAAAAATATTTATTTATTTATTATTATTATTAGTTTTCGGTGCCATGGGTAAGCGTTGTGACTTGTGAGCTTGTAGATTAGTTATATTTGCCACGCGACACGCCGACAACGGCATACATTGAAGAATAAATCAGATGCCTCGCACATTTCCTAAACACAGACTATACAGCGCAGCGCAGCGCAGTTCTGATTGGCTGCCTCGTCTCCAGCCATGTTGCCTCAGAATTCTTTAGGGTCACTAATTTGAGCATAACAGCGGAGCGCAGGCGCTAGCCAGCTAAAAAGTTTCATAACGTCGGCACTCGGCAGCAGACCCACAGTCCACAGATAATAATAATGCAGCAGAATTAACACTGCCTCCGTGCCTCGTTTTGATAAGGCTGTGTGGTAGGATTGCTCATTTAAGAAAAATGTTTTACTGGAGAAGGGAGGATGTATGCGTTCCGTTCCATCTCAGTTTTCAGCAACACCAATGCGCGGAGAGAGAGAGTTGCGCCAGCAATGCGATCTTAAATGTTATGTCTCAGGTTGTATTGGTGTAAATATAATTATTAAAAAATCCGATTGGCTCGAATTGAAATCCGAAATCCGAATGGCTCGAATTGTTCGAATCCATGTGGGTTTTTAAAACGAATATCCGAATCCAATTTTTGGACAATTACGGCAGCCCTAATATATATATATATATAATGTATACTCACAGTGAAGTTGCTGTACAGCTGGTAGGTGAGCAGGAGGATGTCTGTGTATATATATATATATATATATATAATGTATACTCACAGTGAAGTTGTTGTACAGCTGGTAGGTGAGCAGGGGGATGTGTGTATATATATATATATATATATATATATATATATAAGTATACTCACAGTGAAGTTGTTGTACAGCTGGTAGGTGAGCAGGGGGATGTGTGTGTATATATATATATATATATATATATATATATATATATATATATATATATATAATGTATACTCACAGTGAAGTTGCTGTACAGCTGGTAGGTGAGCAGGGGGATGTGTGTATATATATATATATATATATATATATTTAAAGTATACTCACAGTGAAGTTGTTGTACAGCTGGTAGGTGAGCAGGGGGATGTGTGTGTATATATATATATATATATATATATATATATATATATAAGTATACTCACAGTGAAGTTGTTGTACAGCTGGTAGGTGAGCAGGGGGATGTGTGTGTATATATATATATATATATATATATATATATATATATATATATATATATATATAATGTATACTCACAGTGAAGTTGTTGTACAGCTGGTAGGTGAGCAGGGGGATGTGTGTGTGTGTATATATATATATATATATATATATATATACATATATATATATATATATATATATATATAATGTATACTCACAGTGAAGTTGCTGTACAGCTGGTAGGTGAGCAGGGGGATGTGTGTGTATATGTATATATATATATATATATATATATATATATATATATATATATATAATGTATACTCACAGTGAAGTTGTTGTACAGCTGGTAGGTGAGCAGGGGGATGTGTGTGTGTATATAATATATATATATATATATATATATATATATATATATATATATATATATATATATAAAGTATACTCACAGTGAAGTTGTTGTACAGCTGGTAGGTGAGCAGGGGGATGTGTGTGTGTATATAATATATATATATATATATATATATATATATATATATATATATATATATATATATATATATATATATAAAGTATACTCACAGTGAAGTTGCTGTACAGCTGGTAGGTGAGCAGGGGGATGGGCAGCTCTCTGAAGTACAGCTTGCACAAGGAGCCCACACAGTGGATGTCCTGGAGGTACACTTCCTTCGTGAGGTCAAGGCTCGCCTCCGAGCTGAATTCCTGCCTGTTTATAGACACAAGCACGCACACACACACACACACACACACACACACACACACACACACACACACACACACACACACACACACACACACACATACACACTCTGAATGAATTGATTGTGTAAAGGCTTATTTACAGTATACTTGGCCGTAAGATGGTGTGTGAATCATAACATAACTCTCTCTCCTCCATGCTACTTAAGTGCCGTAGGCGCAGCTACAGTAGGCCACTAGATATGTTACTGTAACTATTATACAAAGCAAAGCAAAAACATCAAGATTAAAGTATAGTGTCAGGTGGAAACTAACAGCAAACATCAACCTGCAGTTTGTCTTGTTTTGTGTGACATCAGTAACCAGTCACAGACAGATAAAAAATAAAATAAAAGATCTGACTGTAAAGTGAGATTAATTTTACAAATATCTCCTACTATGTCAGTGGTTTTCAAACTATTTCATGGCAAGGACCCCAAAAATTATATGTAATTGTCCGCCGGCCCCCATCTTAAAATATGTTGTTCCACAATGCAGAAGCAAAAATATGAGTAAAAAACGTTCACTCTGAAAGAATATATATTCAGAGATTTGTGCCACATTTTCTACAAGCTACGAGCTTGTACATCTGCTATTTTTCAATAGCTAAAGTATAACATAATGCTTAAAAGTAAAACACCTAAAAGGGGTTCCCGTCCTGAATGGGATAATAAATACTAATTCTGAACAGTAAATTGTATTGTGAGTAATGTGACACGTTTAAATACACAGATTATAACTCATTGTGATGAGCTTTTAGATCGCCTATTAGAGTTTAATTAGCCAATGTAGGGCTTAAAGCTGCTATAAGCAATAATAATATCACCTTTTTTCGGTTTATTTTCTTTTGGTATTCAGACAGCCAGCAATGAGGAAAACGCTCCCAAAAAGACACATCTAGGGGCCGCAATCTGCATTCAAAGATGTTCCTAGAAGCTTTGTCATTGGTCGATTGGCCTGTCTACTTCCTGATTGGTTAGTCATTTCGACCGTTTTTTCTTTTTTCGCCAACAAATGACAAAGCTTCATCTTTGGAACATCTTTGTATGCAGATTGTGGCCCCTAGATGAGTCACAGATTGTGGCCCCTAGATGTGTCACAGATTGTGGCCCCTAGATGTGTCACAGAGACTATGTTGTTTTTGGGAGTGTTTTACAAACAAAAAAACTAAGGTAATTAAAATGTTGACATATTTTTGCTTATAGCAGCTTTAAGTACATTTTGATGCAAGTACTTTTGTACTTTTACTCAAGTACATTTAGAATGCTGGACTTTTACTTGTAGTATTTCTACATTGCACTATTATTGATATACTTTTACTTCAGTAAAAGAAAAAGTGAGTATACTTTTTTCCACCACTGCAAATATAATCTCTGCATGGTGTGGAAACACTCTCTTCATGCACTGTTGGAAAAAAATGTCAAAAATGACATATTTTCACCTGAAAAGAAAAGTGTCGATGCAACACTTTTTCTCTGCCACAGCATAAATGAGCCTTGACTGCATAATTCTACCTTCAACTAAACTTACACACAGCGAATAGAACGGTTTAACCACTTAAAGTACCAAAAGGAATTAAAGTTTACTATTATGTATAAAAACAATCTTTTGAATATGGCAGATCTATGGGAGCTCAGGATATTGTGAGCTTGTAGATCGGCTATTTTCAAATGGCCGAAATGTTTACGGGGCTGAAGCAATGTATGTTTTGTAACGATAATCAAAAGACAAATAAACGTAGTGGAGTAAAACAAAAAAAATATGTTCTCGAGATGGATCCGAGATGTACTGTAGGAGTAGAAGTGAAAGTATTGGAAAGTGGAAATACTCTAGTAAAGTAAAAGTCCCTCAAAATTGTACTTAATAACCCCTTTAGACCTGAGGCTGATTCTACAAATGTTTTCTAAATCATGACAGTTTTTTTTTTAAATCTGAAAACCCATTATGTTTCTATACCAGTGGTTCTCAAACATTTTCATGTCAAGGACCCCCAAAAATACATGTAATTGGCCGCCGACCCCCATCTGAAAATATGTAGTTTCAGGGACCCCGCCCCCCAGAAGCAAAGATTTGAGTAAAAAACGTTCGCTCTGAAAGAATATCATATTCAATGATTTGCGACACATTTTCACGATTTTTTAAAAACCTACAAGATCATAGCGCGGCACTAGCTTGTACAGTAGATCTGTTGTTTTTCAATAGCTAAAGTATAACATAATGCTTAAAAAACACCAAAAAGTACAGTATACTTGAGTACTTCTATAGTTCCAGTACTTTCCACAGCAGATATACTGTGGTGATATTCCCTGTGCAGTGTGCACATCAACAGCTGGGGTTTGGCTCCGTCTCCCAGCCCAGAGGATTAGGGACTCAGTCGACCACACATACGCAAAAACACGCTCTCCAAAGTGCTTCTCCATAAATAGGTCGACGTGTTTAAAGCGATGAGGGACAATGATAGGCTTGTCAGCGTTTTAATTTATTTCGGTGGAATGAAAATTAGACGAAAAAAAGGTCACGCTTTGGACTTTGAGTGACTCAAACATTTATCTTAGGAGGAGGATTATTATGAAAGCGGTGCATTTTACAGTATTATTATTATTATTATTATATTAGTCCTCTGCAGGCCTCAACCAACCACACATAATCCCATCGCAACTGAACCCCGCTCGTTTTAATAGAAAAGGATTCACAATGTAAGGATTATGCAATGCTGGGCCTTTACTTTGTAAACCGAGTATTTCTCTGCATCGTGTAGAAAGTTTTGGGGCTTCAAAATATCGTCTCTGTTTTGGTTCCACAACCTTTCAGGATTCAAATAGCAAAAATAGCGAAAGACGCACATCTACACAAACTCAATTTTGAGCCTGCAGACCTGCTACTTTTGATGCTTTTGTGCCACGCTGTAAGGGGGTGCATACTTAGTTTAGACAAGTCATTGGTTAGACATGGGTTAAGCCAAGGTTAGGTTTAGGTGTGCTGCCCCGTGGGAGGTTAGGGTTAGACTAGTCATTGGTTAGACATGGGTTAAGGTTAGGTTTAGGTGTGCTGCCCCGTGGGAGGTTAGGGTTAGGGTGAGGGTTTGAGATAGGTTGTAGTTGTAGGACTAATGACTGGTCTAACCAATGACTAGTCTAAGCCAAAAACTGTCTAAACTAAGTACTGCACCCGCTGTAAGTTGGTTCAAGGCTGTACTTTACTGTTGCATCTTGTGTTCAGGTACATTAAGAGTAAAACTTATTTTTGTTTGGCTTCCTTCAGAATACCAAAAAACTCGCCCCTTTTGACAACTCGCCCCAGGCGTACAGCCGGCGGCACAGCCTGGTATAATCCTAAAGTAACTTAAAGTAAATTATGCCTAAAACGGTTCAAAGCAGATCTACAAGCTCATAGCTCATGAGCTTGTATAACACAATGCTTAAAGTATAACACAATGCTTAAAACACCAAAAGGGGTTCCCAGCCCAAAAGGGGTCAATGTAAGACAAAGGTTAACATGAAATAAAATAAAAGAACACTCCTAATTGTTACCTGAGGCGTTGGATGTTGGAGGTGACCCCAGACAGTCTGTATATTCCATCCACAACTCCATGCTGTTCGATAAACTCTGCACATTTCTTCAGAACCTGAGGGACTGGAGATTAAATAATTGTGTTATCAGCCAGAATCAGCTTATCTTTACATGCACTGTACTGCACTGTACTGCACTGCACTGCACTGCACTGCACTGCACTGTACTGTACTGTACTGTACTGTACTGTACTGTACTGTACTGTACTGTACTGTACTGTACTGTACTGTACACACCGTGTTTCATTACTAAATGCAATATATCACACATTATCTTTGCTAAAAAGTAACAGAAAAAAAGAAAGAATAACAAATATGACATGAACTAAAAAGGCAGCCTCCATAATATCACTGAAATATCAAGGATATCAATATCCAGATCTTTAAAATTACTTTGTCAGAATGTATTATCAGAATGTATTAAAAACAATAGGCCCTTGAGATGTAGCTTCTCATTTTAAAGCATATCTACAAGTTGTGTACTTGGTACATATGCTGTTTATCGAAAAAGTAATGAATGGAATATAAATTAATCATTGCTAAAGTTGCAGCACTAAATCTAAATGGGAATGACACGGCAAAATGTTGGTCTTTATATCTAAATAAATATATGTGTGTCTATAGTCTACAGCAGTGGTTCTCAAAGTGGGGTCATTGAGGGACTTCCAGGGGGTCCCAAATGGACTCTTATGAGTCTGTAACTGACTGTACGTTTTAACAGCGGGCGACAGCCAGACAAATTGTGTGTTATTTGTCTATGGGAGTGTGTTATTTGAGTGTGTTATTTGTCTATGGGACCCGGCGACTACCACCGATAGCAGGTACAAATGGAACCAAATGGATCCTAACGGGCCTGCTGTACTGTCAGAGAGGGTACAAATGGAACCAAATGGATCCTAACGGGCCTGCTGTACTGTCAGAGAGGGTACAAATGGAACCAAATGGATCCTAACGGGCCTGCTGTACTGTCAGAGAGGGTACAAATGGAACCAAATGGATCCTAACGGGCCTGCTGTACTGTCAGAGAGGGTACAAATGGAACCAAATGGATCCTAACGGGCCTGCTGTACTGTCAGAGAGGGTACAAATGGAACCAAATGGATCCTAACGGGCCTGCTGTACTGTCAGAGAGTGTACAAATGGAACCAAATGGATCCTAACGGGCCTGCTGTACTGTCAGAGAGGGTAAAAATGGAACCAAATGGATCCTAACAGGTCCATTTGGTTCCATTTGTACACTCACAGAGTTAACTTAACATTGATTATACAATATAAATGTGGGGGTCCCAGAGATAGAAATGCCATGAAATGGGGGTCCGTAGCCTAATGCATGTCAAACTGGGGGTCCTTGAATTGAAAACAGTTGAGAACCACTGCTAGAGATGTGAAAAAATCTCCTCATATGGGGGTCCCTGTCTTCTTCTTCTTCTGACAAAGTTTGAGAACCACTAGTTTACAGCACAAGTGTATGAGCAAACTCCTTTGTGTGTGTGTGTGTGTGTGTGTGTGTGTGTGTGTGTGTGTGTGTGTGTGTGTGTGTGTGTGTGTGTGTGCGCTGCACTCACTGCAACACAACCTGAGCATAGAGCGCTGCAGTGCTAGCTATAGTTCTCTGTATTCCACACGGCATGGCTGGCTTTACTGAGAAGGTGGAATTCGACAGGAAGTTAAAAAATGGTTTGTTTGTTTCAGAGGAAAAGGCTGACACACCCATAGTCCTTGTAGTGGGGGGGGGGGGGGTATTGTCCCTGTAGTGGGGGGTATTAGTTGCAACATTTCCTCTAATAGAAGAAGGTCTCATGAAATGTGACCACCCAGACTATACACCCACCGCCTGGCTGGCCCGCTGCGTCTGTCTGCTGCCCCTTAGCTATAACATTTTAGTCTCCGCTACCTCCAGGCAGCTCTGCTTCATGTCTTTTCCTCAGTGCGACTGTCTCTAGAATCTAAAGTTTAGATTCTGGTTTAGATTCTAAACCATACAACATAAGCTGGTCTCACCACCGTCACGTAATACATCAAATATTAATAGAAACAGTCATAGAGGATCATAACGGTAAAGAACCTAACATCCATCTACTGTAACAGTAGAATATCTGTACAATTAAACTATAGAATATAGACTATAGAATGCTATGTCTACATGAAACGCTATCTAACCTAAATGACAAAAATGTAGCCATTGTATAATATCTATGTCTGCAAGTTCGTCGAGGCTATCTATAAGCTCACAATGCCTCGCAATGCTTAACCACTTAAACAATACTTTGACAGGAGTACCCCAAGTCTCCACTCCCTTTTCCCCTCTACACCAAACCCCTGTGCTGAGAATATCTGATCTACAGGCTCACAGCGCTATGTGGTGTTATATCTGATCTACAGGCTCACAGCGCTGTGTGGTGTTATATCTGATCTACAGGCTCACAGCGCTATGTGGTGTTATATCTGATCTACAGGCTCACAGCGCTGTGTGGTGTTATATCTGATCTACAGGCTCACAGCGCTGTGTGGTGTTATATCTGATCTACAGGCTCACAGCGCTGTGTGGTGTTATATCTGATCTACAGGCTCACAGCGCTGTGTGGTGTTATATCTGATCTACAGGCTCACAGCGCTGTGTGGTGTTATATCTGATCTACAGGCTCACAGCGCTGTGTGGTGTTATATCTGATCTACAGGCTCACAGCGCTATGTGGTGTTATATCTGATCTACAGGCTCACAGCGCTGTGTGGTGTTATATCTGATCTACAGGCTCACAGCGCTATGTGGTGTTATATCTGATCTACAGGCTCACAGCGCTATGTGGTGTTATATCTGATCTACAGGCTCACAGCGCTGTGTGGTGTTATATCTGATCTACAGGCTCACAGCGCTGTGTGGTGTTATATCTGATCTACAGGCTCACAGCGCTATGTGGTGTTATATCTGATCTACAGGCTCACAGCGCTGTGTGGTGTTATATCTGATCTACAGGCTCACAGCGCTGTGTGGTGTTATATCTGATCTACAGGCTCACAGCGCTATGTGGTGTTATATCTGATCTACAGGCTCACAGCGCTGTGTGGTGTTATATCTGATCTACAGGCTCACAGCGCTGTGTGGTGTTATATCTGATCTACAGGCTCACAGCGCTGTGTGGTGTTATATCTGATCTACAGGCTCACAGCGCTGTGTGGTGTTATATCTGATCTACAGGCTCACAGCGCTGTGTGGTGTTATATCTGATCTACAGGCTCACAGCGCTGTGTGGTGTTATATCTGATCTACAGGCTCACAGCGCTATGTGGTGTTATATCTGATCTACAGGCTCACAGTGCTGTGTGGTGTTATATCTGATCTACAGGCTCACAGCGCTGTGTGGTGTTATATCTGATCTACAGGCTCACAGCGCTATGTGGTGTTATATCTGATCTACAGGCTCACAGCGCTGTGTGGTGTTATATCTGATCTACAGGCTCACAGCGCTGTGTGGTGTTATATCTGATCTACAGGCTCACAGCGCTATGTGGTGTTATATCTGATCTACAGGCTCACAGCGCTGTGTGGTGTTATATCTGATCTACAGGCTCACAGCGCTGTGTGGTGTTATATCTGATCTACAGGCTCACAGCGCTATGTGGTGTTATATCTGATCTACAGGCTCACAGCGCTGTGTGGTGTTATATCTGATCTACAGGCTCACAGCGCTGTGTGGTGTTATATCTGATCTACAGGCTCACAGCGCTGTGTGGTGTTATATCTGATCTACAGGCTCACAGCGCTGTGTGGTGTTATATCTGATCTACAGGCTCACAGCGCTGTGTGGTGTTATATCTGATCTACAGGCTCACAGCGCTGTGTGGTGTTATATCTGATCTACAGGCTCACAGCGCTATGTGGTGTTATATCTGATCTACAGGCTCACAGTGCTGTGTGGTGTTATATCTGATCTACAGGCTCACAGCGCTGTGTGGTGTTATATCTGATCTACAGGCTCACAGCGCTATGTGGTGTTATATCTGATCTACAGGCTCACAGCGCTGTGTGGTGTTATATCTGATCTACAGGCTCACAGCGCTGTGTGGTGTTATATCTGATCTACAGGCTCACAGCGCTGTGTGGTGTTATATCTGATCTATAGGCTCACAGCGCTGTGTGGTGTTATATCTGATCTACAGGCTCACAGCGCTATGTGGTGTTATATCTGATCTACAGGCTCACAGCGCTGTGTGGTGTTATATCTGATCTACAGGCTCACAGCGCTGTGTGGTGTTATATCTGATCTACAGGCTCACAGCGCTGTGTGGTGTTATATCTGATCTACAGGCTCACAGCGCTATGTGGTGTTATATCTGATCTACAGGCTCACAGCGCTGTGTGGTGTTATATCTGATCTACAGGCTCACAGCGCTGTGTGGTGTTATATCTGATCTACAGGCTCACAGCGCTGTGTGGTGTTATATCTGATCTACAGACTCACAGCGCTGTGTGGTGTTATATCTGATCTACAGGCTCACAGCGCTGTGTGGTGTTATATCTGATCTACAGGCTCACAGCGCTGTGTGGTGTTATATCTGATCTACAGGCTCACAGCGCTGTGTGGTGTTATATCTGATCTACAGGCTCACAGCGCTATGTGGTGTTATATCTGATCTACAGGCTCACAGCACTGTGTGGTGTTATATCTGATCTACAGGCTCACAGCGCTGTGTGGTGTTATATCTGATCTACAGGCTCACAGCGCTGTGTGGTGTTATATCTGATCTACAGGCTCACAGCGCTGTGTGGTGTTATATCTGATCTACAGGCTCACAGCGCTGTGTGGTGTTATATCTGATCTACAGGCTCACAGCGCTATGTGGTGTTATATCTGATCTACAGGCTCACAGCGCTGTGTGGTGTAATATCTGATCTACAGGCTCACAGCGCTGTGTGGTGTTATATCTGATCTACAGGCTCACAGCGCTGTGTGGTGTTATATCTGATCTACAGGCTCACAGCGCTGTGTGGTGTGGTGTTTCAATATGCAAACATTGGAATCCAAGAACAACTAATTAGAAGTTGGCTTTGGAGCAACTTCTAAACTGCATATATCAATATCAAAGTATCAAAGTAACTCTTCTGCTGCTTGAGAATAACATATTAAATTGCTCAAAAACATGAGGTTCTCTCTGGGAGTAACAAGGATGGGTAGGATTCAGCAACGAGTACATCAGAGGGACAGCAGCGCACGTCAGATGTTTTGGAGATATAAAGCCAGTGAGGCCAGACTGAGATGGTTTGGACGGACGCGTACAGAGGAGAGATAGTGAGTATATATCAGTAGAAGGATGTTGAGGCAGGAGGCCTACAGAGGAAGACCAAAGAGAAGTGTGGATGTAGTGAAAGAGGACATGAAGTTAGTTGGTGTGAGAGAAGAGGAGGCAGAGGACAGGGTGAGATGGAGGCAGGTGATTGGCTGAGGAGACAGAGGACAGGGTGAGATGGAGGCAGATGATTGGCTGAGGAGGCAGAGGACAGGGTGAGATGGAGGCAGATGATTGGCTGTGGCGACAGAGGAGAGGGTGAGATGGAGGCAGATGATTGGCTGTGGCTGACAGAGGACAGGGTGAGATGGAGGCAGATGATTGGCTGAGGCAACGCCTGAAGGGAAAAGCCCAAAGGAAACAGAAGAAGAAGTCGCTCTGGATTAAGAGTGGCCTGGAAAACTTGAGAACCACTGATTTCACTGATATAGTGAAATGCACACTGTTGCTTCATGATCCCAGTGTTATTTCACATGTACTTATAACAACAATGAACCATGGCTTTCACAGCATGTGGTTACCGGCCGTTACCAGACTGCATCAAACTAACCACATAACAGCCGAGCTACACACACACACACACACACACACACACACACACACACACACACACACACACACCAGGCTTTTGAAATCCAGTCCTATTTTAAAGTCTGCGTGTATGCGGGGCTCGCCTATCCACGTATTACGCACACATGGTTGTAGCTCGGGCAGTAAAGTGAATAAAAATCACATACTTCACACAAATCAAAGGACAAAAATGTCAAAGCCTTTTTTTTAAACGTCGCTTGTGTGTGTGTGCGTGTGCGTGCGTGCGCGCGCAACTAGTCGACTAATCCACTAGTCGAACTTGTTGGTATTTTTCTATTTTGTAGGCCTCAAATTAATTATAGTTATTCACCAATGTACACAGTTTTAAATGTAAAAAACTATTATTTAAAAATACATACATAATGGGTATAGGCCTATAGTTAAACAACTAGTCATATAGTATAAAAGTGAAAGCCCTAGTGTGCGTGTGTGCGTGTGCGGGTGCCTGTGTGCACTGCAGAGGCGTGTGAATGCATGCTTCCACGTTTGATGGATAACTTTATAAGAATCCCTTTCACTAGCATTCTTTCCAGAGCACAACCCTGGCCGTGTCTGAGAGACCCCATTGTTTTAGTCTGTTAGACAAATGACGTGCAAACTGTGTAAAGGAATTATTCTGAAGGAAAATGGTATAATTATAGATAATATATAATGTAATGAACAAAATAAACTTGCAGAAGAGCTTTCTAAATCTAAGGTCCATAGAGAGTTGATAGTATTACCTCTGAGACAGATGTGTCTCCCATCAAAGCAGAAGCTGAATTACAAAATTCACTGACTAAGCAACTTTCACTTCAACTACTAGTTGAGTATAATGTTTGACCAGGAGTATCTCTGCTTTGACTCAAGTACAGGAGTTGAGCTCTTTGTCCACCACGGAATTGCTTAATAAAGGAGGATAATTGTCTCCAAAACCGGCTCCATCGAGGGAGCCGGTGCATTGACAGTAGAAAAAACTACACACAGCTGCATGACATGAGACTAACAGAAAGAGAGAGGAGTGTGTAGTGTGTGTGTGTGTGTGTGTGTGTGTGTGTGTGTGTGTGTGTGTGTGTGCGTGTGTACTATACGTGTGTGCGTCAATTTAACAACGGTGCAAATCAGCAGAGAGTGAGCGACGTTTGCGCTGTACTGTATGCCGAATTGAAGTGGACTCGGACACAGACTTATTTTTTTTCCTCCCTGGAAATAAAAACGTCTGGGACAGTGAGACAGTGACCGTAGGCCTACTACCATCCCAAACTGTCTCATGGTCTCATGGCACAGCACGGTGTACAGGACTGTGTGTGCGTGTGTTGTGTGTGTGTGTGTGTGTCTATGCGCGTGTGCGTGTCTGTGTGTCCATGCTCGTGTGTGTGTGTGGTATCTGGTATGTGTGTTTACCAGTGTTGTTTTCGTCCACTAAAACTAAGACGACTACCTTTTTCCACTGACAAAAACGAATGGAAACTAAATGAAAACTAAGCTATGATGACTAAAACTAAGACTAAATATACTGACAATTTCGTCGACAAATAAAAACTAGACTAAATGTTAGGAAGGGACTAGTGGACAAGAGATCCAGTATAAGTCATTTTACTCTTGAGTGTTTTTTACACTAGCTGATCTACAAGCTCACAACGCGTCGCAACGCTTGTAGATCGGCTATTTGTGTAAAAGTGTAAAAACACTCATTACGACGGCATCAAGACCCGCCAAAACACATTTTAGTCGACTAAATCACCTGTAGATTTAGTCGACTAAAACTAGACTAACACTAAGACATTTCCAGGTGACTAAAATGTGACTCAAATTAAATTAAGTTTCAGTCCAAAGACTATGACTAAACTATAAAATCAAAAATTTCTGCCAAAAACAACACTGGTGTTGACGCAGCGAGGGTCCGGTCTTTTCCACTGCCTCTCTCTCTCTCAGTCTGCATAGCGAGGGTCCGGTCTTTTCCACTGCCTCTCTCTCAGTCTGCATAGCTTGACAGTAATGTCATGTTATGGCGTATGGAGCCATGCTGCCTCTGCTGCTGCTCAGGAAAACACAGGCGTCGAGGTTTTGTTCCACACTCGGCCAAGAGGAGCTCGTAATCTCACACCGAGTAAACAAACAACTTGTGTGTTTTTGTTGTTAGGTTTTTAAATGACTCCCTGTTTTGTTTTTTTAAATCTCCCCAGTGGCACCCAAATGTGTGTTTAGTACAAATGGTGAAATGTGAAGAAAATTGGCTACTTAACCCATTAAGACCAGGAAATCTGTGCCATTTTAGATTTAGATTTTAAAAAGCTATTTGGCTATTAGCTCATAGCGTGTTCATTTTGTGCTGGACTATGAGCTTGTTGATGTACAATTTTTTTGAAAAATCTTGAAAATGTGTGCAAATATTTGAGTATATTATTTTAAAGTCGACATTTTTAACAAAAATATTTGCTTCTGTGGAGTCCCTGGAACAACATATTTTGAGATGGTGCTCCACAGCCAAACACAATTGTGGGGGTCCTTGACATGAAAAGGTTGGAGCACCACTGAAACACATTTAGAAGAGATTTGTAGAATCGGCCTCAGGTCTTAATGTTAAGCACTTCCAACCTGGCATCCCTCCCTATGTTGGGCATGTCATTCCAATTCTCTAAAAAAAACCGCCTAAATATTTGTCAAAATAAAATTTCAAAACATTTCGAGAATCTTCCTAAATAGCTAAAAAACCAAACAAATTCACAAGCTTTCTGCATGCACGACGAGAGCTATTTTCACTATTTCTGAGGAATTCCTGAAGGTATAAAAACCGAGGGCTATATGGCGTGGTTTAAAGGCGTTTATACTTTAAAACAGACAAATCATTATGCGTGTGCATAATGAGACGTATGAAACACAACATTCCCCTGGTTCTCATGGTTAAGACCTTCAGAGGCATTCTGGGCTGAAGGCATGCCTGTGGTGACGTGGTGGGGGGGACTCTTCTCTCTCACAGTCACTGGTTTACTTTGAGCCCAACGCTTCTGCTTGTTTAGGTCCTCTCTCTCTCTCTCTCTCTCTCTCTCTCTCTCTCTCTCTCGCCCTTGATGGATTACATTTTAACCCATTTAGGCCTGGCATCGAAATTCTAAAAATGTATTTTCTGAAATACCTTCCTATATCACTGGTGCTCAATATTTCATGTCAAGGACCCCAGAAATTATACGTATTTGGCCGCCGACCCCCATCTGAAAATATGTAGTTCCAGTGACCCCCCCCCCCCACAAGCAAAGATTTGAGTTAAAAACGCTCACTCTGAAAGAATTATATATTCAAAGATTTGCGGCACATTTTCACGAAAAATAGCAGATCTACAAGCTTGTAGCTTGTAGATCTTTAGCTATTTTCAATAGCTAAAGTATAACACAATGCTTAAAACACCAAAAGGGGGTTCCCGCCAAGAATGGGTTAACCACCATGCATGTGTATACTGTAGGGAGCATTCCACTTCATCAATGGACGATGTGTTCTGACGATAAGTATTATAGTTACAGTAATACATGAGAAGTCAAAGTATTAGTCAGCAGTGACATGGTGTGTGTGTGTGTGTGTGTGTGTGTGTGTGTGTGTGTGTGTGTGTGTGTGTGTGTGTGTGTGTGTGTGTGTGTGTGTGTGTGTGTGTGTGTGTGTGTGTGTGTGTGTGTGTGTGTGTGTGTGTGTGTGTATAGAGCAGTGGGTCTCAAACGGTCGCTTGCGGAACGTTATCTGACAAGCATCAAAAGTATAATCAACAAACTACAGTATCTAATAAAATGCTCTCTGCCTGGTGGTGCTCAATATTTCATGTCAAGGACCACCAGAAAATTGTATGTAATTTTGTGGCGCACATCTTTGAATATATATATTCTTTCAGAGCAAACGTTTTAACTCAAATCTTGGAACGTCTGAACGTCGTGTGTACGGCTGTGATGCACGTAACTCAAATTCGACACACGCGTTCCACCCCGCCACAGGGAGGGCAGTGCCCGGTTGTCGAGTCGGTCGGACCCACTGTTGTCCAGAGAGTTCTCATCGGGCCCGAAAATTAAGGCCCGGCCCTAACTGGGCCCTAACTGATCAGGCCCTAGGCCCGGCCCGGCCCGGCCCGACTAATTAGCATAGATTTTAGGCCCGACCCGGCCCTAAAACATTGTGTTGGGTCGGGCCTGGTCGGGTTTGTGCAGAATTTGAGAACTCTACACAGAGAAAAAGTGAAACGCCAGTCAGCACCATCTTCATAATGGATAAATACACAAACAGACAGAACAGAACTATTATTTTTTATTATTCTAAACAAATTCAATATATGTATATTGGGGGGAGTTCTCCTCGGGTGAAAAGCTGGAATTTGCACGATGGCAGGATCAGTCAAATTTGGTCACAAACTTTTAATTTCTCCATGGCTTTTAGGCTTCATAAAAATGCTGTAGACTTGCGGTTGCAGTGGCAGAATGGCGGCGCTCCGTGTGTGTACTCGCTCAATAAATGGATATAGATATGAAAGTTGAGGACCATATCTGACTTGGGAGTTCGATATGGTCCTCAGCCTTCATATCCATGTGAAAGTCATTATCATAAAATGTTTGTTTAGTCAAATATCTCCACTTTTTCACAAGCTGCACCCGGATGGCTTTCTCTCCAGGCAAAGGCACTCGGAATGACAGCTGGACTTAATTTAACAAAACACAATTGGCAGGTGGTGTGATTAATTACCCAGCACCTATCGCAACGCACCTGCCGATTGTGTGCTTCCCTGCATGGTCAATTGGTGATTGTGTGTGTGTGTGTGTGTGGTCAGGAAGATTTGGAAAATTCAATCCAGCTGTCATTCTGGACCCCTTTGCCCGGAAGGTGAAAGGTGTCCGTGTGAATGCGATGGAAAAGTTGAGATATTTGACTAAATACACGTTTTGTGCCAGAACTTTCACTCCACGTCTTTGGAATTGGGTGAAGTGGCCCTTTAATGGGTTGACGTGTTAATCACAATGTGTGACTATATAGTGAAATAATAGTGACACAGCCCTGTCAGTGACAAAATGTCATCCTGTAGGCCGACAACTAATTATTTTTCTTCTCTTCTGCCCTGCCATTTCAGAACGTCAAGCTGACAGGAGGTACAAACTCTATGCTGTTGCCACTGCTGGGTGAACTCTATGCTGTTGCCACTGCTGGGTGAACTCTATGCTGTTGCCACTGCTGGGTGAACTCTATGCTGTTGCCACTGCTGGGTGCTGTTAGCAGTGAATTAAGGTTAGTTAACCTTTTGATTCCTGCTGCTTGTTCACGTGTGCTACATGCTACCATACCATATAGGTTGTCTTTCGCGTCATGTATCGTTTCACTTAATTTGTGTGTGTATAATATGCCAGTCCACATCACATGACGTTATGTGATTGTGTGATGTGTTTGTGGAGGATTTATTTATCGTTTCTGCAATTATGGAAGGAGGTAGGGCCCGCATTTTTCAAGGAGTTGCAAGTACAGTATGTTGCAAGGTGTTTCAAGGAGTTAGATTGGTGAAAGTGTACACGAACTTAAGGGATATGTGAAAACTCCCTGAAACTGTACTACTGCCGTGAGAAAGCAAAATACATTCTTCTTGTGTGTTTCGCTGATGGCCAAGGTTTTAAATGCTAGTACATTATTGACCTCACTTTACACTATAGTTTCTGTTTCACGATATGTTTCCTGATGTAATGCTTCTCAAAGAAACATTAGAGTTTCATAATGTTGCATGGCAGTATTGCTTTTGGCAGCAATTTTAGATTTTAGTTTTTTGTCTCGAACAGTTTTCATTTAGTTTTAGTCACATTTTACTAGTCACCCGGAATGTTTTAGGGTTGGTATAGTTTCAGTCGACTAAATATCATAAGGTTTAAGTCGACTAAATCTACAGTTGATTTAGTCGATTCAAATGCATTTTGATGCCGCTGTAATGACATTTTTAACACCTGCTGAAAAATAGCTGATCTCCAAGCTCACAACGTGTCGCAGCGCGATGCGTTGTGAGCTTGTAGATCGGCTATTTTCAGCATGCAACCGATTGTAAAATGACTTGTACTGCATCTCTTGTCCACTAGTCCCCTTCCTAACATTTTATTCTAGTTTTGATTTGTTGCCGAAATTGTCAATATATTTAGTCATCGTTTTAGTCATCATAACTTAGTTTTTTATTTTTGAGTGGTGCAACCACTCCAAGGAACAGAAACAGAGAGAGGGATAGTGCTGCACTGTTGCCTGCTAATGAGAGAGAGAGAGAGAGGTGGGGGGGGGGGGGGAGTTGCACCACTCAGTTCACACGGGTGTGATTTCTTAGTTTCCTTGTAGTTTTCGTCAGTGGAAAAAGGTAGTCGACGGACATTTTTCGTCTTAGTTTTAAGTCGACTAAATCAACACTGTTGCATGGGTGAACTTCGCTCAAACAACTGGCCTGCTCTTACACTTGAGGTTCCACTTGTCCAGTCTAAACTGGGAAAGTCTGCTTTCTGCTACGATGCTCCTGCAGTTTCGTGGAACAATCTACAACTCGCGCTACAAATTAATGCCCTCATAATGCCATGGACAATTTAATAACCTGCTCTTAAACCCTCCTGTAACCTCGCCATGTAACTGTTTTTAACCTACTAGTTGTCTTATATTATTGGTCTCATTTTGTTGTTTGTGTTTTTAGATCCGCATGCGTCTTAATTGTTGGTTTTGTATGTGTGTGTATGTGTAATTTCGACAGCATTGCAAATGAGGGGTGAACCTCACAATGCTCTTTTTGAGAACAACTAAAGGTTTCAATTCAAACGGCTACATCACATCTCTCTCTCTCTCTCTCTGGCTGTTTTCAAAACTCCCAGCTAAATAACGGACAGTTGGGAACCAAATAGACCCTTGTAGGTCTGTAACTCTGAGCACATTTTAACCCTGAACTTAGCTTAGTGTGGCCTATAAATTAATGCATGTAACTGGCTGTCTGAAACGAAAAGACTTGACTCAGATTATGGAATGAATTCTGTACTGGCCATATATGGAGCGTGGCTTGAGTGTACAGGGTTTGATTAAGTCAGTTCAACATAATGGAATGTCAGGTCAGCATTGCAATGGAATGTATAATACTGTTTGTACTCAGGGCTGTACTCCCGTGGTGAAGTGTACAGAATGCTACAATGCCAATACTTAACGTACTATAATCCGTTTTTGATTTTGAATGCAAAAATATAGCTGTTCTAAAATCTTGCCAATGCGTTGCGATCTTAGAGTATCTATGGTTGCGATGTGGAGTTAGTGTGCTGTGTGCAGTTGGCTGATTCAGGAGGAGGGGCTGACTGACAGGAGGGCTTCTCCCATTGGCTGATCAGGAGGAGGGGGTGACTGACTGACAGGAGGGCTTCTCCCATTGGCTGAGATGTGTGGTTACTCATCCAGGTGGAAACATAAGTAACCTCTGTGATGACATTTATATCGGATGGGGTGCGTGCATGCGTGCGTGTGTGCGTGCGTGTGCGCCTGCAGAGGGATATGCAAAGGCAAACAAATGTGTTTCTCTTGGCTTGACAGTATGTTTAGAACGTTGAGGCACACATACCTGGGTTTCCCCCGGCACTCCCCCTCCCCAAATGGATATACAGTAAATGGCTAAATATGAAAAATGTAATATAACTATAACTATAAGCCATTGTGGCTTGTACTAGTACTACTACAGCAGTGGGGTCCCCGGACCCCACTCTGGGAACCACTGCATTACAGCACCCATGCTTGACAAGCAAGTATGATTAGTATTAACATTCCTCCATTCCTCCTAAAGCTGCTGTTTGTCTCCTCATTCCTCCAATCTAAAGCTGCTGTTTGTCTCCTGGACATTTCTATGAGTACGTTGGACATCAAACCTGTTCCTTCACTGGACGCTGCACTTAACCACTGCTGGTAGAAGTACACAGACGTTTTACTTATGAGTAAAAAGTAGAAAAAGTACAAAATACTCTGTTACAGGTGAAAGTTCTGTATTCAAATTAAGTTTGACTTCAAACGTGTTGGTCATCGAAAGGTATAAAGTAAAAGTATTCATTATGCAGAATGTCCCATTTCACACATTTAAACAAAATGTGTGTATAGGCCTAAATGTTGATCTACAAGCTCACGACAGGTCGCATTGCTTCGCGTTGTGAGTTTGTAGATTAGGCTATTATTTTTTTAAATAGCCAAATAAATAAGCAAACTAGAGCTGTCAAACAATTATAGTGGAGTAAAAAGAGAGTGCAGTATTTTTGCCTCTGAGATGTGAAGTATAAAATGATCTGTAAAATCTACAGTAAAAGTACCTCTAATTGTATTTAACCCATTTAGACCTGAGGACGATTCTACTGAATGTCTTCTAAATCCTGACAGTTTTCAGAAAAAAAACATGTCAAGGACCCCCAAAAATATTTGTATTTTGGCCGCCGATCGACCCCATCTGAAAATATGTTGTTCCAGTGACCCCCCCCCCCAGAAAACAAATATTTGAGTTAATAAAAACGTTCGCTCTGAAAGAATATAATTATGTTCAATGATTTGCACCACATTTTCACGATTTCTCAAAAATAGCAGAACTACAAGCTCGTATAAGCGCGGCACTCGGTGCCACAGAGGTGCTACGAGCTTGTAGATCTGCTATTTTTCAATAGCTAAACTATAACATAATGCTTAAAACACCAAAAGGGGGTTCCCCACTTCCAGCCCAGAATGGATTAAGTACAGTATAGACTATAGAGCACTTAGTTTGTATACTTTTCCACCACTGCACCCAAAGCTGTCCGTAATGTCACCCTTCACATGCAGCTCTGTGGGGTGCCCAGGGCCCACATCATGGCTCTGCATGTGGTCCAAACAACCATGTTCTGTCTTGTCAGAATATTGTAGGGAGAAAGAGACACAGAGAGACAGAGAGAGAGAGAGACAGAGAGAAGGAACGAGAATAAAACCCAAAGGGAAATATAAACAGGATGGGGTGGGTGGCAGGCAGGCGGGCGGGGTAGAAAACAAAAAAAGAAACGAAAGCCTCTTATTGTGTTTCGTTTCACAACTTTTTATACGTGTAAACATAAACACTGACTTCTAAACATTTCGTCTTTTTAGTTTTTGTGTTTTTTTTACGAGAGTATATACTCTAGTGCCGCTCATTACAGTGTCTGTTCTCTCTGTGTTGAAGCAGAACCCGCCCATCCTTTCCTTTCCTCTCCGAGAAGAGAGAAAAAAATAGAAAAGTTGTTGCAGTGACCGAATCGAGGCAGGGAAATTGACCAGAAAAAAAAAACCGTCTACGCTGCCACACCCCGAGTCACAATCCCCTCTTTTATAGAGGCAATGGAACAATGAACTTGTTTTACTTCATGCAACAAAACCCCCCCTCCCTCCCAAACCCCCCCCCCCCCCCCCCCCCAATACATGTAGGCTAGCTATAACAGCACTTCAATTCATGGGTTGTTATATACTAGGATAAAAGCCTTTGCGATGCTAACGCTCTCTGACATTTTCATCACGTTTGCTTACGTTATACCAAGTTAATATGATGTCGTCCCGTCCCGTGAATGTGGGTATTCTGGGAAATTAGCCAAGGACCCCCCCCCACGAGCCTATAGTCTCTATTCTGGGTGGCAAACATTAGGCAAAAAATGTAATAAAATAATCTACAAGGTCTTAAAACGGCTCAACAAGGCGACAGACATGTCGTGAGTATAGATATTAGGCTATTTTCAGTAACGCTGTTTGGATGTTTAGAGTTAAAAACAGGAGGGGGGGGGGGGGGGTGTGTGGGGGGGGGGGGGCAGCTATAGCACAGAGACACCCGGGGGATTCCGGTCAATTGAGTTTATAGGGTTTAAGTGGTTACACTTTCAAACATGAATGAACAGCCGCGTGTGTGTGTGTGTGTGTGTGTGTGTGTGTGTGTGTGTGTGTGTGTGTGTGTGTGTGTGTGTGTGTGTGTGTGTGTGTGTGTGTGTGTGTGTGTGTGTGTGTGTGTGTGTGTGTGTGTGTGTGTGTGTGTGTGTGTGTGTGTGTGTGTGTGTGTGTGTGTGTGTGTGTCCAGCCGTGAACACAGGATGTAAGCCTGTGTGTGTATAGTTTTGAGAGCTCTACTTTTAACAGGGCAGCTATACATGTATATGTGCATGTGAGGGAAAAAGCTGTGTTTTTTGTCATTTCATTCTAAGAACATAACATAACAGCAACAACATGTACCATGTTGTCCTGATAGCTCTGGAGGTGTTAAGGAAAGGAAAGGTACCATGTTTACCCAGGGTAACTGGACTAAGCTCAAGAACTTGTTTACAGCCAGGCCCTGCTCATATAGAACATTTCATGGTAGGGGGTTCAATGCCTTGTCCATTAAGGGCACTTCAGCGGTGGTAATTTTAACGTGCCGGTCCGGGGATACCAGCTATAGCGACCTTTACGATATCAAGACCGCTCCGCAAACCGTTCGGCCACCGCTGTCCCTCAGGTCACATCCATAAGAACATAACACAACATTTACCATGGTGTCCTGAGCTCTGGAGATGTTCTGTAGGTCACATCCATATAAGAACAGAACATAACAACATTTACCATGGTGTCCTGATAGCTCTGGAGGTGTTCTGTAGGTCACATCCATATAAGAACAGAACATAACAACATTTACCATGGTGTCCTGAGCTCTGGAGGTGTTCTGTAGGTCACATCCATAAGAACATAACATAACATTTACCATGGGTTCCTGAGCTCTGGAGGTGTTCCGTCAGGTCACATCCAAACACATTGTCGCTCTTCTCCTTCTTCTTGGTGGCCCTCGTCTGCTTGTTGCCTTTATTCTTCATGTGGATTGATAGTAGATCCCAGTGATAGAGTATTCCAAAAGAAGAGACAAAATCCTGGAAGATGATGAAGGCAGCGATCGATCCACATGACCTCCGAGTTAGGCAGTCAGATCACAGACACACACACAGAGACTGACACACAGACATACTGTACATACATACAGACAGACACACACACACAGACATACACACACACACACAGACAGACACACACACAGACAGCCAAAGAGCGAGCAACCAACACACACAGAGAACTCCCAAAGACCTCCTTGCATCCGCTCACATCTTGCCGAACCCCCACACTGACTGACCGACCGACTGACTGACTGACTGACTGACTGACTGACTGACTGACTGACTGACTGACTGACTGACTGACTGACTGACGCACGGCCGAGAGGCGAGGAGGAGGAGGGAAAATGAAAAAAAGGCTTGTGTAAAGAGAGAGAGAGCAAGAAATGACGTCACTGTGGGAGAAAAAAAACTACATTTACAAGAAGAAGTAGGGGAAAATATCTTTTCAAGTCTTTCCCAAAGAGATGCCGAGTTTATCAAAGAAGGAGACGATGTTTCTATAGTGAGTCCTCGTGTAACAGCTGAAGCGCAAGAGGAGTGTCCAAGCACACACACACACACACGTACACGCACACGCACACACACACACACACACAGACCGACTGGCGTGTTATCTCTCCAGGCTGTGTAGAAACAGCATCAGCATTGCCTGCCTGGTGGTTTCCTGTTGGGGTTTTTTTTTCTTTTTCTCGACCCCAGCCCGTCTTTTTTCAGACACACACACACACACACACACACACACACACACAGACACACACACACACACACACACACACACACACACACACACACACACAGACAGTCACCCCTTTCACTGACTCCTTTACCCCCCTCCCATCCTTCTAAAAAAACATGCATGCATCAAGTTGACTGAAGAGCACATTATCTCAGGACCATAACTTATTTTCTTTTAGGGGCTGTAGTGTGTGTGTGTGTGTGTGTGTGTGTGTGTGTGTGTGTGTGTGTGTGTGTGTGTGTGTGTGTGTGTGTGTGTGTGTGTGTGTGTGTGTGTGTGTGTGTGTGTGTGTGTGTGTGTGTGTGTGTGTGTGTGTGTGTGTGTGTGTGTGTGTGTGTGTGTGTGTGTGTGTGTGTGTGTGTGTGTGACTGACTATAGGAGGGAGAACAGCTGACTTCTGATTCTCTCGCTAGGTTTAGAAATGTCTGACCCCTTTCATCCATTTATCTCTCTCTCTCTCTCTCTCTCTCTCTCTCTCTCTCTCTCTCTCTCTCTCTCTCTCTCTCTCTCTCTCTCTCTCTCTCTCTCTCTCTCTCTGCTCCCAATAAAACTGGGCCTTATATATATTTCCCTGTACGGGAAAAAGCAGCCTTCCTGAATGCTTCCCCAAAGTACACAATTTCCTGTAGCAGGAGAAACTCAGAGAAAAACAATAACAGGCTCTCTGGGTCTGTTCGGGAGAGGAAGAAGGAAGTGGGAGGGAGGGAGGCAACTGCATATGGGGAGAGAGAGAGAGAGAGAGAGAGCCTGAAGGGCACAGATGGGAAGTGGGGGGATGGGGTGGGTTTGGGGGGCGAGTGAGGGGTGGGTTTTGACACATGGTTCTTGTTACTAACTGCTTGCAGAGTTCTCTCTCTATCCCTCTCTTGCTTTAAGCCGGACCACATACCACGACACCGTACACACACACACACCAAAACACTGCAGACCAAAACATTGGCTCATAATATCGGTGTCGGTTCAAACTTCAAAGAGGATAACGTGTGGAAAGTGATTGAGATTGATGGTTTGTTGTGTAGTATTTGACGTCCCTCACTCACTGTACGTATACTCCTGAGTTTTAGCCACTTATTAAAGCCTATATTAGGCCTATATTTGTTGAGCAAACGGGGTTCCCCAGGGGCCGTTATCTATGCTATCTCTAGGCTACTTGGGGCCGAGGGGGTTGGGGGGCCCTTCCTTTCATCCGCTCGACATCAAATCTCTTTCTCGGAGGGAAACAGCAGATCTACAAGCCTACACTAACTGCTCCGTGTCTGTCGAGACACGTTGTGAGCTTGTAGATCTATCTTATTAATAATAATTATTATTAGTAACATCATCATCATTGTAACAATTATCATTATCACTAAGTTGTAGAAGTAGTGCTGTTTGACCAGCTTTTTTGATCAGATTCTTAGATTTTTTTCTTTCAACATGATTTAATCCTTTCATTAGAAATGCAGCAATGTTGAAAACGGATTTCTTTATTTCTTTATTTGTTTCCTTATACGAGATTACTGAAATCCCAAAAAGGTGGGCATAATAAGCTTCGGCTCCAGCCCTTTCCTTTTCGGTCAACTGTATCATGACAACCCCTTTTCCTTGTATGTAATAATGTTGGATAAACCATGACCGAGACAAATGTGCCTCATGGGTTAGGAAGGACACGACCTTTGATACCATCCCGTCTAACAAACAAAACAATGCAGGTGGTACAAACATGTGCACTTGTGCAGGAAACTACTGTATATGATTTGAGACCTTTAACAACAGACAACTATTAGGGGACTATCCTATTAGGGGCATTTTGAACACAGCTGCTGCCAATACCAATCACATTGTGGGACGGTATAGTCTCACGCCTTTGGAAATGAGTTCCAGGGGGTCCGACCCTAGTATAGCTAAATGATAGTTTGGAACCAAATTTGGACCCATTATGGACCGGTCTGTAACTCTGAGAGTGTACAAATGGGTACCCTAACGGGTCCATTTGGTTCCATTTGTACAACTCTCAGAGTTAGGTTAAAAGTCTTGAAAATGAGGGACTATATAGCTGTTCCACGCAAAGGGAGACATTATCTGGTCATACTGTGTGTCACCAGCGGTGACGACACACCCATTCTAAGATGCCACGCCACACCACTAGTCCTGACTGAGACACCATGCAGTGCACCACCGTGCGTGTGTCGCCATTGTTTTGCACGGTGATTTATTGCATGCAAATGGCGTTCTTTGTGGCCTGGCGGCGTGCGACAGCAAGCCGCCACGTCGTCGTTTGTTTGTCTTTTGTATTGTCTCTCAAATTGGTTCTCAAAGTGCGGTCCGGGGACCCCTATTAGGGACCCCTATATGGGACCCCTATATGGGTATACCTACTTGAGGGTAATGTAACTGTGTACATTGTGTAACTGTCCTTGTTTATATATTTATATAACTGTGTACATTGTGTAACTGTCCTCGTACTTTGTTTATATACGAAGCTCTGATGAGTAGTAGTGTACACATGCCATGACATCACAGCCTTGAGGATGGGAAATGTGGGGGCGGGGGGGTCTAGTTGTTCAAGAACGGATGTTTCAAAATGTATACATCATTATTAATGAAGAATACCAAATTATAACTTTTCTTTTTCTCCACATTCAAAATGATCTATTACTTGCCCGGCCGTTGCTTTCTATGTCCTTTAATACCGTATATAGTTTTGTGTGTGTGTGTGTGTGTGTGTGTGTGTGTGTGTGTGTGTGTGTGTGTGTGTGTGTGTGTGTGTGTGTGTGTGTGTGTGTGTGTGTGTGTGTGTGTGTGTGTGTGTGTGTGTGTGTGTGTGTGTGTGTGTGTGTGTGTGTGTGTGTGTGTGTGTGTGTGTGTGTGTGTGTGTGTGTGTGTGTGTGTGTGTGTGTGTGTGTGTGTGTGTGTGTGTGTGTGTGTGTGTGTGTGTGTGTGTGTGTGTGTGTGCGCGTGCGCGCGTGTGTGTGCGCTGTTAACAGCCCTGTGGTAGGAGTATTACATAAGTAATGGTTCTCTCCCTGCTAGAATTTCACCTCACATGTAGCGTTTACAAGCTTCTAAACTACAGGTATATCTCTCGTCGGAGCTGTTCAATAATACTAATACTTATAATAACTTCAATAGAGACTTTTTCAAGCTTGTGTAGGTCTGCTATTTTTGAAAAATCGTGAAAATGTGGTGCAAATCTTTGAATATACCGTATATATTCGTTCAGAGCGAACACATTTTTACTCAAATATTTGCTTCTGGGGTCCCTGCATGGAACGACATATTTTCAGATGGGGCCAAAGGCGGCCAAATACATATATTTTTGGGGGTCCTTGACATGAAAAAGGTTGAGAACGACTGACATATAGAAACATTTTTCAGAAAACTGTCATGATTTAGAAGACATTTTATAGAAATCTCAGGTCTAAATTGGGTTAAACAGTGGCGTCTTAACCCATTCTGAACGGGAACCCGTTTTGGTGTTAGCATCATGTCATGCTTTAGCTATTGAAAAATAGCAGATCTACAAGCTCGTAGCGCGCCACCGAGTGGCGCGCTACGAGCTTGTAGGTCTGCTATTTATTTTTGAAAAAAATTGAAGAACGACTGACATTTCTAGAATCTGATCTCAGGTCAGATGAATGGGTTAATCAGACCAGTGTGTGTGTGTGTGTGTCCAGTGGAAACCTGGTATGAATCTGATCTCAGGTCAGAATGTCTTAAATAGACGTTGTTCTAAATGTCACATGGAACAGAACATGATGACCACCAGACCACCAGGGCATCCTGGCCTCGCCGCTCAGAAACAAAGCTCTCTTTCTGCAGCCGTGAAGGAAAAGGACATGACATCATCACTGTGTCCATACAAAGCATCAGGCGTCACACTACCCCCCCCCCCCCCCCACCCCACACACACACACACACCCTGCATTCTTTACACTATAGTGGTTCCCAAAAGGACCTCCAAATTGACACTAAACAGCCCGCGGACCCCCTCATTTAACCCATTCTGACCTGAGATCAGATTCATACGAGGTTTCCACTGGACACACAACTGGTCTGATTAACCCATTCTGACCTTAGATCAGATTCTAAAAATGTCAGTCGTTCTTCGATTTTTCAAAAAATAGCAGACCTACAAGCTCGTAGCGCGCCACTCGGTGGCGCGCTATGAGCTTGTAGATCTGCTATTTTTCAATAGCTAAAGCATAACATGATGCTAACACCAACATGGGTTCCCGTTCCGAATGGGTTAAAGATAGATAGATAGAGTTTTTATTAAAGTGTCCTACATCATAAGATGCCACTCACAAAATTGTACATAATTATATAATAATACATATTATACACAAATAGACAGTTAACTCATGGATACATCGTTCTCCAACGTAACTGCCATGCCTTCTCTATAAAGTTTCCAAAAACAAAAACTTCATTACTGAACAACCAATTTAACATAAAACACTCAGACATCCAAAACAGATCTAAAAGTTATGCCAGGGACCCCCCATGTGAGAAGACTTTCTACGGCTCTAGCAGAGATTCTCAACCCGTTTAATTCCAAGGACCCCCAGTTTGACATGCATTAGTCTATGTATGGACCCCCATTTAATGGCATTTCTATCTCTGGGACCCCCAAAGTATGTTGTAAAATCAATGTTAGTTATCGTCTCTGGGAGTCTCATTATGTCCTACAAACTGTTACTTTTTATATAGATTCAAATTCTAAATCTTCACACTGCATTTCTAGCTTGTAGATCTGTTATACTCAAGTGAGCTAGACTTTTGTGAGCTTTATTCGGAATGAGAAAACCAATGTTTTACATTGCCTCTGATTGGCCTATACCAGTGGTTCCCAAAGTGGGGTCCGGGGGGGACCCCCAGGGGCCCTTGAGGGAGTTCCAGAAGGGTCCCCCAGCTAAATGATAGTTTGGAACCAAAACAGACCCTTATGGGTCTGTAACTCTGAGAGTGTACAAATGGAACCAATGTGTTCCATGGTTCCGCATACTGTGTACACTCTCAAAGTAAAATTATCTTTGATTTTACAATATAATTTGAGGTTTCAGAGATAGAAATGCCACTCTGTATACTAATATGCATGTCAAACTCATGGGGGTCCTTGAAATTAAATGGGTTGAGAATCACTGCTATAGAGCCATAAAAATCTCCTCTTATGGTGGGGCTGATTGGTGTCAACTTGGGGGTCCTTGGGAACCTATACCAAATGTCCCCTTCCTTCTGTGACGCATGCGGAATAGGGTGACCAGATGTCCCTCTTTGCAGTGGGACAGTCCCTCATTTCCAAGACTTTTCAGGCGTCCCACAAATTGAGACCCTGTCCCGCATTGTGACTGACAGGCAATATTGCATCAGTGTTCAAATGCCCTAATAGTTTAGTCCCCTAATAGTTGGCCTTCTGTTGTAAAGCTCTCTCATTGACTCTTCCTGCAAGATGTGTTTTTAAGCCTGTTAAAATAGCATAAAATCAAAATAAAGCATGATTTTAAAACAATGTGAGACACCAGAGGAGTTTATTAATGATAGCCCAATAGGCCTATGGTCGAATATGACATCAAGGCATTTAATATAGCACTCAAATAGCAACTCAAGTAGTACGTTGCTAACCCGGTACTGCAGTATCGCTTGTGTGGGACAAGTGGGATGGGGAGACGGGGTCCCCCCATCCCACTTTTCCCACACAAGCGCTACTTCTGTCCTTCAAATGTATTTGTGTGTAAAACATGTATGTTATATGTATATATATTTTCATACATACATAGTGTTTACATTATGTTATATATATGAGTATATACAGGGGGATTGTTCCTTTAACTGTGTTGGCGGGCTGAGGCTGGGACGAGGAGTATTATGGGATATCTTGTGTTTACTTTTGTGTTCTGGTGTGCAGGGAAGCGGTCGCATTATTAAGAGGAAGAGAGATATTACTTTGTTGTTCACTACGGAGGTTGGATACAGAATTAGAACCCTCTGGCTGATCACGTTTGTCCTTTTTGAATTATTATTTTGTTTATTAAATCACCAGTTCTGCAACACAGACTCCTGTTCCTTGACAGCATAGCAAGAAAGCATAAGGATTATTCCGGAGAGGAGAGACATGGTGGTTATACCGTGAGATATACAGACGGCTCAGAGCCTGAAGGAGGCGTCTACCTTTCCATGTGGATGGTGTTGGTGTGAACTGACCTCCAAGAGGAAACCTGATGCACAGAAATAGCATCTGACCCTGAGCTGCAGCACAGCTGGAGCGTTTAGTCAAGTGTGTACACGCCCTAAAGATAGGAGTTAATCTGTTGGCTCTGTGGTATAAACAATACATCTATGTATCTACGGTATGTTACAGGGAATTGGAGTATATTGACATACTGTACCTAAAGTGACTGCTGGGGAACAGTGCTGTTTTTGGCAGCAAATTTCTATTTTGGTTTTAGTCGTTGTCTCTTGAGTAGTTTTCACTTAGTTTTAGTTACATTTTAGTCACCTGGAATGTTCTAGTGTTTAGTCTAGTTTTAGTCGACCTAAATGTCATACGATTTTAGTCGACAAAATCTACAGTTGATTTAGTCGACTAAAATGTGTTTGGACAGGCCTTGATGTTGTTGTAATGACTGTTGTAATGATTTTACACTTTGGTTGCATGCTGAAAATAGCAGATCTACAATATCACGCTGCGACGCGTTGTGAGATTGTAGATCTGCTATTTTCAGCATGCAACCCAGCATAAAACTGTATCTCTTGTCCACTAGTCCCTTCCTAACATTTTAGTCTTAGTTTTAGTCATCATAGATTCGTTTTTATTTAGTTTTAGTCAGTGAAAAAAGGTAGTCGACGAACATTTTTCGTCTTAGTTTTAGTCGACGAAAACAACACCACTGGGGAATGACCTGTTTTGGTCCCCATGTGTCATTGTGCAGGAGTTTTTCAAACTTTAGCCTTAAAACCACACAATGGAGGGCCTATAGCTGCCGAAAGTCTGTTCATTCCTTATCTTTGAAAATAAAAAAAATGAATAGGGCTTAATATAAGTGGTTACAATTCCCTGAGTAATGTTAATAATAATTAGCAAACTCCTGCAGCTATAGCTCACTGCATGCTAGCAGGCAGCAGGGATAATGATCTGTGGATGTACAGATGTGTACAGTAATTAGCACGTGGTGTAAAGTAACTAAGTACATGTACTTAAGTACAATTTTGAGGTATTTTTTTTCTTCCATGGAGTGAGTCAACAAATGCTTCTTCTTTTCACCTGCCAGCGAGCACTTTCTATTGGTTCACACAGCGAGCACTTTCTATTGGTTCACACAGCGAGCACTTTCTATTGGATATAGGTTCACACAGCGAGCACTTTCTATTTGATATAGGTTCACCCACTCTCTCCCAGTTGGCCTCTCTGCTTGTAGTACAGAACCGACCAGCAGGGGTCGCTATAATACAGCTACAAGGACATAACGCAACAGACAAACCCTTTTCATGCCTTCATCATGGTAGCCATAATTTACATGAAATACATGTCAAATTAAACACAATGAATACACTGATGTTGGCCTACAAAGCAACCAAAGGTATATTATGGCACCCTTATATCTTCAAAGTCTGATCCAACCCTATATACACCATTGGTTCTCAAATTGGTTTTATACTGAAGTACCACCTCAGAATATATTTGGCTCTCCAAGTAGGCTACCACCATAATACAGGAGCGTATATACCTGCCCTTTGTGTTTCATTCCTATGAGCCAATAATGCTGCTGCTCTGACAAAACTCAAAGTCACAAAGCAGCACAACTGATTTCTAATGTGATTAATCCGTTCTCAAATCTTCTATTAACAGCTAGGTGTGTTGTAACTAAGACGAAAAATGTTCGTCTATACTACCTTTTTTCACTGACAAAAACTAAATGAAAACTAAGCTACGATGACTAAAACTAATTAAGACTAAATATACTGACAATTTCGTCAACAAATACAAACTAGACTAAAATGTTAGGAAGGGACTAGTGGACAAGAGATCCTGTATACCGTTAAGTCATTTTACACTTGGTTGCATGCTGGAAATGGCTTGTAGATCGGCTACTTTCACTCAGCAAGTGTAAACGGCATCAAGGCCCACATTTTAGTCGACTAAATCACCTGTAGATTCAGTCGACTAAAATCCTATGATAGTCACATTCCAGGTGACTAAAACCAAATAAACGTTTCAAGAGACAATGACTAAAACAAAAATCTAAATTTGCTGCCCAAAACAACACAGATGCAGCAGCAGCAGCAGTGGTAGCAGCGGTATAGCAGTGATAGCCTGTTGGACCTGAATGGAACTAAACCTTGATCAGTATCAGTTTTTACCCGCTGTGTGAGACGCGTTTGAATCCCCCTTAGCTGGCCTCTCTAGGCCAGGCAGTGATTTATCTTTGCTCTCTAGTCCAGGGGTATTCAATTAGATTAGGCCGGGGGCCACAACTGTAGAATGATTGTGTGTGGGGGGCCGCACAGTGTGCGCGCGAAGCGCGGAAATTTGTGGGTTCTCAAAATGCTTTTTGTGCTCAAACACGAAGATTTATGTATATTTCCGCACAGTAATGAGCAGGGTAATATGTCTATACAGGTATATGCCACCTTAGAATAGATGTAGGCCTAGACCTATTTGACAGTGCATAAACAGCATTGCTTTGACATTAACGACCATCAGCTGGACGGACACACACACACACACAAACATTACATAGAGCAGTGATTCCAAAGTGGGGTTCGGGGACCCCCAGGGTCCTTGAGGCAGTTCCAGGGGGTCCCCAGGGAAATGGTTTGGAATCAAATGGACCCTTATGGGTCTGTAACTCTGAGAGTGTACAAATGGAACCAAATGGACCCTAACAGGGTTTATTATTGTGACAATGATGGCTTCCATTTTCGCAACTTTTCAGGACTAGAAAGCCTGCAGTTTCTATTAGCTTGGATTCTCCATTGATGTCACTGTGGGTTTCTGAACTGCCCACAGCCCTCCTATGTGACACAGACCGAGTAGAAAAAAACGTGTCATTTTATCATGATTATTAGTGAGGACCTATTATGAAGATAGGTTGAAAAGTGGTCCTTTAATGATTACTGTCATTATGGTAATCTCACAATTAATATCGCACAAACCATACCTGTAACTTTTATTAGCCCTATTATTATTCTCAAAAAAAAAAAGAAAAAAAAAAGTTTTTTTTTTTTTTTTTTTTTTTTTAAATTCTTCCAGGGGCCACAAGGAGGCGCTCCGCGGGCCACATGTGGCCCGCGGGCCGCCAATTGAATATCCCTGCTCTAGTCTATCCACCACGTCCACATGCTCCTTTAGACTGACATATTATACGTAACCGAAGCTCCTGGATGCGTGTACGCTTTCTGTAAAGTGACGACGTGACACATCATCAGCTCCTCTACCTGCATGGAGACTGCTTGTCCTCTATAGCCTGTATCTGTGTGTGTTGCACTGTTAGGACACACGTGCACACATAGACGTCAAAAAGGGGGCTTCGGCCGCTGCCCTTTTACCCGTCTGTAAAACAACTGCCCTCTTCAGACCACGAATGGTGTTCCGTGGCTCAAATGCAGAATAAACTAGAAAAGTGTCCTTCTGGGCACAGGTCTCCACCAAGGGGATAGGAGTGTGTGTGATGTTTGGCAAAATGTTTAGGAGTAATATAAACATGTTTTGTGTGTGTGTGTGTGTGTGTGTGTGACACGGCTTGGCCTGTTGTAGCGCCACCATGAGGCTGATTTGAAAACTGTGAAGTGGCATTTCTTCCTCAGCCTAGTGGGAATATGCATGCACAGTTTCATCACAATCAGACGCTGCGTTGAGTAGTTGTGGCGATTTGTACAAAACGGGCTACTCCTGAAAGGTTTAGAAGCCAATCGTAGCCAATCAGGGTGGATTATGATAAATCAAATAAACCCGTCTTAATCACATGACTATGGAGAGTATGTGTACCGATTTGCGTGAAATTTGGATCAAATCTGAAGGAGTAATATTATAAAATGTGTTTTACATATGTCGGCCTCCTGGTGGCGCTATAAAGAGCAGATGTGAAGAATTCCAGGCAAGGGTTTTTCCTTGGCGTCTAGGGAGTGTGCATACACAGATCCGTATAGTTAGAGGTAAAAGCACTAATCGACCAGTTATAGCGCCACCATGAGGCTGAGTTGAAAATGTTCAAGTGGCATTTCTTCCTCGTCCTATAGTGGAAATGTGCGTGCACAATTTAACGGAAATCACACGATGTGTTCATGATTTGCAGTATTTTGTTTGAAACTGAGCACTCCTGCGAACTTTGGAAGCCAATCTTAGCCGATCAGGATGGAGTCTGAAAAATCTGAAAGACCCGTTTTGTTGAATGGCTCTAGAGAGACTGTGTACCAATTTGCGTGATGTTTGGACAAAATCTGTAGGTGTACTGTAAGCTTTTTACGGTGTAAAGACAAGACAGTCACATGAAATGGATGACTTTAAAAACACTGAGAACACACCCATGAGAAAAGAAATGTTTTTTTACTATCATTTTCACTTTTAAAAAGAACATCTCATTAGTCTCGAAATGCATATAACCCCATCATCATCATCATTCGTGCCACTCCTCCTACAAATACAATCAAAAAACATCTAAGACGATTTCAAATAAACTTTTTAAAAATAAACTAAAGATTCACATTATGAATGAACGCTACACGATGGCTCACACTGTGTAGATATGGGGGGGAATCCCTTTGAACATACAGTATTTCTAGAACAATGAATCATTTCACTTAAGGGTGCAAAAAAACAGAAATCCAAATGAAAACAAAAGAAAGAAATGTCTTCCCACTGGAAGGAAACCACATCGCAAAGATATTTGATATTTGCAAATCAAATGTTATAATAACAGGCAGGCCGTGAAGATTCATACATTCAGTACCATAATTAAAGGGGGTGTAAGTGATATTCTTTTGTTATGTTAAAGCACTAACTCTGGTGAGATGCGAAAATAGTGAATACCTTTCACTCTACAGTACTGTACTGTACTGTTGCTCTGGAGAGGGACGTCTGGGGAGCACTCTGGTGGAGCTGTTGCCCTCGCAACTTGACTACGGATAAGCGGTTGAAGATGGATGACTGTACTGTACTGTACTTGTACTGTACATTGACAATAATTTGAATCTCTCATCTCTATACAGTATTCCGATCGTTTGCTGTAGAGCGTTTGTTCAGTAACGTGAATCTCCCCCCGGGCCTCTTTTAGTAAACGGAAAATACTTTTTTTTCTCCTGGTCGGGATACCAGTTTGATCCAATCAGGAGAGAGACAGAGAGCCCTACAATGATAATTTATCAGCTTCAGTTTTGATATTGTTTCAAGTTGTGGCAATTTGGTTTCATTACTTCCAATTGCTACTTATGTTTACCCCTGAGTGTGAGTTCTCTCTACTTCAGAATATAGAGATGGAATTTGGGAATTTAGAGCTGAGAAAACGTCAAAACGTCAGCCATGGGTTTTTTTCTTACTTGGCACCTTAATAAAAGAGAGGCTTCTGCTCCGGTGTCTTCTCTACATTATGAAATATAGAGATATTATACTAACATTATACTAATACTACTACAAAGCATCATCACTTACACCTCCTCTAAATCAACTTACAGGCCCTCATGCCATCCACAACACAAAGGACCAGAAAATAAAATATGATAATTACAGTAATTAGATAATTATATAACAATAACAACTATCTAGAATAATAGTCTCGGATTGCAATTGTGTCCACAAAAGAAAAGAAAAAAAGGACTTCAACCGTATTAAGATCTGCAGTTCACCCGGTGTTAATTAATTCATTAATAACTGACCTACAAGCTAACAACGATGCAACAACACCGTGTGAGCTTGTAGATCTGTTCTTTTCGGCAAGCGACGCCGTTGTCCAAATGGAGTGTGTAGACTTGAGCTTCATAATGTGATCGTTCAAGATGTATCTATACTGTCACCTAATATGAATAATGATAGATAGATATGGATAGACGGACGGACGGGCGAAAATGTAGGGCTGGGAAATATATATTAAATATATATATCGATGTTATATCGTGACTTGTTTATGCTTAGACTTATTTAACCCATTTTGGTGTTAGCATCATGCTATGCTTTAGCCATTTGAAAAATAGCCGATCTACAAGCTCATAGCGCGCCACCGAGTGGCGCGCTATGAGCTTGTTGGTCTGCTATTTTTGAAAAATCGAAGAACGACTGACATAGAAACATAGCTTTTTCAGAAAACTGTCAGGATGTAGAAGAACATTTTTAGAATCTGATCTCAGGTCAGAATAAAAACTGTCAGGATGTAGAAGACTTTTTTAATCTGATCTCAGGTCAGAATGGGTTAAACAAATCAGATCATAACGACAGGCTGCGTCGCACCAACGTCTCAAAAGGAGCAGATCCCAACACGTTTTGAGCTTTGTAGATCTGCTACTTTTGTCGTTTTGGAATTTCACAAAATCGTGAAAACTTAACAGTTTCCACCGGCCGGGCCAGAGGCGATTATGGTTGATATAGGAGACTAGATATTATGGTCTGTGATCATAAGAATACCATGATATGGCAATAAAAGTTGTATTTCCCTGCTTCTAATCACTTTTATTTTGATACTAACGTAAAGGTTAGAAATTGGTTGTCTACGACCAAGCAGATCAAAAAGTAGCTGATCTAAGTAAAATATATATATGTATATTATCAAAACTTTGATTAATTTTGGTGTTGTCCATATCGCCCAGCCCTGCTGTAGGAAACACTGTCTAATGTTTTATCACATCAGTAGAGCATGGAAAGGTTTGTGTTTGGAATTCACAAACATTCTCAAATCGTACGACATACATGATATTGTTAAGTATATCATTCATGTACAGCAAAGTATGTAAGAAATGTAAAACCACAACTTCAGTCTCCTCATGTCTGTTATGAGGTCCAGAGGGTTGAATATGTTTAGAGTAACAGTGCGTTTTAACAGCGGGCGAGCATCGGCCGAAACACATCGCAATCGTAACACATTTAATATTGCTTGAGGAAATATCATTTACTGATCAGACCAACTACTGTAATAAAATAAAAATAAAACATATTTAGCAGTAACATAAGTAGGCACACCTGTAAAAAAATAAACATTATTAAGCCACCTGAAATGGATTAATTTCATGAATTCGTTGATGAAACTAAAAAGTCTATCTCGGGCACCATTTAAAAAATAAAATAAAAGATATGCAGGTATCTCTTTAAAATTGAAATGAAACAAAAAAAAGTTAAAACACCTGATCTCAAATGATCAATTAGATTTGTTTGAATTGCTGAATATTATAATATATTATAATAAAGAGGCAGAAAAAACCCCATCCATCATTGTATTCATAATTCCATAATAGTCTTAAGGCATTATATAAACACGACACAAAACAAGTTGGCCGTAACAATAGAAATGGAGTGGATGGACTTCACGGCAATAACAGTAACAGTAAGCTGGGAAAGCATTGCAGTCGACAAACAACATTAATATTAGTCCTGTGAAATGTGATAAAAGTTGTGCCCAACAACAGACAGTTTGTACTAAACATTATTGCACTCTTACTTTTCCATCAGCCCTCCTCAACCACACACAGCTTTAGTACAACGGAAATAATAAGGCCTTTGTTGAAACGCTAGTTAGATAAATGACACCTTATCACTGCCCCGTGGGGCACGTTGCCCCGTGGGGCACGTTGCCCCGTGGGGGCACGTCATGCTTTAAAAAAAAAAAAAAAGAAAACTGCTCTTCAAGAACAATTGCTCGTTCAGTTCCTGTTTGTGTGCAGCGAGCGAGCGAGGGGGCACTTGTTCTGAACGAGGGCTTTAGGGGTTCGGTTTGAAATGAAGACTGCTCTCTCTCCTTGACCTGGTCGACTCGTATTTAACCCATTCTGACCTGAGATCAGATTCATAGGCTACGAGGTTTCCACTGACTGGACACACACTGGTCTGATGAACCCATTCTGACCCGAGATCAGATTCTAAAAAATGTCAGTCGTTCTTCGATTTAAAAGAAAATAGCAGACCTACAAGCTCGTAGCGCGCCACTCGGTGGCGCGCTACGAGCTTGTAGATCTGCTATTTTTCAATAGCTAATGCATAACATGATGCTAACAACCAAAACGGGTTCCTGTTCAGAATGGGTTAAACCCTACATAAATAGGGTCAACTACTTATGTACTTGAACCCTCTATATCAAATCTCTTCGCCGGAAAACGTGTGACGCGATAATGTTCGCCCCTTTAGAATAGGGACGCCCGCGAGGGTTCAAGTTTAACAACTTTTTTCCCAGTGAAGGATTTGTTCTTTTAACATAACATAATAAAATGAAAGCTGAGTTGCCGGGTATTTGAAAGGGACTTGACCATACATGTAACAATAATACATTTTCCTAGCTTGTTGTGTGAGAAGAAGCATTGAGTGCTTGTGGTGGTGGTGGTGGCGGCGCGATCATAAAACAAAGAAAAACTACCAAAAACAACTTTTGGCAACTGCATGACTATGAATATGAAATCATTGTGAAAAGAAGCTGTGTCCAAAAATCACTCACTCACTCTACAGTCCACTGTGAACCGGTGTTGTTTCTGGCAGCAAATTTTGATTTTAGTTTTACTCATAGTCTTTTGAATAGTTTTCATTTAGTTGTAGTCACATTTTAGTCACCTGGGGCCGTTTTAGTGTTAGTCTAGTTTTAGTTTTTCGAACGAAATATATTTTGGCGGGCCGTGATGCCGTTGTAATGACTGTTTTTTTTTCACTTGCTGAAAATAGCCGATCTACAAGCTTGCATGCAACTAATTGTAAAATGACTCATGCTGGATCTCTTGTCCACTATAGTCCCTTCCTAACATTTTAGTCTAGTTTATATTTGTCGACGAAATTGTCAGTATATTTAGGCTTAGTTTTCATTCAGATTCCATTTAGTTTTCGTCAGTGGAAAGTGATCACATTCTTAATTTTGCTCCCGATCCGATTCCGATCGTTTGAAAATGACTACCTACTCACCGTCTGCACAAAATGAAATGGAACGCCCAAAAATAAATACATAAAAGGAGAGAGAGCAGCACATGCTGACGATGATAACTTCCCATATACATGATCAGTTATTCTCAACCAGTTTGATATGCGTTAATCATCATAATAATAATAATAATAATAGTAGGCCACGGACATTTTGATATGTTCTTTCTTATCAGTTATCTCTCCAGTCTACAGTTTTTTTCTGCCGTTTTCACTAGACTCTTGAGAGTGGCGCTCAAATGGAACCAAAATGGACCCGTCATTTGTGTGAGTCTAATGAAAACGGCATCTCTCTCTCTCTCTCTCGGAGTGTACAAAGGGGGGACGGACAGGGGGATGGGGGGATGGGTGCGTTCGGTTCCCATTCCAAACGGTCAGTCATTTCACCACTGACTGCCCTGTCCAGAGCAGTGGTAAAGGAGGAGTGAATGGTTTTGGACATATTACAGAGTTATGGCCGCCGCTGTAGACAAGCAACGTTGAAAAGATTTTGTGTCTCTCTCTTCAGTCCAGTCACCCAGGCAGCACGTGCACACATAAGACATCAAAAAGGGGGGGGGGCTTCGGCCCCTGCCCTTTTTACCCCGTCTGTAAAAACAACTGCCCTCTCCTCCAGACCACGAATGCAGCGTTTACTACATGGTGAAAGAAATGAAAAAAACGCCACTTCCTCTTCTCCTTTCCATGCCATACCCGAGAATTGCCTTTTTTTCTCCGGAACTCTCCTGATCTTTGAACGCGTGCATTTTCGCATCGAAAGAATGTCGTTTTATAGAAAATAAATCCATGGTCATCTCGCCGCATCTCCAGGTAGCCGACAAGTGCGGCAGTGTGGGGGGGTCGCGCCCGGGGAAAATAGCCGATCTACAAGCTAGTTTGTAGATCGGCTATTTTCTTCCAAAAGTGCCCTCTTAATTAAACGGAATCCTAGCCATTCAGGATATATCTGCGGTTGTTTAACGGCATCGTTGGTCGTCCTGGGACTCAATCTCTCTCTCTCTCTCGGCCCATAAACGTTTGTGTTTCTTTTAAAAATGATAACTTCGACGAAATCCCGTTTTACTTGATAAGAAAGAAAGCAGCAAATAGCCATTGTTGTTCGTGGTCAACGCCGTCTCTCTCTCTCTCTCTGGGTGAGAGACCTCCGTCCTCAGTGGGGCTTTCCGATGTCCACGGTGACGTTGATGTAGAGCGGTGGTCTCTCCACCGACAGGGTCTTGTAGGAGCAGGAGTTCAGGCCGTCCTTCTTCCACACCTGGGGCGTCCGTCCCAGCAACCGCATCCTGCGGACAACAAAACAAGATATAACAATCTTTAGTTTATTATTACATGGCTTTTTGGTTTGAATGCTTTGATTCTGATCGGGTGAATTCAGTGAGTGAGTTATGTCTGGATAACAGACCTGCTCCACTCTATAACAGACCTAATCAAACCCTCTGAGCACCAGCTGTGCTCGGCTGCGCCCCGCTTGATTTAACTGCTGTTTCCAACATGACAGCCATGTAAACACACACACACACACACACACACACACACAATGTAATTTACATCTAAACATTGCTCTCAAAAAAGCTTTTTTGAAAACATTTGAGCGAGAATTAGACAAAGCAGTATACCCGAAAATGGATTCTATTTGATTAACTCACTTCCTTGTTTTCCGACAGTGCTCCAGCCCTGTAGCTGGCCAGACACAGCCAGCGCAAACTAATGGAATTGCTGTGTTTTGGGTCAATTTAATAATTTGTGTTAGGTAGCCATGTAATAATTGGGATAATATCTGGCTAGGTGGTCGTTGTTGGAACGCTTGTGTCTTTTCCTCTTAACGGTTACGTATGGACCATGAAGTCGTAGTTTAAATGGACCGACCTGTCTTTGTTGATTTCGTTACGTATGGACCATGAGGTCGTAGTTTAACGGACCGACCTGTCTTTGTTGATTTCGTTGCCGCTGTCGCGTTTATGGAACACCATGGTGTAGCGGGCGATGTCGGCCGGAGGACGGAGGATCTTCATCTTCTGCAGCTCCACCCTGTGAGGAGAACCAGGAAGTTATATAATATAGTTCCACCCTGTGAGGAGAACCAGGAAGTTATAGAATATAGTTCCACCCTGTGAGGAGAACCAGGAAGTTATAGAATATAGTTCCACCCTGTGGGGAGAACCAGGAAGTTATAGAATATAGTTCCACCCTGTGAGGAGAACCAGGAAGTTATAGAATATAGTTCCACCCTGTGAGGAGAACCAGGAAGTTATAGAATATAGTTCCACCCTGTGAGGAGAACCAGGAAGTTATAGAATATAGTTCCACCCTGTGAGGAGAACCAGGGAGTTATAGAATATAGTTCCACCCTGTGAGGAGAACCAGGAAGTTATAGAATATAGTTCCACCCTGTGAGGAGAACCAGGGAGTTATAGAATATAGTTCCACCCTGTGGGGAGAACCAGGAAGTTATAGAATATAATTCCACCCTGTGAGGAGAACCAGGAAGTTATAGAATATAATTATGTTCTTCATTCTGACCTGAGATCAGATTAAAAAAATGTCTGTTTGAAAATGACAGTTTTCTCAAGAAGCTATGTTTCTATGTCAGTGGTTCTTCGATTTTTCAAAAATAGCAGATCTACAAGCTGAAAACTGGAGGATTTAGAAGATTTTTTTAAATGTTGAGGTCAGGCCTAAATGGCTTAAGGCCATGTCACACCAATGCAAGCATGCCGAGTCACGGGTGTGGTTTGGGCCTTAGGGGTCTCAGTGGGTGTGGTTTTGGGCCTTAGGGGTCTCAGTGGGTGTGGTTTTGGGCCTTAGGGGTCTCAGTGGGTGTGGTTTTGGGCCTTAGGGGGTCTCAGTCAGTCACCTGATGCGGAGGTCGTCGTCCTCCCCCCCCCAGCCCCAGTACGCGTTGGAGAATCCGTTGACTTTGTGAAACTGCTCCTTCGTCATGGCCGTGACTCCACCGAAGTAGCCTTTGTAACGCAGCCTGTAACGCAGCGGGGACAGAGAGAGCAGAGGGTAAACTGATTAGGAAAGGTTGTTCTTGAGCAGGTACAGTACTACCAGCCTAGGTACTGTATTCTTTTATTTTATTAATTGAATCAAATAAATCCTGTTTTTCAGCATGCCCCATCACTCCACGTGAGAAAGACCTTTACTGAACAAACACTCTGCTATACTATGGGACTGTCACTATCCTATTGTATTACCGATGAATTGAGTACAATGGAACACAATGGAAATGGAAACTAGCCCCCCCCCCCCTCCCCTAGCTGTGGGGCTTTTTGTGTTTTCCTTTTAGCACAACCTTTGACTGTACTGTATTCAATCAAACACTATAGAGCTGTTTAACACTTATTTTAAACAAACACAAAAAACTATCACTTACACCCCTTTGAGAAACGGAGCTCTGTGTGTGTGTGTGTGTGTGTGTGTGTGTGTGTGTGTGTGTGTGTGTGCGTGTGCGTGTGTGTGTGTGTGCGTGCGTGCTTGTGTGCACGTGCACGGTGTCCTGTATACACTGCTGTCTCAAGAGTGAGATGAGAGCCCAGTCTGAGCCTGTTTTGAGTGAAGACAGTCAGCCAATCGGGTGCAAGTTTACTTGGAAGATAGCCAATCAGGTGCTATATAGCTTACTTGAAGTCAAGCCAATCAGGTGCTATATAGCTTACTTGAAGTCAGCCAATCAGGTGCTATATAGCTTACTTGAAGTCGAGCCAATCAGGTGCTATATACCTTACTTGAAGTCAGCCAATCGGGTGCAGTCTTACTTGTATCCCGTGGCGTTGCGGCCCACCACCAGGTGTCTGGGCTGCTCGGCGCAGGTGTAGAGGTTGTGGTCGTTCTCGGGCACCAGGTCCACGTCGTGGAAGATGAAGCAGTCCCAGGCGTGGTCCCTGAGGGCCTCCAGGTAGCCCACGTTCAGCAGCTTGGCGCGGTTGAACGTCGCGTCGCCGGCCTTTTGATAAAAAATAAATAAAAGCACATGGTCGCTTAGACGTCAGATCCACAGCAGAGCCAGAGAGATTCCTTCTGCGTCTGTAACGTCTTGACAAATTTTACACAAGTGACATTAAGGGGCTGGATGGTAACCGTATAAGGTTGCCAGTTCGAACCCTGTGGGTTTCTCCCAGAGTAAGGGCCGATTCATACTCCTATTTTACCGCTGTTTCGGCACTGTAGTGCGGAAATGATTTTGGCTCGTCAGAAATTTTCAGTAGCACCGAAGAGGCGACTTTAGGACGGTACCCGCCCCCCCGAACCTCAAATGACGTCAAATTGTAGGCTTTACAGAGCCGAACCGACTTTTATTCGGCTCTAAAATAGGAGTATGAATCGGCCCTAAGTGTCAAAGTGTCCTTGAGTAAGTAAAGTAAGTAGCCTTGCCGAGCCATGAGGCCCATAGGGGCAGGAGCCTATCTCCTGTTTCTGTAGCGTGAGGCAGCTCGATGTACAAGTACACCCCCTGGACATGACGCTAGTATGTCGCAGGGACTTACCCCCAATCCAACCCTTGATGCTGAGTGTCAAGCAGGGAGGCACTGGGTCCCATTTTTAGAGTCTTTGGTATGACCCGGCCGGGGATCGAACCCCGACCTCCCAGTCTCAGGGCGGACACTCTAACCACAAGGCCACTGAGCTGGTGTCCTTGAGCAAGACACTAATTGCTCCTGATGTGCTGGTTGGTGCCTTGCATGGTGTCCGCCGCCATCGGTGTGTGAATGGGTGTGTGGGTGAATGTAATGCACAATATATGTAAAGCTCCTTGGATAAAGACGCTTATATAAATCCACCGTTTACCATTTACAAAATATATCGTCTCTGTGTCGGGTGGAAATGTCCACGGGCTAATAATTAATGCCAATTTCTGGGGTTCCTTGACATGAAAAGGTCTGGGAACCACAGTGCAGGTGGAGGTGTGTCTATACCTGCTGTGTGCCGTAGTGCAGGTGGAGGTGTGTAGTGTGAGGTGGTGCAGGTGGTAGTGTACCTGCTGTATGACGTAGATGCTGTAGTGTGTAGTGTGTAGTGTGAGGTGGTGAAGGTGGTAGTGTGTAGTATACCTGCTGGATGACGTAGATGCCGTAGTGTGTGGTGGTAGTGTGTAGTGTGTAGTGTACCTGCTGTATGACGTAGATGCCGTAGTGTGTAGTGTGAGGTGGTGGAGGTGGTAGTGTGTAGTGTGTAGTGTAAGGTGGTAGTGTGTAGTGTACCTGCTGTATGACGTAGATGCCGTAGTGTGTAGTGTGAGGTGGTGGAGGTGGTAGTGTGTAGTGTGTAGTGTAAGGTGGTAGTGTGTAGTGTACCTGCTGTATGACGTAGATGCCGTAGTGCAGCTGCTGCCTCTGCAGGAAGGGGTGCAGGTGGTGCAGCAGGTAGCGCAGGTGTTTCTCGCGGCTGCGGTGCGGGATGAGGATGGCCACGCTCTGCCTCGCCACGCAGTCCGGAGGACGGTACTGACCCGCGCTGACCGCCGCGTTGTCCCCCTCCACCTCCGCCAGGGTCAGGGACGGCCCGAAGGACAGCTTCAGGGCTCCCTCTGCACGGAATGAGCACGTTATTAAAACACATTCTGACTGGGCTGGAACCCCTTTGGGTGTTTTAAGCATTATGTTATGCTTTAGCTATTGGAAAAATAGCAGATCTACAAGCTCATAGCGCGGCACCGAGTGCCGCGCTATGAGCTTGTAGGGTCGTGAAAATGCGGCATAAAATCTTCTTTCAGAGCGGAAGGTTTTTCACTCAAATCTTTGCTTCTGAGGGGTTCATGGAATAACATATTTTCAGATGGGGGTCGGTCGGTGGCCAATTACATATAATTTTGCGGGGTCCTTGACATGAAATATTGAGCACTACTGACATTGAAACTGACAGGAAAACTGTCAGGATTTAGAAGATTTATTTATTTATTTCGACGTCAGGCCTAAATGGCTTAAGACCTGGAACCTGTGTCACTTTTAGCGTTTAACCCAAGGGGCCAGCTAGGCACTCCAATGTTGAAGCGCTGGTCCCTAGTGGTAAGAGGAAGGACTGCAGGCGGACCCGTGGATTCTTGACGAGGAAACCCCGTGCAACCGAGCGCCCAATGTAAAGCCCAGGTGCACTCTGGGTGCACTTCCGCATTTGGACACCAAAATTTGGTGTCCAAATGCGGAAGTGAAATGCTGAATCAGCGAAAAGACGGTACTTCCGGCAGCCTTCCGGGTGCTTCAAAACGCCACTGAGCAACTTCCACTGACATGAATAGCGGAGGGGGCGGAGCTTCGCGCTAGTTTAGTCTCTATCCTTTTAATACTCTATGGTTTAACCGCATTAACCATTATATTACCTATTATACTTTCAGCTATTGAAAAATAGCAGATCTTAGCTTGTAGATCGCACATATATATTCTTTACCAGCGAATGTTTTTAACTCAAAACATATTTGCTTCAGATGGGGGTCCGCCGCGGCCAAATACAGATAATTATGCGGGGGACGGGGGTCCTTGACATGAAAAGGCTTGAGAAGTTACCACGGATACGTTTTTATCAGAAAACTGTCAGGATTTAGAAGACATTTAGTAGAATCTGGTCTCAGTTGGGTTTAAAGGTAGAGTCAGTGATTTCACTTAATTCAAATATCACTTATTTTTTTGTTTTGTTGTGATAATCCTCTCTACTATAGAGTGTGCTGACCATATAAGGAGTTCCTCCCTGTCCCCAGTTAACCCCTGGGGGTCAAAAAACCTTAGGTTTCGTTTTTGTTCTCTATCCTGATTGGATGAAAGCTTGTGTCCCAAGGCAAAAACTAAACCTAAGGGTTTTTGACTGAAATCACTGACACCCCCTTTAAAGCAAAGATAAAGTCTCATGCAGGGACAGGAGTGTTCAGGGAGGCCACTGTTCGCCGGCTACCTTTTTCCACTGACGAAAGCTAAATGGAAACTAATTGAAAACTAAGCTATGATGACTAAAACGAAGACTATACTGACAATTTCGTCGGCATCAAGGCTCGCCAAAACACATTTTAGTCGACTAAATCAACTGTAGATCTAGTCGACTAAAATCGTATGATATTTTGTCGACTAACACTAAAACATTCCAGGTGACTAAAATGAAACTAAATAAAGTTTCATTCCAAAAACAACAGTGGTGCGTGCACCATGCATATACTCACTCAGCAGGGGTGATTTGTCCGGACAGTGGTCTTTGGGTGTCTGGTCTTGGGTGACGCCCTGTGTGGGCGAGGCTGACCTCCCAGCAGGGTCCTCCTCCTCCAGCAGCTTCACGGCCAGGCCTCTGCTGACCGTCAGGAACGCCCCCATGGCCAGGGGCAAGTCCTGGGCCGTCCGCACCGTCTCACCTGCGAAGGCAGCGATCCACGCCAGCACGCTGAGCGATAGCAGGAACAGAATCACGTACTTCCCCCGGCGGAGGACCATGGCCATGGGACAGACGCCCATGGCGGGAACACGGCAGCGTTGACGATGACGACGATGTGGCACAAAGTCCCGAGTAGAGCCCCGTTCCGTTCGCTGTTGTTGGCAGAAATGATTGGGTTCTCTGGGGGAGGAGGAGGGGGGGTTTGTTTATGATACTTCCTCTATGGAGGAGGCGGTGGTGGCGTTGAAAACGGAGCGGGTCGCGGTGGCGGTGGGTCGGCGGTCCAGTCGTCCCTCCTCCATGGCGGCAGTGAAGCATGTGATGGTGATGATGATGGTGATGATGTGTGTGGTCTTCATCTCAGCCACACATCGTCGCTTTGCTTCGTGAGGTCTTCGGTGGTCCGTCTGGGGAACGACGAACGAACCATCGAAGTCCAATCGCCCGCCAGGCACAACGAGATGATGATATAACTGTAATGAGAGGGAAAGAGAAAATCATATATTAATTTAACCCATTTTGAACTGAGATCAGATTCTACGAGCTTCGTACGAGCTTGTAGATCTGCTATTTTTGAACAATCGTGAAAATGTGCCGCAAATCTTTAAATACATATTCTTTCAGAGCGAACGTTTTTAACTCAAATCGTTGCTTCTGGAGGGCACATATTTTCAGATGGGGGTCGGCGGCCAAATACAGAGAATTCTGAGGGTTCTTGACATGAAAAAGGTTGAGCATCACTGACATAGAAATCTGTTAGGATTAAGATTTTTTTTTATGTAGCCCAGTGGCATATATGCCTGTAGTTCTATGTAAATCCACCAGGTGGCACTGTCACTTTAGGAGTGCCATGTTCTGGGGGTCAAGGGGGTTACACTAAAAAACATCTTGAATAATAAGAAGCAACCTGTGTTTGTTTGTGGGGTTTCTTTGAGAAGATCTTGACGATTGTAAACAAGAGGTGAAAGCTGAACTAGTAACTACTAACTAGTAACTCAATTTGGTTGAGTTTCTGTGTCTTTGTACTGTCTTGGAAAGGGGTGAAAAATGGAGACCAGTGTTTGCTCAGTGTGTGAGTTGGCCGTTCCTCATACACTGTTTGTGGTGAGTTTTAGGTTTAACTCACCATATTTGGTCCATTAATGTCATTTAATTTTTGTTTCATTGAAATGGAATATCTCATTTCATTGTGGTATATTTCCTCTTTGTTTTATCTAGATATAGAGCCACTACCGTATTTTGTTTAGATTTATTTTATGTTACAGGCTTGCATGCCATATTTAGAATGTGCCTCAGTGTATGAATGAATGAACCATTGCAAAGCGCTTTGAGCACTTGGAAAAGCTCTATAAAAAATGCAATTCATTATTATTATTGTAGGTCTAAAATTGGTTAAATAATTGAAATCAGGACTTCATTAGATGGTGTAATACTCAGGGGAGAGGTTCAGGTCAAAGCAGCTTATCCAATCACATGGCCACACCCACCCACCCCGATACTGCTGCTATTACGTTACTGTTATTGAGGCTATGCGCGTGACATCATCATATCCAGACTGTATGCGGGAACGCCTGCTGACTGAGTGGCAAAAAAACGCATTTTTTCACCCAGTGTCAATTATCTAATGTAATCCTGGGCGCTATACACTTCCTCTGCCAACCTGGGGAGGGCAGCGGACTGACCTCATGCTTCCTTCTATGCATGAGGAGTCCAAGCTGCTTCTTTTCACCTGACAGGGGGGGAGTTTCCCTGGTTGGACGTATAGCGCGTGGAAGGAACACATTATTCCGACCAGTTCCTTTCCCCTCCATGCCTGAAAACGAGGCACAAATCTTTGAATATACGTTTTTAACTCAAATCCTTGCTTCTATATATACCTTTATTGAAAGGATAAGCCCCTTGAGATGTCTCATCTCATTTTAGAGGGGGTCCTTCTGGGGGGGGGGGGGGGGGGGGGGGGGGTCCTCCTTGACATGGAAAAGGTTGAGTATACCAGTGACAGATAGAAACAATAGGTTTTTTCAGAAGACACATTTCTTTAGAATCAGCCTCAGGTCTAAAAAATGGGTTAAACTCGCTTTGCCACTCAACTTTATGCATGCACAACATGCCCTCTATTTACATTAGAAAGCTAAATCATTTGTACAGTACAGACAGTATCCCCTTACTTACAGGACCAGTATATCTGGTGTAATAGTAATGCTAATACCCCCATGATCAATAGTACCTCGTATAATATGCTGGGAACTGGGAAGGAAGTGGGACTATACTGTCTTTTGTTTAAGTGTCACCTGTTCTCTCTCACGTGGGCTTTCCTGTTGTTGACACGGTTCCAATTCATTTGTTCTCACTCACACACACTCTCCATACAATGGTGTCCTCCGTCCTACCGATGCTAATCTGCAGCTGTAACAGTATATACCTGCGTTGTGTTGTGTGTTCATACTAGGGTGCACCTCGGTCCAGATAATAATGCACATCCTGTTGACGCGCTGCTGCTGCTTTTGTTTCACTTTTTCTGCTCTCGCTCGCACATTAACCGTCGGGGTCTCGAGTATCTCGTCCTCCCGAGAGACAATTAACATATCTTTGCTGTTGCTGCGAGAAAACCTCCTATGTCTCCACAACCGGCACCAACGGGAGTCATGTTCCAAAAAGGAGAGCAAAAAACATAGCCCGATCTACAAGCGATCAAGACGCCGTCCGTTGCGCAGCGTTTTTTAGCTTGTAGATCGGTTCTTTTTTTTTGTTCTACTTTTGTATGACGCTGCAGTTTGACGGCAAAGTTAAAATAATTATGGAGATAAGAGTTTTCTGCTGGACAGCAATATTATATATCCTCATCCTGCCTATAAGCTTATTGCACTGTCCACTGTCCAGAAGCAACGCTTTGAGTTAAAAACTTTCGCTCTGAAAGAATATTCCAAATTTGCGACACATTTTCACGATTTTTAAAAAATAGCAGACCTACAGTACAAGCTAATAGCGTGCCACGCTATGAGCTTGTAGATCTGCTATTTTTCAATATAGCTAAAGTATAACATAAAACACCAAAAGGGTTTCCCGTTCAGTATGGGTTAAAAGTTAAAACACAGAGTGTGTCATAGATGATGGTTGCTCTTGATATGAGATTAGAAACAATGGATATGGAAAATAAATAATGGAACAATTATGGGGTGAAAACAAATATGGAATCTTGGAAGTATGTTGTGTGAACCGCGCTCACCTTAGAAATGATATGTTCTGCCAACCTGAGTGTTATGTAATCGCACGGCGCCATGTGGCGCGCAGGCCTGGCATTTATTGCTTTCAGTAGTGTGTACAACAGGCTAGCATGGACCTATAGTTAATGTTCTTTGTCAAGATTCAACAGATGTATTGTCACAAGGACGTACAGTATGCACTGTAAACGACTTTGCAGTAGGTTGGGGTGCTCCGTAATGCACATTAAAATACACATGAAAAATAGGAGATCTACAAGATCATACCGTGGCCCCGAGTTCACGCTACGAGCGTGTAGATCTGCTATTTTTTGAAAAATCGTGAAAATGTGTGCAAATCAACTTAAAATAGTATGTTTAAGTACAGAATAAATAATCTCTCAATCACCGGGTAATGACTGTGACACAGTCCTGTATCTGAAAGGTCAGAAATGCTGTCCTTGCAACCACAATGTTTCCAGCCGGACAGGTCTAGTCCAGAATGCCACTTAAGCACTATATACTTTGTTGTACCACAAATAGCAAACATATGTTGACCTACAAGCTTGTAGACGTTTGGAAAATGTGAAAAATTTAGAAAGCTTTTGCCTATAATCCCATGTTGAAAGTGGTTATCACTTAACATACCTACACCCACACAGTATCATTGGTATGAAGTGTAACTGAATATCGCTGTTTTAGTATCCTCACTTATTAACCTGAGTTTGATTCTACAAATGTTATGTTATGGATTATGGTTATGGCAAAACTTAACTTAAATAATAATAATCACTATTATGGATCCATAAAACATTTATTCAGCTTCTTTTGAATGCATTAATTGCATACACTATTCGGTGATATATTTTCTGCCTAGTTGGGCCCGAAACCGAATAGGCCGAAAATGCATTTTTTAACCATTTTCTGCCGAATATTTTCTGCGGCCGAATATTCGGTGCATCAATACTATGAATATATATATTTCACACACAGCGAACGTTTTTAACTCGTATCTTTGCTTCTGGGGGGGTCCCTGGAACAACAGTCGGGGTCAGTTGCCAATTTCATTATATAATTTGTGGGGTCCTTGACATGAAATAGTTTTAGATAGCATTTGACATGACCCATGTCAGCAGCATACAAGGCCATGATAAAATACCACAGAAGATTAGTTTTTTTTCTTCCTATTTATCAGTCTTATAGCCTGGGGGAGGAATGGTCCTGCATGTGATAACGAACTGGTAATAAAACTTCCATCTTCTCATTACTGTGGTTCAGTTGTAAATGTTGGAGAGTAGAAGGAGAATAGATCTTTAACTCTTGAGTGTAAAATGAAACCAAAATAGACCCTTTACGGCTTACGGGTCCATATGGTTTCATTTTTACGAGTTCAATTATTGCATTACTTCATTTACAAGACGTCTACACAATTAGAGAATGCAGAAGAACAATTGTTATTTGCCTTATTATCTCTCCTAATGGTAATAACAACATCAATACAGCATGGAATTGTAGACAAAGTCTTATCCAAGAACAACAACACAAATATCCGTTAGTTCCGGGTCTGAGAGGCTAATGTCATGATCAAATGGAGGCTCATGGCTCAAATTACGAATAAATAATGAGCCTTGACAAGGTGAAAAGGGTTGAAAAGCACTGTTCTAATTCAAATTGCCTCAACAATCCTGCATTGATCCAGCTATAGGGGTCCTCTCTGAAACACTTACAGACATGTTGAGGAGGAGAAAGGGCCCTGCAGCTAAGTTGTGCCACCTCATTATTGTCAGTGCCGAGTTGGAGTGCTGACTCACTCTTTTGGAAGAAGAACTCAGTGTGTGTGAGTGAGTGAGTGACCCCCCCCCTCCCCCCACCCAGACACCCTTTGTTGCTAAGTAACTAATACACATGTTCAAGATAACTCACACAGCTTTTTTCTTCTTTTCTTCAATTTGTAGCAATTGTATAGAAACGTGATATTAACTTAATTGTAGGACGTTCAACTGCATGTTCTAAAATAATCATGTACTGTAGTGTACATTAGGAGCGTTTTCCAAAAGGTATGTGTTGTTGTTTTTTTTACATTTTGGGGGAAAATAGCCAATTTTACATGGAGTTGCCCACCTTTGTGTGTCCACTCTCTTCCTCCTACCAGAAATAGTATTAAAACCTTGGGTTGGTTTCACAGGGTTAACTTAGCTCTGGTCCATAGCCTTCTACTGCTTCGATTCTGCCCTGCAAAGCAGTAGAAGGCTATATGGACGAGAGCTAGGGTTAACTACTATAGTGTGGTCCTTGTGGGACTGGCATTAATTAAAAACTGTTCAAACTGCACACAATGTCCTCTGACTGAGTCTAGTCCTTCTACAAAACGATGATTTTTTTAGTATCAAAGCAGAACACACATGAAACGATGGACACCATGCCACCAAAAACACTGCATAAGATGCATTCACAATTAATATGCTTTAGGAACAATAACATCAGCTTAGAATAGATTCAAACATGCATGCAGTAGATATAAACACACAAACATCCCCTGATCCACGTTAAACGCTAAAAAGATAAAATAGTATTTATCTAAAATGAGTCAATCGGACATTTAAAAAGCAGGACTCTAGCCATTATAGTCTGAGTAACAACAGCAAACCAGATGTTCTGTGATCAACTCATTCTGTGAAGTTAGCCAGTTTGCAAATAAAAAGATAAGATGGCAAAAAAAGAACGAAATTAACTTTGTTTTCTGAATGTAAAGTGACTTACATCTGAGATCGAGGACCATCAGTCAGACAGGTCAGCAGCGGACAGTGATCACCATTCAAAGCGCAGATCTGTAAGACCATCAAACATCTGTGTTTATGTTATTGTACCTGATGTGTGAGTGTGTGTGTGTGCGCGCAACACAACACCGTTACACTCTGCACGTCTGTCAGCTGGTGGTGGAAGTACTTGGCGTACTTCCGGGGCGGGTTCGATTTTTCACAATAAAAGAATCGACACTACCCTGAACAATGTGGACCCTGTTGTAAACAAGTGTAATGCTTAATTGGGTCGTCCACTCACAGTTAACAGTCTTTGTATTGAGTTTGTGCTTGAAATGTACTGTAATTCTACAAACTGTTAATACATATTTCAATCAATTAAAAAAACCCTTATACTTTACACCGCAATACACCTCGAAACCGTTAGGGGCGCGTAGTTGAAAGCACATAAAGAAAATGGCCACCGATCGGATTAAAATGATTCTTATTGAACAATAAGGACGATACGGGTACTTCTACCCACCCCGAGGATAATCCTAACATCTTTAGCCCTGGGGTGAGAACTTTATATTTGAAATCTGAGCGTGTGTGTAGACGTTTGACGTTGTTAATGGAACAAGTGTGGTAAAACGGGGTGAAGTTCCGTCATGACTGTCACATTTCAGACCTTATTTACCTCGACATGATTGTTGTACCGTGCGGCGTGGCGAAAATAGGTTACGATAAATACGATTACAAGCATTTTTCCGATATACATGTCATAATTTGTGTTAATTTTTAAATAAATCACCAGGGGATTGTAGTAGCAGTCGGTTGTCTTAGTCTATTGTAATTGTTTTTGTCAGTTCGTTCGTGACAAGACACCAGTTAGCGTAGAAAGAAATGACCCTCTTTCTTTATTATTAAAAGTGGGGAGAAATAGTTGTTCGATCAATGCAATTCTTTACAGATCAGAAATCTTAACTCACATTTTTTTGCTTTATTGTTCTGCGGACCATGGCTAGCCTGTGGACTTTGTTAACTTGTGATGATACAGCGCGGCTGTAGCTACAGTGTGTGGACAGAATCAGATTATATTTCAAGTTTGCTGCTTGCATCCCCATTTCCCACCCATAGAGTTATGTCCCCACCTAGCGTCCTAATGTGGGAAAGGCAAGCAATGAAGCACGTTCATGATTGTATAGCCTTTATGCAGTTGAGAGACAGAGAATGCACTGTGCAGTGTTGGAAACGTTTACTTGGGTAAAAGTATCGATACTGCAACGTAGAAATACTGTCACAAGTGAAGTCCTAATCAAAATGTACTTGAGTAAAAGTACAAACGTGTTGGTATCAAAATGCAAAATGTAGTTAAAGTAGGCCTACAAAAGTAGAAAGTACTCATAGAATGTCCCTTTTCACAAGTTTTCAAATGTATAAAAAATATTTAGAAAATTGCAGATCTACAAGCTCACAATGCGTTGCAGAGCCAGAGTTTAAGTAGGGTAACGTAGGCTATGCTTTGTAATAATAATTAAAATGTACAAAGTATATGGGCCTATAACTGAAGTTTTCAAATAACAAACTGTATTGGAGTAAAAGTGGGCCTACAATATATATATTTTTAATACTGTTTTTATTAGGCATTTTTTGTATGAATCAGAATATTATCGACAATGATAATGAGTAGTTCAGTTAAATAAAATGAAAAAAATAACAGGTAATGTAAAAGTGGGCCTACAATATTTGCCTCTGTGTAGTATAGGAGTATAAATAAAAGTATTGGAAATTGGAAATACTCCAGTAAAGAAAAAAAAACTCAATAATGTACTTATAAATACAATACTCAGTAGGCCTACCACACTTGTCCATCTATGGAAATGTAAAGAAAGTATAAGATTAGGAAAACGGAAGAGGAAAGTATACAATTTGTATGTCATTATTCATTATTCAAGTAATGAGACAATTAATCACCAAAAAATTAATTTATAAGAGCCAAAGATAGTTGTCTTACCATTTGGAGACTTGGATCAAACAAGACAATATTGTCTAGTTTGTTGATTTTTTTGTTTTGTATGTCAACCTATAAAGAGAAGAGAGCAGCTGTTCTGTTCTGTGAGCTATTTGCTTCCTTCTTCTGTTGTGAACATAAAAAGTTATTTAACTCTGGTGTAACGTAACCTGATCCTTAGACAACCAACCCTTCAATCAGTCAAATACAATCTGTAACTGTTGGTGTAATGGTGCTATACAAGTATACAGCCAACCCTTCAATCAGTCAAATACAATGTGGATCTCCCCAGGTTGGTGGAGGGTGTGTAGAGCCCAGGATCACATTAGATGATTGACACAGGGGTGAAAAATGGGTTACAAAATCGTGGGATAAAAAATATATAAAAAAAAATACAATGTGTAACTGTTGGTGTAATGGTGTATGGAAGCCAGGGGGGAAGGACACAAACCACTGATTTAAGACAAATACCGGTATATACATGTAATGCAACTATAGGTCCAAAAGAACATTCTTTATATTTTCTAACAGTATTGTTTTCCTTAATGACTGACACTATACTGCATGTGGTTAATAACAACTAACATGCAGTTATATTGGTGGATGGATGCGGTATTTAATTTAAGTAATGATTTTAACTATAGGGATCCGATCCAGATATACCACCATTTCTGTGTTAGCCGATACCGAATACAGATACCAAAGAATAATATTTATTAGTGATGCACTGAATATTCGGCCGCAGAAAATATTCGGCAGAAAATGGCTAAAAATGCATTTTCGGCCTATTCGGTTTCGGGCCCAAATAGGCAGAAAATATATCACCGAATAGTGTATGCAATTAATGCATTCAAAAGAGCTGAATAAATGTTTTATGGATCCATAATAGTGATTATTATTTAAGTTAAGTTTTGCCATAACCATAACATAACATTTGTAGAATCAAACTCAGGTTAATGGGTTAAGTGGGGATACTAAAACAGCGATATTCAGTTACACTTCATACCAATGATACTGTGCGGGTGTAGGTATGTTAAGTGATAACCACTTTCAACATGGCATTATAGGCAAAAGCTTTCTAAGTCTTTCAAATTTTCCAAACATCTACAAGCTTGTAGGTCAACATATTTTTGCTATTTGTTGTACAACAAAGTAGTGCTTAAGTGGCATTCTGGACTAGACCTGTCTGGCTGGAAACATTGTGGTTGCAAGGACTGACCTTCTGACCTTTCAGCTACAGGACTGTGTCACAGTCATTTCCAGGTGATTGAGAGATAATTTATTCTGTACTTACTCTGTATAAACATACTATTTTAACTAGTGATGCCCCGAATATTCAGCCACAGAAAATGGCTAAAAATGAATTTTCATTTCCATGTGTGTGTGTGTGTGTGTGTGTGTGTGTGTGTGTGTGTGTGTGTGTGTGTGTGTGTGTGTGTGTGTGTGTGTGTGTGTGTGTGTGTGTGTGTGTGTGTGTGTGTGTGTGTGTGTGTGTGTGTGTGTGTGTGTGTGTGTGTGTGTGTGTGTGTGTGTGTGTGTGTGTGTGTGTGTGGAGTGGGTCTCACATCTCCATGTCAGACCAGACTGCACTGTTTGCAGTTGTCAGACACTTGTTATGTGTGCGAGTGAATCCAGTTCTTTGAAACGTCTTTGCCAACAAGCTATAGTATAGAGAACCACTTTGGTCAATGTCTTGGTGGATTTTGTCAATTGAGATATTTGTATTTTTCATTTTTACTATATCCATCATCCATGATCCTTTTGCAATCTATTTCTTATTGGTTATTCCTAATGTATGAATGAATGAACCATTGTAAAGCTCTTTGAGCACGTGGAAAAGCGCTATAAAAATGCAATTTATTATTATTATCATCACAGGATTGTATGGTAACAGGCAAAAGTATGATGCCATTTTGACATAATGCCTGAGTTCGCTATTATATCGTTGCAAAAACTTCTATCTCCAAATTTTAATATATCAATTAATATTGTTTAGTAAATGAACACCCTACCTGAAAAAAGTTTTAACACTCATCTTTTACTTTCTCTAATAACAACCTAAAACATGAACCTTGGTTGAAAAAAACTAAAGCTGTCCTTTAAGAATAGAAAAAGCTTCTTGATTTGACACGAGTACAGATAATACATTTATTATAATGACTTTTATTGTAAAAAATACATTTCATGATTTGTTTTCCTTTACAAAATTGTATAGACCAAAGCACTTAAGGTGGTTGCACACTGAATGCCTTCATTTTCGTTTTTGTTTCATGTCATGTGAAAACAGGGAATCATATTCAAATTGACATATTGGTTGTTACAGTTTGACCCACAGCCATATCTCCAAAACGGAGATATGGCTTTATAGACTTTCAGAAAACAGTGAGTTGAGAAAACAGGTTGAACAGTTCACTTCTGTGGACTCTATAACATTACACCTATAGCTACATGTTTAAGCATTTATTTCATATTTACATGTCCATTTCAGCTCTGACATTTATTTCAGACATGCTCTAGTTAGTATGTGAAGAGTCTGCCTGTGCTATTTATTCATTTTGGATTAAAAAACAGTTAGTCTTACCGCCACATGTCCCTGTAGTATCAAAAAGAGTCACATATGTAGACGAGCAAATCAGCTATTTTTGTCCTACACAAACATGAAATTCCCATTGACAATGCATGGAGACTTTACGTCATATGTAGAGAGCAAATTGTCTAATTTTCTCCTACACAAATATCCCCATTGACAATTAATGGATGATATGATGTAGTGCAAATACATGTACAATGTTAAGAGCGCTCCTCACTTCACACGGGCGTGATTTTTACTATTTTGAAAAACACAATTAAAAATGGTTCAACTAGCCGATCTACATCAGCACGCTGTGAATTATTCAAAAATGTTTTCAAACTAGAAATTTAGAAGGCAAAGAAGTTTGGAATAAGGGCTAAAATAGGGCCCCAAAATGGCCCAAATATCTTTGCCACAATAATTACAGATCTACAAGCTCACAGCACACCATATACACAGTGTGTTGTGAGCTTGTAGATCTACTATTTCTTCCTTGAATACTAGGCTGCTGTTACGACATGCCTCTAGAATCAGAATGGGGACACTGTAGGGTTTTGAAGTGGTTAAGTGTATTGGTACAACAAGGGTTAACATGTTCATGTCAACATGTCACCAACTTGGTAAAAGAAACACAACAACATGTACGTAATACGTATACTTGGCTTTGACTGGTTTGGGCAAAGGTTGTTGATTTAGGAAGATAGTCCATCCCGATTGGAGCCACTATAGAGGCGACGTGGAACACAAACCCTACAGATGGTCTGCTATAAGTGGGCAAATCTCATCAACGTCCCATGGGTTACTGGTGCTAGATCCTGCCAGAGTTTGTTCCTGGGACCAGAGTTGCTGGACCAGAGTTTCCAGGACGTTGGGCAGGCAAGATGTGTCCTCCCCCGTCCCCCCCTCGAACAATCAGAAGCACTAAATGAGTGACTATGAATTTTGGCCAGGCAGAAATGGACTTGGACGGGCCTGTCCTCGCCTTATTGTAGATGCGCCACTGGGACAGAGAAAGGTGGAAAATAAAGTATAGATTTTCTCCTGATTTGTTTCTCTGGGGGGGAAAAAAAAGCCATTTTGGTATGAAAGTCTCTATAGGGAAGATTGTGTGGCTTGTTTGTGACGATCGGGTCCAATGTTCAGTCCAGTGACCCTGGAGCTAAAGAATGGTTCAGATGAAGCTGGGTCCACGTTCACTCTCCCATTGGAATGAATAGACTCCAACCTGCTTCCGGTCTCCCAAAAAGGCATCAGATACGGAAAGCAAACCGGAGATGGCAGGTCTTGCTATTTTCGTCTCGAGTATGGCCTAATATCTTGGCCAGAAAGGCTTTGGTCTTCAGGGCTGGCTCTGAGCCACTCTGCTACGTACAGAAAATGTCCTGGCAAAAGTACGTACATATTCATCTACTTGCGAATATATGGAGCGGAGGGCCCGGGTTCGACTTCGAATTCCACCCTGCCTTGTCTCACATATCCCCCCGCCCCCCCACAGCTTGTTTTTCCATCTCTCGTGTCACCATTTCAGACACTCTTGTCTCTGAAACAAAGCATACAATAATACCAACAGTAAATCGAACATACAAAACAATATAACATCCGCAAAATGAAAATGGAAATAAGAAAATGGAAATAGGATACGGTTTAGGTCCAAATGTGCCTTTCGTCTAAAATCTCTGTCGTATATGCGTCAGTGTCTCAGGCCGCAAATAACCACTTGAGCTTGTAGATCTGCTATGTTTGGCCCCACAGAACACCTTCGTATACCACAAAGCATGAATCGAGCTTTACGTTGTTGGGACATTTTAAAAGGATCGTGACATTAAAAAACAACTTTTTGAAATTTGTCTTATTTGCTTTAGGTTTTATGAGCAAAAAAAGAAAAGAAAATTAAACTGAATGTCACAATAAAACGAAGGAATCACATCAGTGTTGTTTTTGGCAGCACATTTCTATTTTAGTTTTAGTCATAGTCTCTTGAATAGTTTTCATTTAGTTTTAGTCACATTTTAGTCACCCGGAATGTTTTAGTGTTTAGTCTAGTTTCAGTCGACTAAATATCATAAGATTTTAGTCGACTAAATCTACAGGTGATTTAGTCGACTAAAATGTATTTTGGCGGGCCTTGATGCCGTCATAAAGACGGCATCATATTTTTTACACTTGCTGAAAATAGCCGATCTACAAGCTCACAACGCGTCGCGCTGCTATTTTCAGCATGCAACCAAGTGTAAAATGACTTATACTGGATCTCTTGTCCACTATAGTCCCTTCCTAACATTTTAGTTTTTATTCGTTGACGAAATTGTCAATATATTTAGTCTCAGTTTTAGTCATCATAGCTTAGTTTTCATTTAGTTTCCATTTAGTTTTCGTCAGTGGAAAAATGTAGTCGACGAACATTTTTCGTCTTAGTTTTAGTCGACGAAAACAACACTGAATCACATGAGTGAATTCCTCCTGGACTCCTCGAAGCTCAAGGACAGCGTGACCGTTCCGCTGCCGAAGCTCACGCGTGGCTTGTGGCCGCCTCCTCCTCCTCCGCCGCCTCCTCCTCCTCGCCTGGCCGCGGCCGGCGTGCCCTCGTGGTGGCGGTGGTGGTGGTGGTCGTTGCTGTTGGCCTTCAGGCTGATGGAGGACGAGGGCGTGGAGGCGACGGACGAGCCACCGCCGCCCGTGCTGCCCGAGCGCCTCCGGGAGGCGGAGCCGTGCTTCAGCGTGGCCTTGGCGGCAACCTGGGATTTAAGAGAGAGAGAGAGAGAGAGAGAGAGAGAGAGAGAGAGAGAGAGAACAGTGGGTGTCAGTGGTGGTGGGAGGGGGGGGGGGGGAAGTGTGTTCTTTTCCTTAAGAATCATCAAATAAGTAGTGTATTTTTTTAGCCCAGCCGGGCAATAGTTTATTATAAAGTGTGTGCTCAGAATAGACGTAAACAACCGCTCAGCTCAGTCTAGTGCAACCAACTACAGGTGTCACCTATTATAACAGTGTGTGTGTGTGTGTGTGTGTGTGTGTGTGTGTGTGTGGGGGGGGGGGGGGGGGAGTACTTAAACTTTAAGTAAAAGTATCAATACTGTAATGTAGCCTTCCATTATGTTATTACGTATTCAAAATGTAGTACAAAAGTATTGGTACAAAAAATGTACTAAAAGTTCAAGTATACTCATATTGCAGAATGTGCCATTTCCCCTAGTTCAAAATGTGTACAAAACCTTTTGTGGTGTGACGCATTGTGACCTTGTAGATCGGCTATTTTCAAAAGATTATTATTATTTCTTTTTATGGCCGAAATGAAGTGGTTAATATACTACTGTACATGTTTTCTAATCGAAATAACGAACTCGTTTGTGGATTATTATTCGTCCGTCCATCCATGCTTTCATTTCATTTCATATTACTTATTTCATTTCAGTTTATGGTTTTACATGATTAACATACATTTAACTTCTACTTCTTTAAATATAGGCATATTTCCAGAGAAAAGACGGAGAAGACGGATAACGGGCTCACCTTGAAGGTGTGAAGGAGCATGAAGACGGACAACGGGCTCACCTTGAAGGCGTGCGCGGCCGTGCAGCAGCGCACCTCCTCGATGGTGTTCCGCGAGGGCTTGACGAGGATGATGTACACCTTGTTGGAGAAGATGCACGCCAGCAGGCCGAAGGAGGACGCCAGGATGGCGATGACCTCCACGGCCGACACGAACTTGCCGTACGTGCTGAAGTAGGCGGGCACGAAGGAGACCCAGACGATGAAGAAGATGAGCATGCTGAAGGTGATGAACTTGGCCTCGGTGAAGTTCTCGGGCAGCTTGCGCGACTTGAACGCCACGAGGAAGCATATGGCCGCCAGCAGGCAGGTGTAGCCGATGAGGAAGCCCAGCGCCATCATGGAGCCCTCCTTTATAGGGACGGGGGATTAAAACCATGAATTCATTACGTGATAAATGATAACCATTTAGTTGATAAGCTGCGTTTTATTATATTATTATTATTATTATTATTTAGAGAATTAAGAGAATCTTAATTTCCCTCAATGTCGAACATAAACATCTACATTTTGCTGATATACAGAAAGAATAGAAAAGGATGGGCGAGAACCCCTTTTGGTATTAGCATTACGTTATGCTTTAGCTATTGAAAAATAGCAGATCTACAAGCTCATAGCGTGCCACCGAGTGGCGCGCTACGAGCTTGTAGGTCTGCTATTTTTGAAAAATCGAAGAGCGACTGACATAGAAGACATTTTTTAGAATCGGATCTCAGGTCAGAATGGAAAACTGTCAGGATGTAGAAGACATTTTTAGAATCTGATCTCAGGTCAGAATGGGTTAACGATGATGAGCATACCTTGCAGGTGATGAAGATTATCTCGTCGATGTCGTGGTTGCGGTAGGAGGCGGGCGGCGCGTTGTACAGCCACACCACGCAGATCATCACCTGGACGAAGGTGCAGAGGAACACGAGCAGGAACTGCAGGTTGAGGCCCCACCACTTGCGGTGCAGGCTGGTGGGGATCTTGGCCTCGAACACCAGCAGCACGCGGTTGGTCTTCACCAGGATGCAGGAGATGCACAGCACGAAGCTCACGCCGAAGGCCGGCTGCCGCAGGCGGCACGACCAGTCGCACGGCTCTCCGATGAACACCAGCGAGCTGCGGATGCCGGGAGAGAAGAAGCAGACAAGGTTATTATGGTCATCTAAAACTTTACGAAGAAAAAGTACATTTTCGTTAACCCATTTAGGCCTGACGTCGAAATTTAAAGAAAAAATCTTCTAAATCCTGACATACCTATGTTTCTGTATCAGTGGTGCTCAATATTTCATGTCAAGGACCCCAGAAATGATATGTATTTGGCCACCGACCCCCATCTGAAAATATGTTGTTCCAGGGACCCCTCGGAAACAAAGATTTGCGTTGAAAACGTTCACTCTGAAAGAATATATTCAAATATATACGTACAAGCTCGTAGCGCGGCACTCGGTGCCACGCTATGAGCTTGTAGATCTGCTCTTTTTCAATAGCTAAAGTATAATGCTTAAAACACCAAAAGGGTTTCCGGCCCCAAAATGGGTTTAACTGAACTAAATAATAACTAGAAATCGAAAAGAGAAAAACGATAACTAACTGAAACTGTATTGTGTGTTTACAAAACTAACTAGAATTACCTGAAATGATAGACAAAAATGCCCTTTAGTTTCCGTTTATTCATAAGCTTAATCTGCAACTGGATTTTTGATTTTTGAGAACATGCAAACTCCACACAGAAAGGCCCTATCGCCAACCCCCGCCTTGGGTATAGAACAACCAGTTCTAAACTAAAATGAAAAACAAAACAAAATAAACTAAAATTGTGACCTGGAGAAGCAGCACATGAGGGAGAAGAGCAGCAGGTAGGAGAGCTCGCGGTTGGACGCCTTGACGATGGGCGTGTTGCGGAAGCGCACGAAGACGCCCAGCACGAAGGCGCTGAGCGCCACGCCCAGCACGGCGAAGATGGCCAGGGCGATGCCGAACGGCTCGGTCCACGACAGGAACTCGATCTCCTTCAGGAAGCACGACGTGTGGTTCCCGTGAGACCACGAGTTGTTCGGACACTTGGTGCAGACGCTGGCGTCTGTAGTGTGTGTGAAGGAGACAAACTCTAGCATTAATATGTCGGCATCAGCAAGGTGTGCATAGTAGAGTAGAGAGCTCTATAAAGTATCTACAATAAGGCCAGGAATATACACAATGATTAGTCTTTAGGGTGGTTGTGTTTTCCTTTTGATATCCTTCTCCTATCACAGCAACTCACAAATCTTGCTGCTGTGTTTTGCACATTGTTGTACTTCGCCCAGCAGATATGGGAGTTTTTTGTCATTGGCCATGTTTTCAAAATCTCCTTGTGTGTGGTTGTAATCTGTGGGAAGTATGTGTCTCTGATGTCTTGGTACAATGGACAGATGGTTAGGAAGTGTATAGCTCAGTTTCCACTTCATTTTGTGTACACTGAGAAAACGGTACTGATAATTCCTGGAAACGCTACTGATAAAGAGACCATTTTACAAACGAATTATATTTACCGGTAGTTTTTATTGAGCAAGTGATATGATTGCTCCACCAATGCACACAAGTTAATAAGAATGACAACGCACTGCTTTGCTAGGTTTTAGTAAGTATGTTTTTTGGTTAAAATGAAATATTGCTGCTCACCACTGGTAACCACGTTATAAATGCAACAATACACTGGGATATACATGTTATACCTTGATGCGTCTGTTTGAACGAGAATGGCATTTAAGGTACCCGTGAAATCATTACCATATCGCAATCTCATGTAATATTGCTGTAAGATAATGAGTTGACCGTACGGTATACCATCATGTAATATTGCTGTAAGATAATGAGTTGACCGTGTACGGTTATACCTTTATGTTCGCTGTATTCTCCATCTGAGCACTCGGTGCATTCAAAACAACACGTGGGCATGCTGTCGATGATGCCTTTCCTGGTGCCAGGCTCGCAGTCCTCACTGCAGTTAGAGAATGGTAGCTGTGATGGTGGTACAATTAACACACAGCATCAGTTAGAGAGAATGGTAGCTGTGATGGTGATACAACAACACAGCATCAGTTAGAGAGAATGGCAGCTGTGATGGTGGTACAACACACAGCATCAGTTAGAGAGAATGGTAGCTGTGATGGTGATACAACACACAGCATCAGTTAGAGAGAATGGTAGCTGTGATGGTGATACAACACACAGCATCAGTTAGAGAGAATGGTAGCTGTGATGGTGATACAACACACAGCATCAGTTAGAGGGAATGGTAGCTGTGATGGTGATACAACACACAGCATCAGTTAGAGAGAATGGTAGCTGTGATGGTGATACAACACACAGCATCAGTTAGAGAGAATGGTAGCTGTGATGGTGGTAAAACAACACAGCATCAGTTAGAGAGAATGGTAGCTGTGATGGTGATACAACACACAGCATCAGTTAGAGAGAATGGTAGCTGTGATGGTGATACAACACACAGCATCAGTTAGAGAGAATGGTAGCTGTGATGGTGATACAACACACAGCATCAGTTAGAGAGAATGGTAGCTGTGATGGTGGTACAACAACACAGCATCAGTTAGAGAGAATGGTAGCTGTGAGGTGATACAACACACAGATACGGTCTTTTATCTTTGACATTTCCCTATTAGTGTTGCAGACAGTGCTCGAGTCATTAGGGACTTTAAGCAGTGCTGTATCCATTATCAACACTGACTCACACACACCTCAGTGCTGTATCCAGTCATACCTCAGTGCTGTATCCATTATCAACACTGACTCACACACACCTCAGTGCTGTATCCAGTCATACCTCAGTGCTGTATCCATTATCAACACTGACTCACACACACCTCAGTGCTGTATCCATTCACACCTCAGTGCTGTATCCATTCATACCTCAGTGCTGTATCCATTCACACCTCAGTGCTGTATCCATTCATACCTCAGTGCTGTATCCATTCATACCTCAGTGCTGTATCCATTCACACCTCAGTGCTGTATCCATTCATACCTCAGTGCTGTATCCATTATCAACACTGACTCACACACACCTCAGTGCTGTATCCATTCATACCTCAGTGCTGTATCCATTCACACCTCAGTGCTGTATCCATTCATACCTCAGTGCTGTATCCATTCACACCTCAGTGCTGTATCCATTATCAACACTGACTCACACACACCTCAGTGCTGTATCCATTCATACCTCAGTGCTGTATCCATTCACACCTCAGTGCTGTATCCATTCATACCTCAGTGCTGTATCCATTCATACCTCAGTGCTGTATCCATTATCAACACTGACTCAAACATAACTCAGTGCTGTATCCATTCATACCTCAGTGCTGTATCCATTCATACCTCAGTGCTGTATCCATTATCAACACTGACTCAAACATAACTCAGTGCTGTATCCATTCATACCTCAGTGCTGTATCCATTCATACCTCAGTGCTGTATCCATTCACACCTCAGTGCTGTATCCATTCATACCTCAGTGCTGTATCCATTCATACCTCAGTGCTGTATCCATTCATACCTCAGTGCTGTATCCATTATCAACACTGACTCAAACATAACTCAGTGCTGTATCCATTCATACCTCAGTGCTGTATCCATTCATACCTCAGTGCTGTATCCATTATCAACACTGACTCACACACACCTCAGTGCTGTATCCATTCATACCTCAGTGCTGTATCCATTATCAACACTGACTCACACACACCTCAGTGCTGTATCCATTCACACCTCAGTGCTGTATCCATTCATACCTCAGTGCTGTATCCATTCATACCTCAGTGCTGTATCCATTCATACCTCAGTGCTGTATCCATTATCAACACTGACTCACACACACCTCAGTGCTGTATCCATTCACACCTCAGTGCTGTATCCATTCATACCTCAGTGCTGTATCCATTCATACCTCAGTGCTGTATCCATTCATACCTCAGTGCTGTATCCGTTCATACCTCAGTGCTGTATCCGTTCCACAGGATCTGGTTCTTGTGGATGAAGAGCTTGGCGTCCTTCCTGGCCTGCACGCTGTAGTATCCCACCTCCTGGAACACCACCGAGGCGTCCTCCGTGGAGCGCTGCCAGTTGATGAGCGTGTAGTTGCCCGTCAGCTCGGCGTTCTCGTGGAAGCGAACCCTCTCTCCCATGCTGTTGGTGTAGTTCAGGTGTCTGAGCTGCTTCAGGACCTGAGCGAGACGGGGGAGAAAAAAGATTCAGATTATTATTATTCTCCTATTAACACTAGAAGGTCTGAGAGGTCATTTTGACCGTTTTTGTATTATTTTTAAGTTGATTATCTTTGAGCCCATGAAGCTTTCAGAAGGTTCCCCTTCCATGAGCATCATCATCCATCACCATTCTATCATCTCAGAAAATCTTGACATCTGAAAAAAAATGTAAATGTGAGTTTAAGCACATGCAAATTTAGCTGATTTTATTTCAGATTTTCCTTCTAGTGTTAAAGGGATAGTTCAGATTTTTTTTAAACTTAAGTTGTATGAAATACTTGCCATTAATATAGTGGTTGCAACTGTATTAATTGATTGCCCGAGTCCCGTGGTGGGAGTTCTGCTCTGGTTTTGGTGAAATATCAAGTATAGTTCCGGTCATTTTGTGGGGGGTACTGCCGTACTGGGGGCCACGCAGTAAAGGTAAATGAATCCACAAAACTAACGTTATTTGTAATGTTGACCTATTTCTAAAATATTAGTGCAACTTTGGTAATTTCTTTACCCCTCTATCACACAGAGCTATGTTTTTTGTGTCCATATCACTACGCCCAAAAACGGGGTCAATCTTCTCTCCTTTTGACCCGCTGACATTGCTAGATGATTTTTCAGACCGGTTTTAAAGGAAGCCAGTGATTTGTTTGTTTTGAGGGAAGGGGGCAGGTGTGGTGTTTTGAGGGAAGGGGGCAGGTGTGGTGTTTTGAGGGAAGGGGGCAGGTGTGGTGTTTTGAGGGAAGGGGGCAGGTGTGGTGTTTTGAGGGAAGGGGGCAGGTGTGGTGTTTTGAGGGAAGGGGGCAGGTGTGCCTGCATGGAATTATAAATTGGGTTTTCTTCTTTTTCTTTCAATCATACCTGCCACGCTTCCATCTTCTTGAAATCGGCACAGGAGTTGTTGGCGAAGAGGCCGCGCCCGGGCGTGCACGTGAGGACGTCGTGGAGCGCCTGGGCGATGGAGTGCACGGCCACGTAGACGTTGTAGGAGACGCGCAGGCTCCCCACGTCCAGGTAGGGCGTCTCCACGCTGGTCACGTCCTCGTCTCCCGTGCACAGCGGCCGCGAGCTGTCCGCGCTGCTGCCGTTCTCGCTCTCCTGCAGTCACAGGATAGGGTCGGTTTGTTTTGGGACGGCACTGTTTGAATTAGTTAGTTCTTTTTTAATACAATTTGACTTATAGTTTTAGTCGCATTTTATAGTCATCTAAAATGTTTTAGGGTTTAGTCTAGTTTTAGTCGAGTAAATCGACAGTTGATTTAGTAAAATGTATTGTGGCGTCGGTGCCTTACTGCCTTGATGGTGTCGTAATGGCTGATTTTAAGACTTTGCTGCATGCTGAAAATAGACGATCTACAAGCTCACAACGCATAGCAGCGCGACGTGTTGTTAGCTTGTGGCACACAACTCACAACTCAAGCATTACATGACATGAAGTCTTGTAATTATATACTGGATCTCTTCTCCACTTAATCCCTCCTCATAACATTTTCAATCAATCAACGCTATATACCTTCCTTCATCCCCAGGCTGTCCTCCAGGTAGCAGTTGAAGGTCTCCCAGAACTCCTACCTGCATCCTCAGACTGTCCTCCAGGTAGCAGTTGAAGGTCTCCCAGAACTCCTACCTGCATCCTCAGACTGTCCTCCAGGTAGCAGTTGAAGTTCTCCCAGAACTCCTACCTTCATCCTCAGGCTGTCTGAAGGTCTCCTCCCAGAACTTCTACCTGCATCATCAGGCTGTCCTCCAGGTAGCAGTTGAAGGTCTCCTCACAGAAGTCCTACCTACATCCTCAAGCTGTCCTCCAGATATAGCAGTTAAAGGTCTCCTCCCAGAACTCCTACCTTCATCATCAGGCTGTCCTCCAGATATAGCAGTTGAAGGTCTCCCAGAACTCCTACCTTCATCCTCAGAGGCTCAGGCTGTCCTCCAGATATAGCAGTTGAAGGTCTCCCAGAACTCCTACCTTCATCCTCAGAGGCTCAGACTGTCCTCCAGATATAACAGTTGAAGGTCTCCTCCCAGAACTCCTACCTGCATCATCAGGCTGTCCTCCAGATATAGCAGTTGAAGGTCTCCTCCCAGAACTCCTACCTGCATCCTCAGACTGTCCTCCAGGTAGCAGTTGAAGGTCTCCTCCCAGAACTCCCTGACGAACTCGTTGTGGTGGTTCTTCCGGGGCTGGACCTGCTGCAGGAACTCCTTGAAGCCCGGGATGTGTCCGGCCCGCAGGGCGAAGCCGATGGTCCCGGCCACTACGTCCAGGTACTCGGGCCGGGCGATGAGCGACGACGTGGACCACGCCTCGCTGGCCAGCCAGATGCGGTCGGTGATGTTCCGCCGCGCCATCTCCTTGATCAGGGGCTCGATGTCGGGGCCGCTGGCGAACGCCACGATCACCTTGTTGGATCACCGGTGTTATAGGGATGTCGATAGTTAATCGTTATAGTCGATTGTTAACCCATTTAGACCATTCTACAAATGCCTTCTAAATTGTAATAGTTTTCTGAAAAACCTCATGTTTCTATGTCAGTCGTTCTCAAACATTTTCATGTCGAGGACCCCCAAATATATATGTAATTGGCCGCCGACCCCCATCTGAAAATATGTAATTTCAGGGACCCACTCGGTGCCGTGCTATGAGCTTGTAGATCTGCTATTTTTCAGCAGCTAAAGCATAACATGATGCTTAAAACACCAAAAGGGTTTCCCGCCCAGAATGGGTAAAAAACTAAAACGCCGCTTATCAACGAACCGGTTAATCGATCGATAAGGTTATTATATCAAAACGTATCAATGAATGAACGGATGGATTAATTCCCAGCCCCCCTATCTTATCTTAGTTCTGGATGCGGTCCACCAGCGCCCCCTATCTGTCTATCTCTACCTTGGCGGTGGAGTTCTCGATGCGGTCCACCAGCGCCCCCTATCTATCTATCTATCTCTACCTTGGCGGTGGAGTTCTGGATGCGGTCCACCAGCGCCCCCTATCTGTCTATCTTATACCTTGGCGGTGGAGTTCTCGATGCGGTCCACCAGCGCCCCCTATCTTCTACCTTGGCGGTGGAGTTCTGGATGCGGTCCACCAGCGCCCCCTATCTGTCTGTCTCTACCTTGGCGGTGGAGTTCTGGATGCGGTCCACCAGCGCCTGGATCTGGTGGTCCTCGGAGTACTGCGAGATGAGCTCATTGAGGTCGATGCAGATGTCGCGCTCCTCCATCTCCTTCTCGAACTTCTCGATGCCCGGGCGGCCGTAGTCGTCGTCGGAGGCCACGGCGATCACCCAGTTCCAGCGGAAGTGCTGGATGACGTGCGCCATGGCGGTGGCCTGGTACTCGTCCGTGGGGATGGTCCTCATGAAGGACTTGTACTGCTTCTTGTTGCTCAGCAGGCGGCTGGACGAGGCGTAGCTGATCTGGAATCAGACCTCGTCAAAGTCAAAGTCGTACGAAAAAGGAAAGGAGAGGTACTATGTTTACCCTGCAGGGTAACTGGACTAAGCATCAGATACTTGTTTACAGCCAGGCCCTGCTCATTTCATAGAACATTTCATGGTAGTGGTTCAATGCCTTGTCCAAGGGCACTTCTAATTCATGTCAATGGGATGTAAATCAGACTAATCAGACTAACCTGTTGGGTTCTAATCAGACTAATCAGACTCACCTGTGGGATGTAGAACAGACTAATCAGACTCACCTGTGGGATGTAGAACAGACTAATCAGACTCACCTGTGGGATGTAAATGAGACTAATCAGACTCACCTGTGGGATGTAAATGAGACTAATCAGACTCACCTGTGGGATGTAAATCAGACTCACCTGTTGGGTTCTAATCAGACTAATCAGACTCACCTGTGGTATGTAGAACAGACTAATCAGACTCACCTGTGGTATGTAGAACAGACTAATCAGACTCACCTGTGGGATGTAGAACAGACTAATCAGACTCACCTGTGGGATGTAAATCAGACTCACCTGTGGGGTGTTAATCAGACTAATCAGACTCACCTGTTGGGTTCTAATCAGACTAATCAGACTCACCTGTGGGATGTAAATCAGACTAATCAGACTCACCTGTGGGATGTAGAACAGACTAATCAGACTCACCTGTGGGATGTAGAACAGGCCCAGCAGGTTGGCGACGGCGGTGGAGACGGCCGACCCCGAGGCGCCCACCACGGCGATGGTGGACGGGATGTGGGCGGTGCAGTTGCAGAACTCGTCCAGGTTGAGCGAGTCGATCTTGTTCTGCGCCACGAAGCTCAGCGTGGCCTCCAGCGCCTTGGACACGGTGTTGCACGTGTCGAAGATGCGGTAGCCCAGCGTGACGTTGGGCAGCAGCACGCTGCTGTTGTTTATCTCGTCGATGGCGAAGACCATGGCCTGCAGCCACCGGAAGCCCCGGAAGTTGTACCTGTCGGAGAGAGAGAGAGAGAGAGAGAGAGAGAGGGAGGACATGGAGTCAGCTGGACCTGTCTGTCACCTGTGTACGGTAGGCTACAGTGTTTGTTTTTGGCAGCACATTTTTTATTTTAATTTTAGTCATATACTGTAGTCTCTTGAATAGTTTTCATTTAGTTTCAGTCACATTTTAGTCGCCTGGAATAATTTAGGGTCGGCGGCCAATTACATATTTTTTCACAAAACTGTCAGGATTTAGAAGGCATTTGTATAGAATCGTCCTCGGGTCTAAATGGGTTGTTATTCTACAACAGGTCGTTTCGAGAAAGGAATCTGATTGGTTGAAACGGTTTCTAGCCGTGGATCAAACCAGCACTGATCACCACCTAATCAAAACAAAGAATTCAGCCGCTTTGTTTTCCCAGAGCGCTAGCAAACTCGGTGGCTAGGCTAGCTAGTTTCTTGGAACACGTGATTATCGCCACTTCAGTGATGCTTTCGGAACTCGACTTCGTCTCGTTCCTTACCGCATCACTGTCGTGGCAATAATCACGTTAAACAACACCCTCGAGTGTAATATTGCTTAATTATTACCTCACACACTGGGTGGAGCGGGGCCGCGCGGCCAGGTCCTGGTCCTTGGCGGTCACTCCAAAGTGAATGGGGAACAGCCCCCCCAGGAGGATGTCTCCGGTCATCTGGGCCCTCTGGTGCGGCCCGTAGGTGGAGATGACGCACGTACAGCCCAGCAGGAGCACATGCTGCAGGGTGAACTTCATCCTCTCTCTCTCTCTCTCACGGCCTGCAGGCTACAGCGGGCATGTGTGCGTTTGACGTATAAGCGCACTGTATGCGCGCACAAAGTATGCGTGCGAAATGCCCCGGCTAGCGGCTACACCAGATCTGTGGCGCGGCGCGGCAGATTTGTGTGGGAACCTTCCGGGAGGATATATTATATATAGATACGCGCGGATGGGGGCATACGCACGTAAAAAAATTAGAACCGATCCTATTTTTTAAAGCACGCGTAGGATGGCCTGTGGTATCCGTGCGTCTGGTGTAGCTGGTATCATTGACATATATTGGGTCCTATCCAAACGCACTGCAGTAAACGCATACGCACGCGCGCAAAATTGCCTGGTGTAGCTTGGCCGTCACACCGCTCAGGGGCCGGGCTGCTGCTGCTGCTGCTGCCTCCTCTTCTTCTGCTGCTGCGTAAACTTAAAGATGTCTGCTGCAGCCTCCTGGGGTCCTCCCATCAATCTGGTTGAGCCGGTCGACGTCGTGTGGCTAGCTGGTTTAGTTGTGTTCGCTGTGACGGGAACGACTAGAGGAGCAGAAAACACATGCATGCAGTGTTTGATGTTGACCGAAAGGAAATGTTTGACTTATACGTCTTTTTTTTTTTTTTTAAACATATGTTTATTCATTTTCTTTATATTACAGAAGTATTTTCAACAATTGACATATATTTTCCCCCCCCACATCCCTCTGGCAGCACAAATACAAACAAAATCTTAAAACGAAATGAATTGACAATAATAAATACAAAACAAAAATAAATAAATAATGACAAAACAAAAAATAAAACGAAAATAAAACACATTACATACAGTTAAACAGATTCACAATGTCCATCACAGTTACTTATACGTCTTTTGAATAATAACAAACCATTTAGTTTTAGTCCTATTGCAGTCTTCTGAAATTCTTTAGTCTTCGTCTCTAGTCTAAATATCAAAATCTAGTAGTCTTTTAGTCTAAGGGCCGATTCATACTGCTATTTTAGAGACGAATAAAAGTGGGTTCGGCGCTGTAAGAGCCTACAATGTGACGTAATTAGGAGGTTCGGGTACCGTCCTAAAGTCGCCTCTTCGGTTCACTTTCACTTGTATACACTGCATGGCAGAATACATACAAACTGTAGATTCTAGTGTCAGTCTGTGTGTCTGTTCTGTACAGAGTTTAAAAGCACTCATTCTCCGTAAAGCAAGGTCCTGCCGTCTCAAAACAGCTGGTATACGCAGGGCAGTTGTGAGTGATATCTATAACGAGCACTTCCAAACTGCTACAGAATCACCTGCAAGGACAGAAAGTAACTCAGTCATAACATGTGGATTTTCATGAAACAAACACTTTTGAGGATAGTAAGAGAATAATTCAAGCTTTCCCGTACAGCTGCAATGTTGGTGCGTTTGACGTTGTGTATACGGCTAATACAATCAGATCGGACTTTTCCGTCTGGATGAATGGGCTGCCAGTGGGAAGTTGAACCTTGCCAGTAACTTATATGGTATAAGATGGCCGTGGTCTGCATAATTATGGTCGATTAAGCTCAAAGTTGGCACGCGTGCTGCCGACGATGAACCAGGGGGTGTGCCTCACTGAGCAGGCTCAGTAACAGGTGTTACCGATGATACTAACCCATTCTGACCTGGGATCAGATTCTAAAAATGTCTTCTACATCCTGACAGTTTTCCATTCTGACCGGAGATCAGATTCTGAGATCAAATGTCTTCTATGTCAGTCGCTCTTCGATTTTTCAAAAATAGCAGATCTACAGGCTCTTAGCGCGCCACTCGGTGGCGCACTATGAGCCTGTAGATCTGCTATTTTTCAATAGCTAAAGCACGACATGATGCTTTAAAACCAAAATGGGTTCCTGCACAAAATGGGCTAATGAAGGCTCCGTTCCATTCTGGTCAAACAGAGTCAGGCTGCTGCTGTTTGTGCATGTTAAGGTTCACTGGAAGCACTCTGCTACATGTTAAGGTTCACTGGAAGCACTCTGCTACATGTTAAGGTTCACTGGAAGCACTCTGCTACATGTTACGGTTCACTGGAAGCACTCTGCTACATGTTACGGTTCACTGGAAGCACTCTGCTACATGTTAAGGTTCACTGGAAGCACTCTGCTACATGTTAAGGTTCACTGGAAGCACTCTGCTACATGTTAAGGTTCACTGGAAGCACTCTGCTGCATGTTAAGGTTCACTGGAAGCACTCTGCTACATGTTAAGGTTCACTGGAAGCACTCTGCTACATGTTAAGGTTCACTGGAAGCACTCTGCTACATGTTAAGGTTCACTGGAAGCACTCTGCTACATGTTAAGGTTCACTGGAAGCACTCTGCTACATGTTAAGGTTCACTGGAAGCACTCTGCTACATGTTACGGTTCACTGGAAGCACTCTGCTACATGTTACGGTTCACTGGAAGCACTCTGCTACATGTTAAGGTTCACTGGAAGCACTCTGCTACATGTTAAGGTTCACTGGAAGCACTCTGCTACATGTTAAGGTTCACTGGAAGCACTCTGCTACATGTTAAGGTTCACTGGAAGCACTCTGCTACATGTTAAGGTTCACTGGAAGCACTCTGCTACATGTTAAGGTTCACTGGAAGCACTCTGCTACATGTTAAGGTTCACTGGAAGCACTCTGCTACATGTTAAGGTTCACTGGAAGCACTCTGCTACATGTTATGGTTCACTGGAAGCACTCTGCTACATGTTACGGTTCACTGGAAGCACTCTGCTACATGTTAAGGTTCACTGGAAGCACTCTGCTACATGTTAAGGTTCACTGGAAGCACTCTGCTACATGTTAAGGTTCACTGGAAGCACTCTGCTACATGTTAAGGTTAACTGGAAGCACTCTGCTACATGTTAAGGTTCACTGGAAGCACTCTGCTACATGTTAAGGTTCACTGGAAGCACTCTGCTACATGTTAAGGTTCACTGGAAGCACTCTGCTACATGTTAAGGTTCACTGGAAGCACTCTGCTACATGTTAAGGTTCACTGGAAGCACTCTGCTACATGTTAAGGTTCACTGGAAGCACTCTGCTACATGTTAAGGTTCACTGGAAGCACTCTGCTACATGTTACGGTTCACTGGAAGCACTCTGCTACATGTTAAGGTTCACTGGAAGCACTCTGCTACATGTTAAGGTTCACTGGAAGCACTCTGCTACATGTTAAGGTTCACTGGAAGCACTCTGCTACATGTTACGGTTCACTGGAAGCACTCTGCTACATGTTAAGGTTCACTGGAAGCACTCTGCTACATGTTAAGGTTCACTTGAAGCACTCTGCTACATGTTAAGGTTCACTGGAAGCACTCTGCTACATGTTAAGGTTCACTGGAAGCACTCTGCTACATGTTACGGTTCACTGGAAGCACTCTGCTACATGTTAAGGTTCACTGGAAGCACTCTGCTACATGTTAAGGTTCACTGGAAGCACTCTGCTACATGTTAAGGTTCACTGGAAGCACTCTGCTACATGTTAAGGTTCACTGGAAGCACTCTGCTACATGCTACAAGAAAGTATATCCTTGGGTGGGTTTCAAATGTGTATCAAACGAGAGTGTACAAAAAATACAGGTCCAATTTGGTTCCATTTGTACACTCTCAGAGTTATGAATATAAAGTTATAAATACAGGTCAATTTGGTTCCATTCGTACACTCTCAGAGTTATGAATACAGTTATACATACAGGTCAATTTGGTTCCATTTGTACACTCTCAGAGTTATGGGTTCCTTGAAATAAAATAAAGGTTTTCAGAACCACTACACCATTGTTGTTTTTGGCATTTTAGTCTCGCCATAGTCTTTTTATTTTAGTCTAGTCATAGTCTTTGCAATGAGACGTCGTTTAGTTTTGGTCACATGGAATGTTTTAGTGTTAGTCGACTAAATACCATAAGATTTTAGTCTACAGTTGATTTTAATCTACAGTTGATTTTGTTGACTAAAACGCTTGTACGTAGATCTGCTATTTTCAGCATTCAAACCAAGTGTAAAAATGACTTATAGTGGATCTCTCGTCCACTAGTCCCCTTCCTAACATTATAGTCTATAGTGTTTGTTTATTGACGGAATTTGTCAGTATATTTTGTCATATAGTTTTAGTCGTCATAGCTTAGTTTTCGTCAGTGGAAAAAGGTAATCGACGACGACGGACATTTTTCATCCTAACGGTATTATAGTCGACTAAATCAACACTGCAGTTACCTAACTAACACCTGACTGTAACTGACATAGTCTTGCTCCTGAAATAGCTCTCAGGAGAGAGAGAGAGATAGAGACACACAGAGAGAGAGACAGAGAGAGAGGGGGGGGTGTGTGTGTGCTGCAGAATGAGCATACATGAAACGGGAGTGGTCACACTCCAGTGATCTTCCTTCCTGCTTAAAGCCTCGCGCCGCGGCCCACAGACTCCGTTGTCGTGGCGACGAGTGTGATAACGGCATCGGGTGGGCTAATGGTCGTGGAAAAATGCTGCGGCACATCATGGCAGCTAGCTATAGTGCTGTTCTAATGAAGCACGGCGCATAGCGCTCACATGGCGGCGGCTAGCTATAGCGCTGTTCTCATGAAGCACGGCGCATAGCGCTCACATGGCGGCTAGCTATAGCGCTGTTCTAATGAAGCACGGCGCATAGCTCTCACATGGCGGCTAGCTATAGCGTGTTCTAATGAAGCACGGCGCATAGCGCTCACATGGCGGCTAGCTATAGCGCTGTTCTCATGAAGCACGGCGCATAGCGCTCACATGGCGGCTAGCTATAGCGCTGTTCTAATGAAGCACGGCGCATAGCGCTCACATGGCGGCTAGCTATAGCGCTGTTCTCATGAAGCACGGCGCATAGCGCTCACATGGCGGCTAGCTATAGCGCTGTTCTCATGAAGCACGGCGCATAGCGCTCACATGGCGGCTATAGCTATAGCGCTGTTCTAATGAAGCACGGCGCATAGCGCTCACATGGCGGCTAGCTATAGCGTGGTTTCCCGTGCGAGTGATGACATGTTTACCATTGAGCCAATAGAGCCTGCCTGCTTGCTCAGGGGATCAAATTGAATCTTGACCATCATCAGTTCAGCGTCTATAGGTGAGTCATATGACCTTTGACACCATCTAAATGTCTCAATAGAAGAACAGGGAGACAAAAGAACCCGATTGTATGAGTTATATATTGCTCTACCTGCCATACAGATTGGACAAAATACAAATGTATTCATTAAAAGAAAGATACAGTGAGGCCTGAAGTATATTAATTATTACAATTGAAGCATACTGCGTACATCACAAGACTGTGAGTGTGTGCGTGTGCGTGTGTGTGTGTGTGTGTGTGTGTGTGTGTGTGTGTGTGTGTGTGTGTGTGTGTGTGTGTGTGTGTGTGTGTGTGTGTGTGTGTGTGTGTGTGTGTGTGTGTGTGTGTGTGTGTGTGTGTGCGTGCGTGCGTGCGTGCGCGCGCGTGTGTTACCTATACTTCCAGTGGTGGGGAAAAAGTACTCAAATGTTTTATTTAAGAAGTAAAAGTATCAATACTGCAATATAGAACTACTCTGTTACAAGTAAAAGTCCGTAATTCAAAATGTACTCGAGTAAAAGTATCAAGGTATCAATACTTTCCCAACTGCCCAATTCTTCCTTCCACTACCAAATAGTAAAAGTCTCTGTAAAAATCTCTGTAGCTCGTTACTATTGTTTTGTCATTAACGTGACTTTCTGCTGTATCAATAATTAATAGAATAATTATAATCATAAAAACCAACCATCATTATCTGGTTGGGGCGGGAACCGCTTTTGTGCATGTTTTAAGCATTATGTTTTGCTGTATAGCTGTTGGAAAAATAGCAGATCTACAAGCTCATGCTATTTTTGAAAAGTCGTGACGATGTATAGTGCAAATCTTTGAATATATAATATATTCTTTCAACGAGCGAACGTTTTTAACTCAAAAAGTAACACGTCTAATAAATAAATCCATCTGAAACTCACCCCCTGCAGGCCTCTTGTAAATTAGTCAGATATTCATCTGCAGTAAAAGTGTCGTTTGATGCATCTCTGCACTTTTTAGGGAACTCTTCCAGCCTCTCCACCGACCACAGTGGAGAATGGATTCCACACACACACACACACACACACACACAATAGGCTGGCTGGACCCACCTCTCCATCCATGTCAATCATTAATACACACAGAGAGAGAGGTAGGGAGAGAGAGAGGGAGAGGGGGGGGAGAGAGAGAGAGAGAGAGGGAGGGAGGTAGGGGGATAGAGAGAGAGGGAGAGAGAGGTGGGGGGAGAGAGAGAGGTAGGTAGGGAGAGAGAGGTGGGGGGAGAGAGAGGGAGAGAGAGGTGGGGGAGAGAGAGGTGGGGGGAGAGAGAGAGAGGTGGAGGGGGGAGAGAGAGAGAGAGAGAGAGAGAGGTGGGGGAGAGAGAGGGAGAGAGAGGTGGGGGAGAGAGAGGGAGAGAGAGGTGGGGGGGAGAGAGAGAGAGAGGTGGAGGGGGGAGAGAGAGAGAGGTGGGGAGAGAAAGAAGCGGGGGGGGGGGGGGGTGTTGGAGCAGGCCATTTCCTGCAGCTCATTCCAGCTCAACCCTTAGAGTATATATAGAGAAGACACCCGAGTTCTCCTTCCATCCACTTGCATTAAGTTGCTCTAAAGCGCACGAGGCGATTTCACTCCTCCTTCCGCGTAGGAACAGAGTGCATTCTGGGATGGATTGGCCCCAAACACATGAACGCGCTGGTCGTTGACTATCATTGTGCCGTTTGTGCTGCGTTCACGTATGAAACATAGCGTTCACGTGTCATGGCCCCAATAATAACATTAACGAGCGCAATGATAGTCAACGGAGCAGCGCTGGCTCGAGCTGCAATACCAACTTCGGCCACTATGTCCATTTGGCCTCAGGGTTTCCTCTGGGTGCCGTCTCTATTCATATATACTTAACCACATGTTTTAAAACGTCTTCAGAACTTAATTGGCAAAACATTTCATTCATTTAGCAGAAACCTTCTTATCTCCATATTCAAACGTTTTGTTCTTTTTGCTCGGGACTACAGGCCCGAAACACGCATAAGGCGTTTTGAGCCTGTAGATCTGCTACTTTTGCACTTTTGAACAGTGACATGTTTTGGACATAATTATGAGGTTTCCACAATAATACTAAGATTATAGTGGCTAACAACAAGAATAAAACGCGTGTCATTAGTCTATAAATTCAAATAATTCCCTGTTAACAACATACTGACATACATTATGTTCGGTTACTTTCCATCATAAAGTTATTAATTAAATAAATAAAAAGGTGTAGAAATGTGAATAAATTTTATCTTTTACTACTTTGTAACACGTTTCAGTATCATGACGCGTAATTGTGTGTGCAATATAAAAAAACGAACTAATCTAATCGAAAGTCCGTCTTGGTAACAAAAACTCATTCATATTCTTTTTCCACAACAATAATAATCAGATTTCTGTGCAGCAGATTACATTGCTTATTGTGGTGCAAATCTTTGAATATATTTTTTTAGAGCGAACGTTTTTAACTCAGATCTTTGCTTCTGGGGGGAAGGTCCCTGGAACTACATATTTTCAGATGGGGGGGGGGGGGGGGGGTCGGTGGCCAAATATAGATAATTCTTGGGGTCGAAAAAGGTTGAGAAACACGACTGGCACATATAGAAACATGGGGTTTTTCAGAAAACTGTCTTGATTTAGAAGACATTTTGTAGAATGGAGCTCAGGTCTAAATGGGCTAAAGAAGTCATGGCCCCTAAAGCCTAAAACCCGCCACCCGAAGCCTCTGCTCTTCCACCACCCACCTTCTCCCCTAACCTCCAACCAGGCCTTCTGCTACACAGCCCCCCACCACGTCTGTGGAACTCCCTCCCCGATTATTGCACCTGAGAGCGCCACAGTCCACTGATGATGCTTTTAAAAATGGACTAAAAAAACCAACCTTTTTTTAGTCCATCTTTTTTTACCAAAGCATTCCCTTGACTTTTTTCTTTTCCTATAGTTTCAACTCGACCCTTTTAGTTCAGCCAAGCTGGGTCCCACCAAATAGATTGTTGCGTATGCTGTTTTTCTTTCTTATTCTTTTTAAAAACTTTATATTCTTATTTCTTGCCATGATTTTAACCCTGTAAGCACTCTGAGATACGTGAGAATATAAAGTGCTTTATGAATAAAATGCATTATCATTATTATTACATGTAAAACCCCAAAGCCACATTTTGAGTGAGTACTAGTGAGTATACTTTATTTTGTTGCCAATACTTTTGTACTTTAACTCAATTGAAAGTACTATACACACATTGCAGTGTTGATACTTTTACTTATAAGTAAGAAATAATGATGTGAGTACTTCTTCCACCGCTGGTCATTAGCGCGTCGGGTGTAATCAAAGCCCATGATGTCATCATGTCCTGCACAGAGACAGTGGAGCGCGCTGTTTGTTCCATGCTTTGCTTAATGGACATCTCCTCGGCCTGTTGCTAGGCAGAGCTCAGCCCTGAGGACAATATGACACAGCACTGGTCCAAAGAGGTCTGGTCCAGTTTGGACAGGATCAGTTGTAGGCCTAGAATGATGTGTTGTGTGACGCAGGCAGGCAGGCAGGCACGCACGCAGGCAGGCAGGCAGGAAGGCAGGCAGGCAGGTATAGGCAGGCAGGCAGGCACGCAGGCAGGCACGCAGGCAGGCACGCAGGCAGGCAGGAAGGCAGGCAGGCAGGTGCAGTCACGCAGGCAGGCAGGCAGGCAGGCAGGCAGGCAGGTACGCAGGCAGGCACGCAGGCAGGCAGGCAGGCAGGCACGAACAACACACATACGACACGTCTGTGAATTTAAGGGCTGTGTACATTTGCGTCCATTACTTTTCAAATGTTCAGACCAGTGACCAGAGAGGCTCTGCTCTAGACCTAATCCTGCAAATAGATTTGTCTGGAAATATTTGTAATGTTTAGTCTCCTCTGTTTCACTTTCAGCAGTGATTATTATTATTCATAAAACATAACGTGTGAGTGAGTGACGATTTTCAATGATAATATGTCCTTTGGTAGACCGTCCCAGCCAGCCATGACAGTAATATTCATTGAACTGTATATAGTAGGAGTTTGACTTTGGTGCATTTCTGATTTCTCTTAGACATGATACACCAAAAAGTACATGGTCTGGTGGAAACCTCATATTTATGTTGTTTTCCAGATATAACGCCACAAGACACCATCGAAAACCAATTACACCTTTAATCCACATCTTTATTACGTCATCATTGAGAGCTAGTTCTACCAGCTAGTTATACCAGCTAGTTATACCAGCTAGTTATACCAGCTAGTTATACCAGCTAGTTATACCAGCTACTTATACCAGCTACTTATACCAGCTAGTTATACCAGTGCCGGGTGGATTAAAGGAACTGCTTCTATATATGTATATGTAATTTGTAAGTTGATTAGCGGTATACTGTGGTTACTTTGCGCCGTATGCACCGTCCCAGCATTTTCGATGCGTATGCACCGTCCCAGCAAATGACGTAATGACTAGTTGTGCCTGATAAAACCAATGGTTTTCGATGGTGGTGACGTAATGACGATATGTTTTAGTGTCGGGAGGATTAAAGGTAATGCTCCTATGTATACATGTATGTGTAATCTGGCACCACTGCCGTATCAGGCACAAGTAGTCATAGTCACTAGTACTTGCGCGCTCTGCTTGCACAAGTAACAAAATATCAGTAAATAAAACAGCAAACACAAAATGAAGGAATACACACACATAAGGTTCCATTTGGTTCCAAACTATCATTTAGCATGGGGACCCCCTGGAACTCCCTCAAGGTCCCCTGGGGGTCCCCGGACCCCACTTTGGGAACCACTTGTGTATAGGCTATCTGCTGCTATGAAGTTGATTTAGCTATACATGGTCATGTAGGTCATCCCCTGAAAGCCCTTCAGCGCCCTCTGGTGGACAAATCCACAGCATAATAAGACAACATTTTCTGTCTGTCTCAACATGAACTGACTAGTAGCATAATATGGATTATGTTAACCCATTGATACCTGGTGCAACCTAAATGTTGTTTATACCTTTGAATCCCGGAGCCACCTCTGTGTCATCTGTGTGTTGCTGTACATGTAGTAACAAAACATCACACCTGTGTGAAGTGCTGAAGTGAGAGGCGCTCTTATCGTACATCTTCATGGCGTGTCGAGACACATGCATGTCGAGACACATGAGATAACATGACATAACAGACACATAATAACATGACAGTACATGACATGACAGACACATAATAAGACAACATTTGCTCAGACACATGACGTAAATTCGCCATTCCTTGTCAATAGGAATGTAATGTTTCTGTAGGACCAAACAATCAATCAATCAACCAACCAATCATTTTATAGCACATTTACACAACCGAAGTTGACCAAAGTGCTTCACAGTAGACAAAGCATAGAAACAATGTATACAAACATAATGGTATAAGAACATGATAAAATAATTACATCGAGAACTATAGAATAACAGAAGAATACACAACCATTGGAATCAAAAAACAAATCTAGATCAAACGACATTAAAGGCGAGAGAGAAAAGGTGGGTTTTGAGAAGGGACTGTGGGGGGGACTAATGTGTGTGTGGGGGGGGGGGGGTTAAGGATGAAAGTAGCCCATTTGCTCAGACACATATAACGTATGATGTGAATTCTCCATTCATTGTCAATGGGAATTTAATGTTTGTGTAAGACGGAAATCTAGGGGCTAGCACCCCTCAAACAAAACTAGGTTCGGTCTTATAGAAGGCTGTTTTCTTTGTAAAATTGGCTTCACTAAATAACAGCTTTACTAAATAACACCTATTATTAACACACCTCTTCACAACGACAACAGAACATTCAACCTGGAAGTGTCGTCTACATGTATGAAGTATGTCCTCTACATGTATGAGTGTTTGTATGAAGTATGTCGTCTACAGACTACATGTATGAGTGTTTGCCACTCCTGTAAAAAAAGCCTTGGTTATTTGTCGACTTTCTCTGATATTCCCACTAGGCGTTTGGAAGAAATGCCACTTGACAGTTTTGAAATGGTGGTGCTGCAACAGGCCAAGCATCACACACACACACACACACACACACACACACACACACACACACACACACACACACTCCTATCCTCCTGGTGGAGACCTGTGCCCAGAAGGGCACTTTTTCTACTTTCATATATTCCCAACATCAGCAGCCAGCTATAGAATGTAGTGATGATAACCCATCAATTCATTTACATACTTCCTCCTTCACCTCCTCCCAAAAATGTTCAATTTACTCCAGCTCCAGTCAGACCATATATGTACAAATCTCTCTTTCACATTTTGGGCTACAGAGGTGAGTTTGTGTCAAACTTGCTCCTCAATTTGGCGTGATGTGCATTCTATTCTATGCAGGATTTTAAAGTGGGTCTCCCTATACTCCCTATTACTTGTAAGAACATAAGGTCTTTTCCATAATTGTCTCCCTTATGCCATCGTCTGTTTTCCCCCCAATACATCTATTTGCCAGTGATTTCTAAGAACCTAAGCTAACATCTTCTGAGGTCACATTCTTGTCAAGGCTGTTGCATAACCTGCGTTCTTCCTCAGACTGAGGTGGTCAGGGGTTAGCAGTATTTGTTTTCTGGAATGACTACAGTGAGACAACCGTCTCTGTCTGTCGGGGTGGAAACTGAAAAGGCTATACTTTTCAGGATTCAAATGCAAAAATAGCAGATCTACAAGCTCCAAAACGCGTCGCTGCACGTCACGTTTGGAGCTTGTAGATCTGCCACTTTTGATGCTTTCGTGTGATACTCCAGTATGATCAAGTAGGGCTTAACCCATTCTGACCTGAGATCAGATTCATACGAGGTTTCCACGGGACACACACTGGTCTGATTAACCCATTCTGACCTGAGATCAGATTCTAAAAATGTCAGTCGTTCTTCGAATTTTTCAAAAATAGCAGACCTACAAGCTCGTAGCGCGCCACTCGGTGGCGCGCTATGAGCTTGTAGATCTGCTATTTTTCAATAGCTAAAGCATAACATGATGCCAACACCAAAATGGGTGCCCGGTCAGAATGGGTTAATTTACGAAATTAGAATCTGGAGATGGGAGCTTTCTTCCCCCACAGACAGACGGACGGACGGACGGACGGACGGACGGCGATATGTTATTGCTTCAGATGATCACACTACGGTGCTTTTCCCCCCCTCCAGAATATGGGCACAAGTTATCATTGTTGTGATCCTGTCCTTTTTTCAGAAGTCACACGTACGTCCGGAATGTAACACCATGTGTAAAAAAAATCCACCCGGCGCTTACCTGGAGGTCTGGAGGTCTCTCACGGAGGAAGAGGAGGAGACTGAGAGGTGTGTGTGTGTGTGTGTGTGTGTGTGTGTGTGTGTGTGTGTGTGTGTGTGTGTGTGTGTGTGTGTGTGGACGACACTGAGAGGTGTGTGTGTGTGGGACCTATAGGCTGGGGAGAGACACACTGCAAGGGCCAGCCAACAATTAATTAAGGTAAGCAGCATAATCCATAAATGAGTTAAAGTTCCGTAAATGTACTTGTGTATTCGTGTACAAATGTTCTTTATATATACCCGGTTATTGCTATAGTGTATTATTTTTGAGTACTGTTGTATATTATATTCTATAGGCTTCTGGAGGTATATTGTTCATGGATGTATTATTTGGTTGTATAACTTGACATGTACAATGTAGCGTTTGAAAGTGTAATTATGTATTTCTGCCTCTTGGCCATAGTTCCCACTTGAAAAAGAGTCTCAATGTGTTTTTTACTGGTTAAATAAAGGTTAAAAAAATATATATATATCATCGTACATAATAGTACATGGTCAATATATATTGTATAATATTGTGATATGAGGCTATAGATTTTGAGATATCGTAGCATCGTGATATGGCATGTGGTGTTGTCTTTTCCTGGTTTTTAATGACTTATTTAATACTAAACAGATCTCTAATAGAATCTAGTCGATCTCTATTACCAAATTAACAAATCTCTACTAAACAAATGGGTTGAATTGTCTTATACCTAATTATTCTTGCTCTAAAAACATTCAAAGTAGAATTAAATGTTTGCATGAGGTCTGTATCCCACATTCTAAAGATGATTTTTAATCAATCAAACAATCGATAACTTTATTTACATATAGTAATTTCATACAGTGCAACCCAATGTGCTTCTCCTTCACAGATAAAAAAATATAACTAACATTAAAAACATTTATGAAGAAAAAAGAAACAGAGATTTGTTCTTTAAATATACTTTAACTTTTATCCATCCAGTTTTAATCTATCAACAGAAAGACTTTGATGAAAGCCATATAGTAAACAAAATGCACTGTTCAGTTTTCACTTTAAACTATACAGTCTTTTCATTTCATATATATATATTATAGGCCTATTATGATACACTTTATTTGCCGACACGATACTGTAGGTCCAATATACAAAAAACAAAACACAAAAACAAACAATAAAACGTAGAGGTAGCCTACTGTACATATACAGTATCAGGCTGTTTTCACTCCATACAGTCCATATATCAATTAACCCATTCTGAACGGCAACCCATTTTGGTGTTAGCATCATGTTGTGCTTTTAGCTATTGAAAAATAGCAGATCTACAAGCTCATAGCGCGCCACCGAGTGGCGCGCTACGAGCTTGTAGGTCTGCTATTTTTGAAAAATCGAAGAACGACTGACTGGGACAGAATGGGTTCATCAGACCAGTGTGTGTCCAGTGGAAACCTCGTATGAATCTGATCTCAGGTCAGAATGGGTTAAAAAACAATTAAATAAACGCTGCCTCCAGTGTTTCCAAAAGCAAGAGGAGAACCTTCGTATCACTCTGTGTGATCGCTGTTTAAGGCCACGATTAATACATTCTTTGACTCCTTCAATCTACACATATATCTAAACATGAAATTCCTTAGTAAAGCATGAAAAGTGCAGGTACATTACCAACATTTCACTTGCACTGGTCCGTCTTGGGAGTTTCAGAAAAACTCTAAAAGCATCATTATTATGCGATCTGAAGTTGTTTTCATTTTTGCACTGCTACAACGGCACCATAAGTGAAATATGAAATGACGACCTTACAGGCATATGCAAAGGCCCAACTTATCTAACTTAGATAGCATTTTATGTAGACTTATATAGCCTTTTATGTAGAAATAGCACTGTATACAATGCATAGTTTCATTATAAAGATATTCCACTGTTACATTCTTAGCTTATGCGTATGATTCATGATAAATACTTTTTTTTATGTATGTGATGTATTGCCATGCTTTTTGTTCTTGCTTAACCCATTCTGACCGGGCACCCATTTTGGTGTTAGCAACATGTTATGCTTTAGCTATTGAAAAATAGCAGATCTACAAGCTCATAGCGCGCCACCGAGTGGCGCGATACGAGCTTGTAGGTCTGCTATTTTTGAAAAATCGAAGAACGACTGACATTTTTAAAATCTGATCTCAGGTCAGAATGGGTTAATCAGACCAGTGTGTGTCCAGTGGAAACCTCGTATGAATCTGATCTCAGGTCAGAATGGGTTAAGGGCTTCTAACCTCTTTTGAGGTTATGTTCTTCAGGGTTGTTGGTTTGTTAAATCTCCAAAGAGGTGATATGATTAGAGTCAACATGCGCCTAGAGATCTACAAGTTCACAACTTATAACATTATTTGATTATGAATTCATTATTCTTATTGAATTATAACATTTTAACAACCAATTCAGTCAATTAACCCATATTGTGCGGGGAACCCCTTTCGGCGTTAGCATCACGTTATGCTTTAGCTATTTAAAAATAGCAGATCTACAAGCTCGTAGCGCGCCACTCGGTGGCGTGTCAGGTAGCTTGTAGGTCTGCTATTTTTGAAAAAAAGAAAGAGCGGCTGACATACAAGACTTTTTTTTTTAGAATCTGATCTCAGGTCAGAATGGAAAACTGTCAGGATGTAGAAGACATTTCTAGAATCTGATCTCAGGTCAGAATGGAAATTTTTAGAATCTGATCTCAGGTCAGAATGGAAAACTGTCAGGATGTAGAAGACATTTCTAGAATCTGATCTCAGGTCAGAATGGAAAACTGTCAGGATGTAGAAGACATTTTTAGAATCTGATCTCAGGTCAGAATGGAAAACTGTCAGGATGTAGAAGACATTTTTAGAATCTGATCTCAGGTCAGAATGGAAAACTGTCAGGATGTAGAAGACATTTCTAGAATCTGATCTCAGGTCAGAATGGAAAACTGTCAGGATGTAGAAGACATTTCTAGAATCTGATCTCAGGTCAGAATGGAAAACTGTCAGGATGTAGAAGACATTTTTAGAATCTGATCTCAGGTCAGAATGGAAAACTGTCAGGATGTAGAAGACATTTTTAGAATCTGATCTCAGGTCAGAATGGAAAACTGTCAGGATGTAGAAGACATTTCTAGAATCTGATCTCAGGTCAGAATGGAAAACTGTCAGGATGTAGAAGACATTTCTAGAATCTGATCTCAGGTCAGGTGTTGTTTGTTGTTTGTTCTCAGGATGTCCGTCGGCTCCAAGGTGCTGCTGCTGCTCCGCGGCCTGACGCGCAGGAAGCCTCTGGAGCCCGAGGGGGAGGAGTCCAACTTCAAACGCTGCCTGACCACGCTGGACCTGGTGGCGTTGGGGGTGGGTGGCAGCATACGCTGCGTGGTCAGACACACGCGTGGCAGGTTAAGACTCACCCGTGGTGGGTCCAGTCAGACCTTAGAGTCCCTTTCAGTGACAAAGGCTATATATAATAACCAAGCTACGATGACTAAAATTAGACTAAATATATTGTCAAAAATGTTGGCAAAAAAAAATTCAACTAGACTAAGATGTTAGTGGAGAAGAGATCCTGTCAGGCACACGTGGAAAGGACTCAGGATGCAGACACAAAAGTCTCTGAAAAAGCAGGTTTTATTCCCAAAACTTCAAAACAGGCAAGGGGCAGGCAAAAAACTGTAGAAAGCAAAGGTCAAAATCCAAAGGCAGTCAGCGAGGGCAGAAGTACTGGCCTTGGCGGCGGGTGAGTTTAACCTTTGGGTAGGCTATAGAATTGCGTTTGGGGGGGGACTCTCGCGGCCGAGCAAAGCGAGGCCGCCGCCGCGGATTTATTTATTTGTTTATTTCCCAGATGGTCTAAAAATGAGTTATTTTGCATACTTTTACCAATGAATTAGCCTATACACAGACAACGACTTTTGGACGTCTTTTTCTCAAGTCTCGAGTCAGTCAGTACTCAGTGTAGATTACCCGGCGGTGTTGCTGCCCCTCCGGGAGTCGTGGCTCATGGCTCTACAGACGGCACAGAGACAGCAGTCACTCCGCTGAACGTGTCAGTGTTGCTGCAGTGGTGTGAACTGTGAACCGTGCAGCCTAGGCACTGGTGCTGCTGAGTTCTGACACAGCCGACTCACAGCTTCTTCTTCTGAATTAGGCTATACTTTATATTTGCATTGAAAAATACATTTTGCTGTTTCCCAAAACAAACCAGCGCGCGCTACTCTTTGCTACAAAGCGACTGGAAGGACGAGGTTTACAGACATACCAATAGTAGTCAATCATATGCTGTATAGTGTATAGCCTATCTGATCAGCGATCACCAGGGGGCAGCGACAACACACACACACACACACACACACACACACAATAGCCTTCTATAATGCTGGCATGCTGCGCACATATATTATATATATATTAAAAAAAATACCCAGCATAATTTTTGGGAAGGCTAAGCCTTCCCTAGCCTTATGCACCCGCCGCCTATGCCGGCAAGGGCTTGGCAAAAATCGTGGTCTAGGTCGGAGAAGCAAAACAGAAGTCAGTAAAGGCAAAGGCTTGAATATGGCTTGGCATGCTTGGAAGGTCACAAGACAATCTGGAAAGGATTGCAGAGAGACTGAGAGTCGAATACTGTGGGCATGATTGCAGGGGATGGAATGCAGGTGGTTCACTCAGACTGTGACAGATCCAGTATAGAACAAAGTTGCTTGGAATGCCTGCTGAAAATTAAATAGCCATTACGACGCCACCAAGGCACCGCCAAAATACATTTCAAATACACGTAATAGACTAACACCAAAAAAAAAAGAAAATCAGTTGACTAAAAGGAAAACCAACCCATTTTATGTCATGCTTTAGCTATTGAAAAATAGCAGATCTACAAGCT